>NW_012267219.1:21856680-21974802 GCF_000151885.1 Dipodomys ordii | reverse complement strand
AAGGAGGAGGTTGCAATGCTTGGTAAGAAATGTATGCATTATCCTGCCCATGTAATTGTAACCCCTCTGTACAGTATGTTCACAAATAAAATAAAATAAATTTTTTTTAAAAAAGAAAGAAAATGTGGTATATTTATACAATGGAATTCTATGCCTCCATCAGAAAGAATGACATTGCCCCATTTGTTAGCAAATGGAAAGACTTGGAAAAAACTATATTAAGTGAAGTAAGGCAGGCCCAAAGAAACAAAGGTCCCACGGTTTCCCTTATTTGCAATAACAAGTATATGTCTGAGACAAACAGAAACTGTCAGACAAGTTGATGCTAGGGAAATGAACCCCAAGATAAGGATTCAAATGTTCTTTTTTCTTTCTTGCGATTGTTTCCAACATATTTATAAGATGATTTCTTTGTTGCTTTGTATGTCCCTCTCCCATGGTATAACCCCTGCTTTCACTGTATTTGATGTTGGTATAATTTGTGGAGGGTAAGGGAAAAAAACAAACTGTTTAAATAGGGTTACAGGTAGACCCATTACAACAATGAGATGTACAAGATATTATATCGAAAAATGAACTTTACAACTTTGGCAGGGTGGGGGGTGGTGGTGGTGGTAGGGGTAGTAGGGGGGTTAGTGGTAGGGGGCGTGGGGGTGGAGAGGTGGAGAGGGGAAGGGATGGGAAGGGGAAACAAAGGAGGAGGCAACAATGCTTGATAAGAAATGTACTCACTATCTTGCCCATGTAATTGTAACCCTCTGTAAGGTATTTTCACAATAATAAAAATAAATAAATAAATAAATTTTAAATTCTATAGCTCTCTTTCTTTGATGAATCCTTGCCTTGTTTTGGGATGTGGGTTATGATGGCTTCATAGAAAGAGTTTGGTAGTGAATTTTCACTTTCAATTTCATTGAAGAATTAGAGGAGTATTGGTATGAGTTCTGCTTTGAAGGCCTTGTAGAATTCCACTGTAAATCCATCTGGTCCTGGGCTTCTTAGATAGGATGAAACAAAAAATTTTGTAGCACATTTCAGGGACTATCTTTATATTTTTCATTTAAAAAGGAACATTTTCCAAGATTTCTTAGAGTTTAAATAATTCTGCAGTGACACTTTCAGATAGATTGATAATGTTTCAAAAATGTCCATTATTTGTTTTACTTGTATAGTGAAGCTCAATTGTTTTTTTTTTGGGGGGTCCGGTCATGGGGCCTGAACTCTGGCCTTGAGCACTGTCCCTCAGCTCTTCAGCTCAAGACTAGCGCTCTACCACTTGAGCCACAGTGCCACTTCCGGCTTTTTTCTTTTTGCTTATGTGGTGCTGAGGAATCGAACCCAGGGCCTCGAGCATGCAAGGCAAGCGCTCTACCACTGAGCCACCTTCCCAGCCCTGTTTTTTTTTTTTTTTAACTTGTATTAAAAGGGAAACTTGTATTTAAGGGAAATTGATCTCTTCCTCAGAAAGTTCTTTGGATAGAGGCAGATAACTTTTTAGCAAGATGCGCCATCTAGTGATACAATTAAAATGGATCCAAAAATGATGAAATTTTACTCATTTGTTAGATGATACTGTAACATTTGTAAAGAAATGGAAAAACCTGGCAAAAGTATAGTGCGTGAAATAAATCAGGCCCATAGAGACAAACGAGGATGCGAAGGAGGATTCCCCTATATGTGAAAACTAGATTCAGTTTATAAATGTATAAGTAAGTATATAGGGTGATATGCAGGTGCATACAAATTAACCGACAGATGGCAGATTCTAGGGAGAACTTAAATAGTGTAATTCCTTAGAAAGGCCAGTCAATGTTGAGCTAAATACCAAGAAGCAGGTCCTTGAAAAGTCTAGGGTGGTGTCAAAGTGGAATGAAGAGGAGAAGAAGTTAAGAATGCAGTCAATAATTCAGTGTATGTCTTAGAAAATTAAGAAAAAGAATGGTAGGAATTGTAGGAATTTTGAAAAGGGTTACAATGATCAAGATGCATTGTAATCATAAATTCCTTTCTTAAATGGTAATTCCTCTGTAGAACTACTTAAAATAATTTTTAAAATGTTAAACGTGCCTATAACTTTACAAGTAAACTCAGCAGACATTAAAAGACGAAATATACTTGGACATGATAAATTATACAAAACTCTAGATATTCACACAGTGAGAGAAAAGGAGGATAATTTTAGGTGAGGAGCACAAAGGCTCAATAGCCTTGTTCATACAGCCATAAAAACATGGTATTTATTAAGGCAGTAGCCCTGTGGCTCCAAGTAGTAGGGCACTAGCCTTCAGTAAAAGAGCTCAGGAACAGAGCCCAAGCTGAGGATTCAAGCCCCACAACTGACAAGTTAAAAATAAAAATAAAAAAGTTGTTGATTGAAATGAACTCCAAGAAAGGGAAGTAATTTCTCATTTGTGGTAACTAGAATGTGCCTATAAATCTACAAGTGAACACACTGAATGATATATACATATATATGTATTGTACATATATGTATTTAATCATATGTATAATATGATGTAGAATATGTATAACACATATATATTTAATCATATATATCGAGAGAGAGAGGGGGAGAGAGAGAGAGAGAAGATAAATTATATATGTCTCTAGACGTTCACATATTGAGGCCAAAGGGGATATGCATAGGAACAGATCACAAAGATGCAATATCTATGTATATATGATCATATAAAGTAATATTTTATGAAATGAAAGTAAGGAAAGCAAAGGAAGCAAGTTTTTTTTGTTTATTGTTTTGTTTTGTTTTAGCTGCTGTTGCTCCTTTTTTGTTTTCTTTCCTTTTGTCTTGTTAGTTTGTCTTTGGGAGGGTAAGGGGGTCACATAAAAGGTGGAACAAAGAATGAACAAATACAACAGTGGTACTCAAGAGATATTATGTGCAAAATGAATTGTACATCTTTTCTTTTCCTGCCAGTCCTGGGACTTGAACTCAGGGACTAAGCACTGTCCCTGAACTTCTTTTGTCAAGGCTAGCACTCCATCACTTGAGCTATAAAGCCACTTCTGCCTGTATGTGGTACTGAAGAATTGAATCCAGGGCTTCATGCATGCTACGTAAGCACTTTACCACTAAGCCACATGGGGGTCAGGATGGTAGGGAAAAACCGATAGAGAAAGGAGGAAGGGGAGACATAAGAACTGTGCTTGTTACCTGACTCATGCAACTGTAACACCTCTGTATATCACTTCTACAATAACAATATTTTTTAAAAAGTGTCACATTATATAAGTATAAAAAACAAGAAATAAAAATAAGGGATTTTTGTTATTTTGTATTTTTTCACTCTTTTGTCCGTGTTTTTTTATTTCTGTACTTTTTGTTTTGTACGTAAGTTTATTTATTGGGGGAAGGGAAGGAGGAACACAATAGTCGTGGGACAAAGAGTGAACAAATGCAGCAGTGATGCTCACTAGGCAATATGTTGGGAATGAACTATACAACTTGTGGTGTGGGGAGTTGGGAGGGAAAATATAGGAGAAAATGAGGGAAGAGTTGATACTGTTCAAAAACAAATCTACTTACAACCTGACTTGTGTAACTGTAACCCCTCTGTACATCATCTTACAATAACAATAAACACTGTGAAATGGAAAGAAATAAATACATCAAAGGCAGAAAAACATATTGCTACAAATCACAAAGTAGTTTTTTCCTATCCTCTGTATTTTAAATGTTTTTGTGTGTTAATTCAAGCATCTAATTAGAAAGTCAAATTCTATTTTCTATTTATTAGTGATATTTTCTCTATTTTATAAAGATATTGTGGCTGTAGACTGGTGGCTCACACCTGTGATCTTAGCTATTCAGGAGGCTGAGATCTGAAGATTGCAGTTTGAAGCCAGCTTAGGCAGGAAATTCCATGAGAGTCTTACCTCCAACCAACCACTAAAAAGCTGGAAGTGATGTTATGTCTCACATGGTAGAGCACTATCTCTGAACAAAAACACTTAAAGACAGTGACCCCTAAATTCAGACACCAGGACTGGAACACACACACAGAAAAAGTGATTTGCTCAATATTTAAATATAATTTAACTTCTTATTCACATAGTTTTAAATTTATTTCTAATAACTTTTTTATTTCTAATAACTATATATGTGTATAGCACATGGGAGAACTGATGAATACTTTCTTTCAATCTGAAGAGACATCACATTTTCTTGTGTGAACTGAGATCGTGTTTTCTAGAAAGTACTTTCTAATTTAGAAAGATTAGGTCTACACAAGTATCTCAAATCTTGTGGCCCTTCATTCTTCCACACCACTCTCATTTTCAATGCCCCAATTCAGTTCTATGATTCACATACCAGTTGAACTAATGAGATTGCAGAATACCAAAAAAAAAAATCTGCTACTTTTTTTGTTGCTTGATAATGCAAAGCTATGCCATATATATGTATATATATACACACATATATATACACACATACATACACACACACACACACACACATATATATATATATATATACACACACATATATATAATGATATATTTAAATTTAGGGCTGACAACATCATGAGAGTCCAAAGGCATATTGGCATATAAACATAGATGAAAGAATTTTAGATAATTTATGATCAGGTGCATATATAGAATGATTCTAATACAACAAATTGAGTTATCTATTAACAAATGTTCCACTCTGGTTAGTATCTGTTGGAAAATAACTATCTCCAAGTTAGGTTGCATTATCATCCCATGGTTTTATGAGAGAGAATTTGGGCAGAACTAATCTGGAGTTTCTTCATTTTTGTGTGGGCACGGCTCAAAGCTGGGTTAGAATAAGATGGGGGAAGTAGGCTTTGTGGAGATCAATGAAAGAAAAAGTCCAACTGAAAGTGTGAACAAACACCACCACACCAGTTCACCTGCCTACGGGTTGCCAGACTTCATGGAGAGTTGGTACTCCAGCAGAACATCTTTCGACAAAGGAAAGAACTTGTATGGCTTTGAAGGCCTGAGCCTGGAATTCACATAGCATCAGTGGAGTCACACTCTCAGCCACAACTCTTCCCAGTTCCCTTAGGTAAAGCGCAACACCTTTTTTGATGAATAACTTGTCAAAGAATTTGCAACTCCATTTTCAAGCTACCCAGTTTATCTGGAGAAGAGGCAGACATTCTGATATCTGTCTCCAATTCTTTGAAGTGTCCTCAAACACCTTCATTTGAGATTAAGGCGTAGTCTGTATAGTCAAGAAAATAGATCAGGACTAATGGAAATTATAAAGGAAAGTCTTGCAGCTTAAGGCATGCAAGAATAG
Organism: Dipodomys ordii; assembly: GCF_000151885.1. Lineage (NCBI taxonomy): Eukaryota > Metazoa > Chordata > Mammalia > Rodentia > Heteromyidae > Dipodomys > Dipodomys ordii. The sequence continues at coordinate 21,969,512 of NW_012267219.1, read as the reverse complement.
TTTCATGATAACTAAGTCTGCTTTTGGAAGGCTATTGTGGAAGCAATCATATATGACAGCTATTATCCATATGGTTTCTAAATTAGAAGAGTTTAAGCTAAATAGAATTATGTCATTTGAAATAGAAGAAAGCACTCACCCGCACCCTTTGTGGATCTTCAGGATGTAACATAAAAGCTAGGTAACAAATCAAATGAATCAGTGATCTGTTTATAACCTATTTCTCTGTCTGTCTGTCTGTCTGTCTCTCTCTCTCGTCGGTTGTGGGGTTTGAACTATGGGCCTGGGCACTGTCCCTAAGCTCTGCAGCTCAAGGCCAGCACTCTACCACTTGAGCCACAGCACCATTTCCGGTTTTCTGATGGTTAAGTGAAGATAAAAGTCAAAACCCCTAACAGCTTTTGTTGGGTCTTCATCTGTCCCACGGAAGACTGACAGGGGATTGGGTACAAGGTAAGGTAAATGCACCGCTGTCCTGTTCCCCAGCCTCCCATAGGCTCTGCAGCAGGAAGTCAAATCAAGCAGGAACTGGTTTATTAACACACAGCAAGCACGTGGCATGGAAGGGGAGGAAGAGGAACCAACCAATCACTGTATAGGTCACCCTATCATGTGTCTAAGCTTTCTATACTTTCCCTGCTGTCTGCAAGCTGTTCTCGCCTGGTGGTTTCCAGTCAGATTTTAACATAAACAACTGGGGCTCTGCCAACTCAATTCCCTCTCAGCGCCATCTTTGCTAGCCATGTGCCCTACAGGCTTTGAACTGCAATCCTCAGATCTCAGCATCCTGAGTAGTTAGAATTACAGGCCTGAGCCACCAGAGCCCAGCTCCCCTTTTCTTCTTTTGGTAATACTATAGGGCTTGAAGTCATGGCCTTGTGTTTGTTAAGGAGAAGAAAACTCATTCTATATACAAAATGGAGAAAGAGAAAATGTTCATAATTTGTCCACATATTAAAAATCAGTGTGGGAACAGAGGAGGATGTTCGTAGAAGACCACAGAGCTATGTGCACATGATTCTATAAAATAATGTGTATGGAAATGAAGTCCAAGAAATGGAAACAAATGGTTTCTTATTGTACTGTTTGCAGTTATTTCTTTTTCCTTTGGTTTATTGCCTTTTGTCACTGCTGTTGATTTCTGTGCCCTTTGTCTTGTATATAAGTTAATCTGATTTGGGGAGGGGAAGGGAAACACAGCAATGGTGGGAGAAAGGGTGAACCAAATTCAGCAGTATACTCACTAAACACTATGTTGGAAATGAACTATACAAGGGGGGGGGCAGTGCCAGGAGGGAAAAAACTGGGAGAAAATGAGGAAAGGGGTGACACTGTCTAAAAAGAAATGTACTCATTACCCCTCTCTGAACATCACTTTCACAATAAGATTTAAATAAAAATATATTAAAAAACAAAATCACTGTGGGGAATATAAAAATACAGATTCTATAGCTTTATGTTTGAAGACTCTGATGTACTGAATCTGGAGTGAGCCTTTTCATCAGGCTTTTTTTTAAAAAAAAACACCCAGATGATTTTCACGCATATTTATTTGAAGACTAGTGGCTATATTAGGATGATGTTCAGACTCTGTGGCCTTAAAGTGAGAAAGCTGTTCATATGAACAAGTCCTCTAAAAAGCCCAGGAAAACAGAGAACTGTAACTTAAAAAGCAACAAACAAAGAAACAAAAACAACCAAATGTACCAAGAACCAGAAGAAATTCTAGGCTTTTATTCGCATTGTGCCCAAAATGAGTTGGAATGAAGTTCAATTGCCAGCTTCATGTAGAACCTCTGGAAATGTTACTCTGCCTTTGCAGAGCAGTTAAATATGAACTGGCAGTTGTAGAACACAGATGGTCCATGCAGAGGAAAGCTTTTCACAAAGACTTGTCTCTCTTGTTGATCAAGATAGGCAGTGGCCAGATTGAAAACAGGCACGAGAACTAAGAAGTTCTATTATATAGCCCCCTGATCTATGTAGTAAGACACTGATAATTGCTTGCCAGTTTATATAATAGAAATTGATAGATAACATACTTTAGGATCAGGTTTTAGTTTTTAGTTTTGCCAGTCCTGTGGTTTGAACTCAGGGCCTGTGTCTTTTTATGCTCAAGGCTTGCACTCTACCACGTGAACCACAGTACCACGTCTAGCTTTTTCTGAGTAGTTTGTTGGAGGTAAGAATCTCATGGACTTCCTGCCCAAGCTGGCTTTGAACCATGATCCTCAGATTTCTGCCTCCTGAGTAGCTAGGATTACAGGCCTGAGTCTCCAGTGCCCAGCTTAGGATCAGGTTTTAAAAATTCATTGTTCAGGCTCATTAGAAGCAAAAAGGAATTTATGAACAACTTTTCTAGAAATACCTGTGTGTTAGATAGACTATTTGCATAAGAACAGAGGGAATATTTTGTATTAGTTTCACTGTTATCATGTATGTTTTCTCTGAATCTCTAGGTTTTATTTATTTTATAAAGAACCAAGAATCAAAAAACTGTTATTTATAAAAATATTTTCAACTAGGCATCCCATGAGCTATTTAGTATTAAATTCTTTCAAATTCAATGAAAGATAAAATTAAATTCAATATTTAAAACTCATCAGCTAAAATCTTCAAAACTCTGAAGAGTCATGTCACATCTCAATCTGTGGTCTGGTTTTGGAGTGAAGATCAGAGACACCTACTGTGCGTGCCAGTATAAAAGCCACAATCACCTTTCATTTCTTTTTAAGGGACTTAAATTGCTAGCTGTTCAGATGGGATGAATCATTAGTTCCAAGCAACGGAGCAATGTTCAACTATAATACCTCAGGGTTCATTCATGGTAAGTCAAGTCAGCACAGAATGACACTGTAACACTTACTAACAGATTTCATAAAAGGTGTTTTGGCACTCAAGGAAATGTCCTCATAATTTAACTAGGAATTATTTTGTACTGTGATCCATAAGGAATTGATGACTGCTGTGTCCAATTTATCTTAAAGATCACTGCACATGACAAATGGCAGTTTCTCTTTCTAGTACCCGCAAAGAAACTTTATATAGATCATTCAAAATTCCTATTTCTGAGTTGCTTATTTATCTTTTTAAATGGGTTGTACTCACTGATGGGATTTTGTGCTTATCTTTCATATAACTTTTATAATATGAAAGCAATGTTAAAAAACATTTAATATTTTCCTCTGTGAGTAATTGTCATGTAAATACTCTCATATTTTTGTCTTGAAAAGAGAACTTAGCACCGTTTATTACCTTCTGGAGGGCAGGTATCACAATCTTCTTAGCACTTAGTACATCTAAAAGGAAGTGGAAACTTAAGACATTCCAAAAATAATTAATTACTTGATGGGGGTTTTTGTTCTTGCAAGTGTTAATTGTATTTTTGGCAAGGTTATTATTGTCAGGGAAAAATAATTTTCCACATGTACAATTTTTAAACACAAGGACCTATGTCAATAAATTTATTTTTGTAATTTCATAAGATTATATATTTCTGTTTATTTTGAATACTTGTTTATTATAAATATCTTTTTTTTATGGCCCTGAGATTTGAACTCAGGTTTGGACTCATTCATGCTCAGCTAGGTTGCATTACTCTACCAGTTGAGTCATGCCTCCAGTGTTGTTTTTTTCTGTCATGTTTGGGATGGACTTTTTCAGTTTCTACGTAGGCTGGTTTTGATCTTCCATCCTCCAAATCTCAGTCTCTCAAGCAGGGAGGATTAACATTATAAGTTTCTATCATGTGGCTATAAATGTCATTTTAAATTGTGAAATTTAAGCAAAGCAAGTTATTATATATATTATAAAATGTAGTATAAATTCCAGTGATGCTGATATTAGCAAAAACAAAATCCCAAATATCTTTATTCCTTTTCAATTTACTCATATTCAAAAAAATAAGTAGTAAACTTCAGGCTCACATGACAACAAACCTTTCACTGGTCTCTTTCGTGTAAGCAACACTTGTAGTTACTACTTAATCCAGACAAATTAAAACAAAATCTTGGAATGTGGAATCTGGTCTTAATGTCTTTGTCCCTTTGAAATGTTTTCGTAATTGTCTTCCAGACAAACACTCTCTTCCTTTTGTTTTGTGCCTCTCATTGCTATATTCTCCTTAGATTTTTTTCTGCATTGATGTTTCTCGTATTTTATAAAAGAACAGATGAATTACATGGGTGAGCTCCCATGTAGTAATTTTCATTTCATTTTTGTGACACCCTCATGGAGCAGGAGAAGAAACTTCAGAGTGATTCCATAGCAAAGTGAATATTATTCAGTAATTCGGCTCCATACCCAACCACCTTTCTCGTTACTGGGGGTATGTTTGGGGTTAGCAATTTCCCTTCCCATACCTAAGAAAGGAAATATAAAGCTGAGTATCAGAGTAATATTGAAAGTATAACATATTACCACTTACATTTTTAAAGTACTAGAGTATTCAGATATTAAAGAGTGCAGATATTGGTCAGTTGATTTGATCCAATGCTGTTGTGGATGGGGAGAATCTAAAGAAAGAGATAGTAGTAAGAGATTTTGTCATCCAGTGCAGGCATCTGCCTTCTGACTATTGTTTCTGTACATCATAGTAAGTTTCCAAATTTCCACTGTATTATTCCAAGATAATTACATAAGATGCAATGTTACAGAACAATTTAATGCCTGAAATAATGCAAAGCATGGCAATCAATGCAATTATCCAAGTAAATCATAAAACATAAATTATGTTGTGCTTTTTTTTTTTTGTTTTTTTAATTCTTGCTTCAGGGCAAAAATCCTCCATTGAAATAAACTGCAAGGAAAGCTAACCTAGGACTCCCATCTAGTGGTGAGATTTGGCATATGAATGCAACACATTGTTATTTTCCCTAGGCTTTTTTTTTTTTTTTTCCCAATTGTTGGGCTTGAATTTTGTGCCTGGGTGCTGTCCCTCAGCTCTTCAGTGCAAGGCTAGTGTGCCACTTAAGCCACCGTGCCTCTTCCAGCATTTTCTGCTTATGTGGTGCTGAGGAATCAAACCCAGGCCTAGCACTCTACCACTGAGCTGCCTTCCCAGCACTTTCTCTAGGCTTTTCTTAAAACAAAACAAAGAAAATTAGCATGAAGGGAGTGCTTTGTCCAGAAAATGGAATATACTAACTTATAATTAATGGAGTGAAGATTTTCCTTAAAAGGACTTAACAGTGGTAGAGACCTCACTGGATTAAAGACTCTTATAAATGTGAATGATTGCTAGAGGCAATGTAAAAGAGTGTGATAGGAGTTTGAACCCGTGATTGCCCTAAGGAGGAGGAAGGGAGACATGGAGACAAGCATGTTTAGAGTCACGTTTATAAACTAAACATTCCTGAATGGAGTAGTGTGCAGAAACCCCTGGTGTATAACCACAACTAGGAGCTTTATTTGTAAAAGTGTTTGGATTTTTTTTTTAAGTTTTATGCATTGAAAAGGAAGAGTGAGGCTTTTGCTAAGCTCTGTAGTTACCTCAATTTGATCCAGACAGGTGAAAAAAAAAAAAGAGGCCGTTTGTTACTTCTCTATAAATGGACTTCTTAAAGAAGGAGAGCCCTAATTTCAGTGCACCTAAATTATACCATAAGGTAGTTACTGAAAATGTGATTTTCCAGGCCCCATCAACTGTGATGTGAGTGGAAATCAGAGGCTTGCATTTTAAGAAGCACTCTTTTTCTAATGTAGGTGATGTGGGACCATGACTCAAATAATATCTGCTGAACCAAGGGTAAGTCAATTTTTCTCACTATCTCCTTGAGAGCAAACAGGATCCTGGTATCTAAGTTCTCTAAACTATTTTAAGGTTATAAGAGGACAATAAATCTCAGTCTTCTTTAGATTTTCCTGGTTTCAGCACCACAGGAAACACTTTAATCCCAAGAAAACTGGAGCAATTGGTCACCCTTTTGCGAACCTTTCTTGAAAGAGGTGGTCACAGTTGTAGCTGTGATGTTGACTGTGCTGTAGACTGAGAACTTTAACTCTTTGGGTTCATCGTGAGATTTGCAGCAAGAGGAGGAGCAAAGGCCCCAACAAGAGCCTTTGCTGACAACTGGGAGGAGGAGCTATTCAGAGTTCCCCATGATTGACACATTAAAAAAAAAAAAAAAGCAACAGCTTCCATATTTTGGAAAAGTTTAGTTTCATTAATTTAAGCAAAACCCTAGGGTAGATTGTGTTGTGTAGATATCACTTTTGGGTTTTGCTAGTATGGATATGTCCTAGAAAGTGAGCCTGTGCCATGGTGATTGCTGGTCAGTTTGTGGGTTCAGACCATCACAGTGCAGAGACAGAAGCCAAATCGCGTCCATTTCCCAGCAAAGAATGTTCTCTAGTAAAGGTTTTTATTATTTTTTTACAGTGATACTCAAGATTTTTTTTTATTTTTTTCCTGATAAAGGTAGTAGACATTATGGTTTCCTTGAAAAAAGGAATTAACTGGAATTACAAGTAAGAGGGACTGTGGCATGCTGATGCTTAACACTTTATTTTCCAGTGGTTAGCCAAAAGTTGTAAGTTGTAACTCCTATGAATGCTGTCTTAACGTTTGAAGACAAATTTAGTGTCTCCTAGGGACTCTTAAAGAGTAGATCTAGTATGCCAAAAGCTTAAGAAAAGGAAACTCCTTAAAGAGAGGGACATGAAGCTACTAAATGGGAAAAGGTTATGTTTTATTGAGCATGCACATTTATGGTCACAGTTTTAAGTTTCATTTCAAGCAGCATTGCCAAGATTCAAGTTTATAATTAAATCCCCATTTTACAAAGATGTCAGATAGTTTATTCAGTGGTTTTATGATTTAATTAATGACTAGGACAACTTATTTTAAGCATGAGTAGTTTTAATAGTAAAGTATAGCTTAGATTACTAACTTGATGTTCCAGAGGGATTGCCCTCGTGAAAGGGCGATTCACTGTAAAGGCATCTTGTTCTTTCACTTCTCCTAGTATATGTTATGACTCAGTCATGTGGTTTGCACACCACTATCTTCTTAAGATCTCCCTCCCCAAATTATGCATATCAGCTGTCTTATAAATTTACCAATAAGAGATAAAACAACTACATACATTCTCACCCAAACATCTACTTGCTCCAGTAAACAAAGGTATATCTTATGGCTCCAAGGAGGAACTATGGAATGAACAAGTAGAAAAAGAAAGCGAGCCCCCCAAAAACATGGGAAAGATTTTGCTGCATTCAGCTATGGTCATCAGTATTCTCCCACAGACATGGATTTTGGTAGAGGAAATGTGAAAAGTATTTGTTACCTACAGAGGGCTGCCTTTTCCTACTTCAGTGAAAAGCAAACAGAGAAATAATGGGTTGGAATGATAATGATTTATAGTTGATGGAAAAGAGAATCACAGTACTATTCAACAATTTTTATTTAACACTTATTTAAAAATGAAACACTAATAAAGCCTCAGAAGATTCTCTAACAGAGTCTAAACTTAGTATACAGTGTTATTATTAGATTACTATTTGTTGGGAAAATGAAAGAGAAAGGGAAAGGAATAAATCTTGATCATCAACAAGCAAGGACTGTTCGAAACAGTGAGGGGCATAAGCCTTCCCATGGGTTTGGAGGTTAGCCAGAGAGTTGGGACAGGAGCTGGGTTTTTATATGAGGTTTGAGCAAGAAGGCAGAGGTTAATGAAAAAGCCACTAGGTCAAGGGAGGTGGGCATTTTCCAGTTGGGCCCAGAATGGGATGTTTCCAGCTAGGCTTGGGTGGATTGTCCTGCCAGCATATCAAACAAGCTTGCACATACCTGGGATTTTTACCTAGCAACTGTATGGGTCTGGGACAATAGGAGTCATGCTTTACTATTCAAACATGGTAGATGTGCACACACACACACAACAAAGAGTAATGTGTCACTGAATGATGGGGATATATCCTGAGAAATGAGTTATTAGTTCAGTTTTTCACTGAAAAAATACCATGGCTTATACTTTCACAACCTAGGTGGTGCAGCTTACTCTATAACTAGGCTTTATTTTCAATCTTCTAAGATCACCTTGATAGATATGATCAGTGTTGACCTAAATATCATTATCATTATTTGGCTTGTGTGTGTATGTGTGTGTGTGTACATAGACATATAGACATACACACATATACTCACAGAGGTGTGCATATATGTCTGTACATAGACATGCAGACATTCATACACACACTAACATAGGTGTGTGTGTGTGTGTGTGTGTGTGTGTGTGGACACATATCTATGCACAAAGAGAGAACACATACATCATTTCTATGGCTTTGATTGGCTAAGAAGTTTGGAGGATATTCAAGTGTGATTCTGATTTAATAGAAAACCCTGACAAATTGAAAAACAAGACTTACACAATAACTTACAAGTGTAAAACAATAGAAAGAGTAAGTATGCCATTATTTAACAACACAAAAATAGAAGACTACATGGTATTGGTGAAAAATGTATCTTGTGATGTAAAATTTGTAAATACATAATCTCAACTCTGAACTCTGAGATCACTTTGGTTTTCCAACCCTCATCAAAGGATTAAATGATGTGATCTCTAAAATCTCTTACACGTCTAAAGCTAAAGGTTTAATTTAAAAGGAAACTGAAATAGAAAGAGAGGAGATAGTGAAAATAGAACTTGATATGTACCAAAGAACACAGGCAACTACCAGAAAGTATCTGAGATGAATGGTGTGGCTTTTCCATTTAAACACAAGACATCATGTGAGTATTACAGAATCTATATCAGAGGAAGTAACCAGATCAGATGATATCATGAGACGGTTTGAAAATCAAGGTAAGGATTTGACAGGCAGCTTTATGAAACAAGTGGGTTACATTGGAATCTAATGAAGAAAGGATTAAATATGGAGTAAATTCATAATTGTAAAAATGAAATGGAATTCAATAGGAACCTTAAAGGATTGGGGTTATTTTTGAAAAGGTATGCCCTGAATAAGAATGTAATTATGGTTTTGGATACAGGTGGACCTGTTGCAACAATGAGAAGTACAAGTTGTCATGTCCAAAACGAGCTTTACAACGTCGGTGCGGGGGGCGGGGGAGGGGGGGAAGGAGAAGGATTGGGATTGGAGGGGAGGGGGGAGGCTGGGAAGGGATGTGAAGGGTAAACAAAGGAGGAGGCTGCAATGCTTGGTAAGAAATGTACGCATTATCCTGCCCATGTAATTTTAACTCCTCTGTACAGCATGTTCACAAATAAAATAAAATTAAAAAAAAAGAAAAAAAAAGAATGTAATTATGCTAAATGAAATAGAAATACACTGGTCCTAGTCTCTGCTTCCAAGCTTCTTAAGTAAATAATAAGAAATCGATTATTTTCCCCAATCCTATAAGCCAAACAGGCTTTGGACAGAGAGCCACTGTTATTCACAAAAGATCATGAGTTAACAGTAACATAATTGTTTACAGTTTCTAAACATTAGCAATAACGTTTTCATTTTTGTTTAAAAAATAACTTTAGAAAGTGACTATTTCACATTGGCACCAATTAAAATATTGATTTCATGATTCACTGGTAGCTTTAATATTATAGATGAGGTTTTTCAGTAACCCATAATCTACTTTTTAAAGTATTAAAATTGCTCATTACTAGTTTTTGAAGTATTAAAACTTCTAGAGAGATAACTTTGTGTCTGGGGAAAGAAAAAACAGAAGTACTTGCTATTAGGCTACAGTAATGGATGAATTGTGTCCCACTTAGAAACAAAGCAGATGCAGAACAGAAAGGAACATAGCACAAAGCCAACAAAATCAGTCTGACTCAGAGGAAATTTAAAAATTTGACATACCCTCTATGTGCAAAATAGCTAAACTATAACCATTTATGTGCAGTTATGTTCCATAGAGAGGAAATAGCAATGCACTATTAAGTTAAGTATGAGGAAGGATTCATTTAATGTATGAATTCTTTCTGAATAGAGAAAAGAGATACAAAACATAAAAATTGCAAAATTCATTGTCACATCTACTGTGAATGATAACAAAGTAAGTCACATCTCTGCAAAGTAGACTTGTCAAATACAAAATGAGGGAATGATAGCATCCAGAGAAATGAGAAATGTTAAATCAGAAGTTTGTCTAATGAAGAGTGACACACTGAACAAAGTTAGAAATGATTATTGAATAAAAGAGTATATTCAAAATTCTTCCTTTTGAGAAGCTATGATAAATAGTTTGTATTTATCCAATATAGTCATTATTAAAAACTGCAAGAAGAACCACCTAATTAAAGTCACAGAATGTAATTAAATCATAAGTCAAATGATCATTTTACCAAAGTAACTTTTTTTTGCAATTAGGTGAAGAACATGTGATTTCAGTTTAATTTACTTTCTAGGCTAAGTTATTTTTCATTATACAAGGAATAAATCAACTTCATATATTTAAAATGTGCAATGCACTGCATTTAAAATGAGTTTACATTCATAAAACCATCACTACCATCAATATAATAATATATGAGGAAATTGGGAGGAAGGTAATGCATATGACCATTATTTGCATTGTATATTTAACTGACATTTTAAAACCTTTAACAAACATTAACTCACTTGTCCATCTGAAAAACCTTACAAAGTTGACACTCTGGAATATAAATTGCCCATGAAAACAGAATGTCTCTCTCCATTCTCCACATCTCCTGACAGAAGTAGAAGATAGGGATAGAATTTCTTTCTGCAAAAATTAAATCACATTCACCGTTTACATGTTAAATTAAAATGAGCCAATTATATTTTACTTGGACTTAAGCAAATATAAACGGACATAAAAATGAAGGCACTATTGAACTTTAAATAAATAATAAATTCCTCATCACTACAGATACTATTTCAACAAGATCCCTCTAGGTTAAAAATAAATAAATTTCTACAAACAGTAACAGAATAAAAGGAAATTGTGTATTTAATTTGGTTTATTTCACGTCCCTAAAAGCTTAGAGCCAGGATGATATTTAACTGTAATGCAGGAACCATTTAAGGCACTGTCTGGGCAAGTTGCCACCAGAAGGACTTCTTTATCTCAGCAGGTGAGTTTACTGTGAGATGGAGGAGGCATAGGGAAAAGTTGCTAGGTGTTTCCATCAGTGCTTGAAACCACTCGAGTTGTCTCCTCTGACTCCCCCACCAAGGGACATTTAGAAATATCTACAGACTTCTATTGTCAGGATTTGGAGGAGTGACTGCATAGATAGGGAGAAGAAGAATACTGCTAAACATCCTGAACAAGTACAGGACAGCCACCAACAGCAAATAATCCAGGTGGCTGTAAAACGCCAGAGGAAATGCACCTAACAGGCCTGAACAGAAAAGGCATTAATCAGCCTAAGCGTGAAGAGAACTGGCAAAGAGACCAGGGAGTAGGGTCAGTGGTAGACCTAGGAGAGGAGAAGCCAGCACAGAGTGGGTCTGTCTGTGGTGGGTTGAGATCTGGTGGAAACAAGCAGTGCCTACTCTTGGCAAGCCAGAGGTTTGTGGGGGAATCAAGCCTCTAGAATTATCCTGGATATTGGACCCTTATTTGAGACCTCCGGACTTCCAAAACATGCTCCTAATTGCTGATGGATCTGTAAGATAAACTCTTCTCCCTTTGTGCTCTCCTTTTCTTTTTCCTTTCCTTTTCCTTTTTGTCTTCCTTCCTCCCTTCCCTCCTTTCTAACTTCCTCCCTTCCTTCCTATCTTGCTTCCTTCCTTTCATATTCTGCAAAATCCTAAAATAATCTGTAGGTCTGATTGTTTATATATTATAGACCTGAGTTATTTAATATTGAAACTGCACTCAACTGAGAAAATATTTTATTTATTTAAGATTTGAATAAAATTATTGTTCTTTTATACAGAATGCAATTCAATATTTACTGTGCTGGTACTACGTGATCAAGAAAGGAAGATAACTACCTATACTAACGATAAGTACAGTCAACAAATACAAATTTTAAAAGTACTTTAATCAAATTCTCCACAATTCATCAACTCATTGAGTTTGAAGGTCAGCCCATACTTTTTAAAAAGGTTTCATCTTTTATAAATCGAAAAGCCTTCAGTAAAATTTTAAAATTTTAGAGATTTTAGTTGCTTCACTCCCCTTTTATGATAGGGCTATCTAAAGCTTACGTATCTGTTTACAATCATCAATCATGATGTAGTTGTTTCAGATAGCCCTGAAATTACTTTTTGGCAAAAGTTACATTTTATTATTAAATATTACAAAGTTCAATGTGTAATATAACTGAAACTTCAGTTGTTGTTGTACTATTCAGTTGTTGTACTATTTATTAAATATGTGAACATGAAGAAATTATATAATCTACAAACCTGTGAGTTATTTTCATACAATGCAAATAAATGTCATTGTAGTTGGTAAAATAAATTGAATTTCAAACTAAATAAATCTATAAATAAATACATATAACACATATAAATGTGTAGCAAGCATATGGACAAATGTTAAATGCTCATAGATCACATAAGTTATTATTGATAGTTTTATAGTAATTATATCATTCAAACAATTTTATTTGGTCAAAATTTCATTCCATTCAATGATAATAACACAAATATGATTACAGCTACAATATAATTAACTAATTATTTAGATCAGATAGGAAACTTTCAAAATTATGTGACCTAGTTTTGGACATTCCATCTACTTGCCTTTAAAGCTTGCCACAAGAAAGATCAAACAAGAACCAATTCTGACAACATTTCTCTTCAACCTGACAGCAAAGAGTAGGACCACAAATGTGTAAGTTTTATCAGCAAAAGTCAAATCCTACCTGTTACTATGAGGTAGATGTGAAAGAGGGACCACCTCAACATTAAATATTTCATAGTATGATATCTAGGAAGGCAAATTCAGACAAGTGAACAAAGCATAGCCTATATTAAAGACACAGAATAGATGTCAGCTGCCATCAATAGAAGAAGCAATGAGAAACATGTACGAAATTGCCATGGTAATGCAAGCTCACAGATCAAGCTAGATGCCTCATTTTATATGCAAAAACATCCAAAACAAAACAAAACAAACAAACAAAAATATGGATCTTGGGAAGAGACCCATGGGAAATTAGGACTAACTTTAGAGCCCAAGAATAAAGGAAGTCATTTATGTATGACCCCATTCATTCAGGGTCTATTTGGGGACCTATATTCTTCAGTGACTTTAGCAGTGGTAAAGTTGAGTTGTTAACTCGACAAGAAAGAAAGAACATTCTGGTTACTAGGTTTCTGCATTGTTATTCCAGTGTGCTATATAGTTCAGTGACTCCCACCCCCCAACCCCAGCAAGAACAGTTTCTTTTCAGTGGAAAATTGTTCAATGTGTTCAGAGTAATTGTCCCACAATTATGTTATTTAAAATGTTTCGGAAAGGTACTTTCCTGAACAATTTGACTATTTAGGAGAAAAGCTCCAGATTAAATTGCTAAAGTGCTGAAAGGTTTCACTCAGATCTAAAAGGACAGTATAGTGTTCCTTTATTTGCACTGGGAATCTTTTAAGGAAGGTAGATTCTGTACACAGATCTCATTATGTCCTGTCAGGTGAATTAAACTCACATTTGTCCAAGTCAGGCCAAGTCCAAAGGTCCAGAGGCTCTGTGAAGTTCTATGTGTAGACATATAGCAAGTCCTTAGATTATAAATATAATTATCAACAAGTGAAAAATGCTTTAGGTATTTTCAGTGAAAAAAAATGATTTTACTTTTTTAACTCAATACTTTTAAATTTATAGCCTACTGTATGCTCAATTCTATTCATCGAGTATATTTTAGTACCTCAAAATCTATCTCCTCTATTATTTTATAGTCTAGTTATAGATAAATCACACCATACAAAGTCTTTATGAATGACATAGTGAAGTAAAGTTATTTGACAGGTAAAATATTAGCTTTATAGATAGAAACAATTAAATCCTTATAATAAAATAACTGTACTTAAGTCAGTCATGGTGGTTCATGGTTGTAATTCTGCCATTTGAGAAGTTGAGAAAGGATAGTTGTGAGTTCCAGACCAGCCTGGGCTACATAGTGAGACCATTTTTCAAATAAAACAAAAATGAAAAAGAAATGATGTCTTTGGTCTGACTAGAAAAAAATGAGTTATTCAGACATGAAAGTGGGAGAAATATTTCAATGTACAAAATAATACAGCTCAGTTCATGCATTCATTACAAAACACTGAACATTGAACTGCCCTTGAAATGGACATGAAATAATAAAATAAAGTCCCAGTCCTAAAGCAACTTAAAATTTAGAATGGAAAAACAACTAGCAACAACAACAACAAAATAAGCAATATGTTCTGTGGGGAGAAGCTTCACTGAGTGTCCTGAAGTAAAGTAAGACAGAAAGCAAGATAGAAGTTTTATGGGGAGAATTGCCATTTAAAAAGAATGGTCACCAGGCGCCGGTGGCTCACACTTGTAATAATAGCTATTCAGGCGATGGCGCACGCCTATAATACTAGCTACTCAGGAAGCTGAGATCTGAGGATTGCAGTTAAAAGCCAGCCTGGGCAGGAAAATTCATAAGACTATTATCTCCAATAAATCCACTAGAAAACCAAAAGAGACGCTGTGGCTTGAGGTAGAGCACTGACCTTGAGTTGAAGAGCACAGGGACAGCGTGCAGGCCCAGAGTTCAAGCTCCATGACCTACCAAAAAAAAAAAAAATTGATCATGAAAGGCCTCTTTAATAAACTAGCATTTGGGAAGGTGTCTGCAGAAAGTGATAGCGATTCACATGATACAGTATATCTGAGAAAGGTAAATGTGAAAACTTTTGACATGTTTGGACATCTTTGAGAAACATTTATACATTTATATATTCATATTTATATATTCATGTATGCATATTATGCATATATATGAATAAAATATATGCAAAAAGCATATATAAATATGTAAAAAGTATATATACACTTAAATATACCTGTATAAAGTATACATATGCATGTATATGTAAATATGAATGGAAAAAGTATATAACTCTAGTCTGAAGAGTGTTCAAGACAGGTTGTAGTTAAGCTTGGTAAGTAAATTTTTCATAAATTTTGAAGCATCAGATAATGTTAATCAGGCAGTGCTCTTTGTCTTAAGGAAGAAAACTGGTGACAACACAGGGTATCTCTCTGAGGTATGGAAGTCATATATGAAACCAGAAAGATGATTTAGGGAGAAGAGGGCGAAGGCCCAAAGTCAGACTATAGCTATAAGATGGAAAGAGATTTAAGATTTGAATTTGAAGGATGGTCATAAAATACATTTGCAAAATGAGAGATAAAGACATTCCAAAGAGGTCCCAAGACTTTATGCCTATATAACTGATTAAATGAGTATAAAATTTACAAAATTATGAATTTTAGAAGAGAGTCTCTTGTGAGCAGAAAACAGTGAGTTCTATTATTTGGGTATCATGAAACTGAGACATCTAAAGAATATTCAGAAAGAGTTATTCAATGGGGAACTCAATGTCTAATGTTGATTTAAACTGAGTGGCGTGGGGTGGAAGTATAAAGGCTATATCCTGGTTAAGAAATCTGACATTGTTGGTGGGAGTGTAAACTTGTTCAACCACTTTGGAAAGCAGTATGGAGGCTCCACAAAAGACTCCACATAGAGCTCCCCTATGACCCAGCAATCCCACTTTTGGGCATTTACCCAAATGTTCACAAACAAGACCATACTAAAGGTACCAGCTATGTTTATTGCAGCATTATTTACCATAGCTAAGATCTGGAACCAATCCAGATGCCCCTCAGTAGATGAATGGATCAAGAAAATGTGGTATATATACACAATGGAATTCTATGCCTCCATCAGAAAGAATGGCATTGCCCCATTTGTTAGGAAATGGAAAGACTTGGAAAAAATTATATTAAGTGAAGTAAGGCAGGCCCAAAGAAACGTAGGTCCCATGATTTCCCTTATTTGCAATAGCTAGTATATGTCTGAGACAAGCAGAAAAGGTCAGATAAGTTGATGTTGGGTGAAATGAAGCTCAAGATAAGGACACAAGTGTATTTTTCTTTCTTGATATTGTTTCTAACGTATATATATATATATATATATGGTATTTCTTTGTTGCTTTGTATGTCCCTCCCCCACAGTATAACCCCTGCTTTCACTGTATTTGATGTTGGTATAATTTGTAGAGGGGAAGGGCAAAAACATATTTCTTAAATAGGGATACAGGTGAACCCATTGCAACAATGAGATGTACAAGTCGTTATGTCGAAAAAAGTACTATACAACTTTGGCTCGGAGGAGGAGAGGGGAGGAAAAGGGAAGGGATGGGAAGGGGAAACAAAGGAGGAGGCAACAATGCTTGATAAGAAATGTACTCATTACCTTCCCCGTGTAATTGTAACCCTTCTGTACGGTATTTTCACAATAAAAAATTAAAAAAAAGAAATCTGGCAAATGACATGAAAATGTATCAATAAGCAGCTGACTAATAAACTTATGGGGAAAATGTTTGAACTTCATGGAAGTCAAATTATATAAAATAAATATCCTTCCATAAGAGGAAGGCTATGTTGAAATGATCATGAAAAATAACCCAGCAAATAAAACAATTAAATATGTAATTAAAACAAACTGCTGCCAAATGATACAAAATTTCAGCTAAATAAGAGAAATAAATTCAAGAGGTTTGTTTTTATTTTATGCAGCCTGTTCTTAATGAAAGTGTAGTGTTTTTGCCTCTTTTGTCAATACTGGCATTCAAACTGCCATTTATTTTTTATGTATTACATATCTTTGATATTCATTTGCATATTCTTTTTAAAAGCAAATTTAACCTGCTTAGGTAAGGAAACTATGGGCAGGCTAAGGGGGCAGCCATACAGCAATATTTTGACTTTCAGTAACATGCGTTCAAAAGAAGGCAGAAGGTAGCCTGTGAGACTGTAAGAGCAAAGTTACCATCGAGAAAAGTTTGAAATGCATTTCTATCTGAACCTGTGATTAAAAGGCACATAATTACAGATTCACATGAAACATCTGAAAATAACAGAGCTCTGCTGGGGAGAAGGCATAGTAATGAGCACGTCTCACTTCCTTGTTTTGCTCCATTGTGAGGGAAATGGCTTCCTTTCTCAGACAGCTCTTTTCCATGGAAAAGGGGAGCTCAGCATATAGAAATTCATAATTATTTCTCTAATAGTATCCTTTCATTTATATTATATCATGTTGTCCACTTGGAACTCAGATGATGTTGAAAACAATTATCTTATTGTATGTATGTTTATCTGAATTAGGGAAGGCAAGGGGAACAACAAAAAGGTGAGACAAAGGACAAAGGGGAATCAATGCAACCATGATATCATAAGCCATGTTGGAAATGATCTGTACAATTGGGGGGGGTACAGGAGAGGGAAAGTGGGAGAAAAATGAGGGAGTGGGTAATAAGTTCAACATGAAATGTACTCACTGCCTTACTAATGTAACTGAAACACCTCTGTACATCACCTTGACAATAAAATTAACAAATAAAAAAAACACATCAATACAGTTCATTTTGTCTACCTGTTGGACAATAGTAGATATAATAGTAGATATTTTATTATGACTATCTATGGTAAGCACACATCCAAAGCAGAGAACAATCTTACCATGCATAGAAATAATTTTAATTTCTAGTAGAAACCAATAACTTTCTCTTTTTTAAAAAATTGCTTGTGCAATTTTAAATTTGACTTAATTTTTATATACTGAGAATATTGCACTGGTAGGCCCATAAATCAGAATATCTTTACAGAGTCAGCAAAACTTCTCCACCCAAATTAACTTAATTTCAATTTATTATAGCTAAACATTGTGCCTATTCTTTGTTCCAGTTAAGTGTTTCCTTGTTTATAGATGCCTTTCCTCTCATAGACCCTTCCTCAATGCTTTCTCTGTTAAAGCAAGATGGAATGTAAGGCAGTTTTGCTGAATCTAATTAATGCAAAGGAAACAGCTACACTACCAAGAGAAGCAAGGGAAAAGCTTTCAGAATTCCCTGTCCTAGTGAATGAGATGTTCATTGCAGGTGCAGACAGAAACCAAGAATCATGAAAGAAAAGAGAAGGTCACTCGAAAAAATGGAAAATAAGTACTCATTACCTGATTTATGTAATTGTAACCCCTCTATGCGGCACTTTTCTAATCACAATATCAAAGAAGAAAATTGAAAATAATATTAAAATATTGAATGATTCTGAAATCTCAATTTAAAAATACAGCAAAACCCACGTGTTAGTGGCCCATGCCTATAATCCTAGCTACTCAGGAGTCTGAGAGCTGAGGATCACAGGACAAAGCCAGACAGGCCAAAAAGTCCATGAGACTCAGCTCCAATTAAACACCAAAAAGCTAGAGGTGGAGCTGTGGCTCAATTGTAGAGTGCTAACCATGAGGATAAAAGCTTAAGGACAGTGCACAGGCCCAGAGTTCAAGCCCCAGGACTGGACACACACACACACACACACACACACACACACTAATAATAATAATAGCAAAAGCTGAAATTATTGGAACAGAAACTTGCATATGTTGAAAAGTAAAATATGTGTAAATCATCTGCACATAACTTCATATATATGCTTTATTATACCTATTAGTTAATTTGGGAAGTATTTTCTGGTCTTTTTTGTTGTAGATGAAATTTTTAAAATAAGTTTTTTATTGTGAAAATATTGTACAGAGGGGTTATGGTTATGTGAGCAAGGTAATGAGTACTTTTTTTTTGCTTTTGTTTTTTTGTCAGTCCTGGGGCTTGAACTCTGGACCTGGGCACTCTCCCTGAGCCTCTCTGTGCTCAAGGCTAGCACTCTACCCCTTGAGCCACAGCGCCACTTCTGGCTTTTTCTGGTTATGTGGTGCTAAGGAATCGAACCCAGGGCCTCATGCATGTGAAGCAAGCATTCTACCACTGAGCCCAGTCCTGAGACACATTCCCAGTCCCTGGTCTTTCTATTTCAAAGACTATATATACCTACCCATCAACCTATCTAGCTATATATATATGAAGACACACACAACAGAATATCTTAGAATATGTAAAATTTAGCTCCATATGGTGGTTGCACTCAGGAGGCTAAGGTGAGAGAATTCAAGTTTGAGGCATTGGAGATACATACAAAAATATTGTCACAAACAAGAGATAAGATTTAGGCATCAAGATACAAACATCAATTTGTCATTTTCAGAAAAACCTGAGAGCAAATTACAAATGCGACACTTTATCTCTAAGTATTTTACTTAAGCAGCATGGTACTTTACACACAGTATCCTAAGAACAAGGATATTCTCCTGCACATAAGTATATAGCATTATCACACTCATGATATTTATCATTAATGCAATGAACACTAGCTGACACAAATGTGTTACCCAGTACTGGCTTATGAGTTCAGAAGTTTTAGGCCATAGACTCTGGTTCCATTGACTTTGGATTTGTGGTGAAACAGAAAATCATGGTGGTGGGAAAGCCGGCAAGAGGTGGCTATTCTCCTCATGGCAGACATGATGCAGAGAGAACAGAACTAGGACAAGTACTCAGCATCTAAATCATATTATTAGATACTCAGTATCTAAATCATAACCAAACCAAAACATAACATGTTGAGTATAGTGGCACATACCTGTAATTCCAGATATTCAGGTGGTGGTGGAAGGAGGATTACAAAAGCAAGGCAAAATTAGTGAGGATTTACCCTCAGGATAAAATAAAATCAGAAGGGTTATGATATAGTTCAAGTGTGTTTAACAAGCAGAAGGCCTTGGAAAAGAGAGAGAGAGAGAGAGAGACAGACAGACAGACAGAGACAGACAGAGACAGAGAGACAGTGACAGACAGAAAGAGACAGACAGAGAGAGAGGGAGACAGAAAGGAGGGAAGAGGGGGAGGGAAGGAGGAAGGAAGGAAGACATGGAAGGAAGGAAAGGAAGGAAGGGAGGAAGGAAGGGAGGAAGGAAGAAAGGAAGGAAGGAAGGAGAGACTAAGAAAGAAAGAAAGGGAGTGATAATGAAAGCAGGAAAGAAATAATTTTCCAAATATCTCATCATTATAGTATTTTTCTGTCTTCTTCATCTGATAAGCTAGCAAATAAAAATTACTTCACACTTGTCTCTTTAGGTCCTTTGATTTAGCACAGCCAAAATCTGATATTTCATGGCACTCACGTTTCTACTTTGTAAGCCAGTTGTGTTATGTGTTTGTAGGTTTGTCTAAATACACTTTCAGTGTTATATTCAGGTTAAATATTTATGTCAATCATGCAATATTAGAGGATGGTATGACTTTTCATTATATCCTATTACGGAATATAAAAACTTTATCCCATTCTTGGTGATATTTACCTTCAAGATACCTTTCCTTTTTCTAAGTCTTATGGAATCTCTAGTGATGCTTGTGGCAAATTAGACATCATGTTCCCAGGGGTTTTTCCTCTTGATCATTGCAGTGTGAGTTGACAATCTTTGTCTGAATCAATTATGAGGTTGATTATAAAATGATAAATTTTCTAACCCACATTTGTTGACATTGTATCTAATTAAATTGTGTTCTTTTGTAATCCTTTATCTTCATCATTCAATGATATTCCAACTACCCCAAATTCAGACAATGAGAGGAGATTAGAGGCTCCTATTATTTCCTAAGAATTCTTCATTGGTTTCTGCCATTGAAAGATGTTTCAGGTTCACTTTACTTATTTTCTGTGCTACTTTGAAATCAGTAATTCCTGAATGCTATCCCGGCTTCTTGAAATTATTGTGTGATTTAGAAACCACGATCTAGGAACTTGATGTTTATGAATGCTTATGTTTTCTTTTATGTCCTTTAATGGATAGGGAGGGAAACACATAGTGTATGGAAGAGACATGTGTATAAAGAGAGAGGGAGAGAAAGACAGAGTTGCTATTTAAAGATCCAATTAAAATCCATTAGCCACACATACACTTCTCAAATTCCTGTGTTTGAAAATTGTATCTCCTTTTCCACAGTGAAGATACCAGGTCACTGTGGCATCTATATATTTACTCATTTGTTCTATCCTACAACTCACAAGAATTGTTATTTGAATTACCGTACCAATGCAACTACCAAGACATATCTTGCAATGAATATTGACTATTTCTTTATAGTAGTGGTACATGCATATGCATGTATATCCTAACACTGATATCCCTTTAAGGGCATACTGGAACTGAACATAAAGTCTACTTGTATCATTTTTAAATGGTTTCCTTATCAGTTTTGATGTGATGTCATTCCTACTTGCTTGCAATTGTATCCCTTCAAATTGTTTTTATTTTTTGAATGTGGAAAATGTCTGCATGGTTTAGAATGAAACTTTATAAGAACATATATGCAAAGAAGGCCCACCCCTTTTAATTTTCCTTGCACCCAAGTCAAATATGAGAAAATACTAAGTTTTAAGGGTGTGGCTCAAATAGTCAAATTCTTGAAGCCCTGAGTTCAAACCACAACACAAACACATGGCAACTAAATATACTTTCATTGGTCTTGTTTAGAAAATAACAATAAAAATTAAGTAAAAGATGAGAAAGAATTATCTCTACATTCATAGCTAAATAATGTGTTTTAAGTAATATTTTATGCTTGTTTACAAAACTAAAGCATACTTTCTGGGAAAAAAACTCATTCCTATGTTTTGATAAAATGTTGGAGAATTCCTGAAGCCACTTCAGAAAACTCAATTTGAAACTAAGGGCTAAACTAGTCTGTGCCATAAATAGCTACGTGTATTATATTACTGCTATAATGTCCAATTTCAATGGTCCTTGACTTTGATGGTAAGTCCAACAAACTAGTAAGTTTCCCCAGGACAGAAGCATGTATTTCCACAGTTTAGCACAGAATCTTGTAGAATAGTGAATATATAGAAGTGTTTTCTATGAGTTAAAATAAATTTTATAAGGCAGTAGAATTATATTACTTGATTGTTTTTGGGTTTTGTTGATTATTATGGAAGCTGGCACATCTTATACAAATAAACTCAAGGATTATGCGAGCTTTCAGAGAATCAGTAGTTATTTCAAGAATCATATTTTCGCCTACTAATTAATTACCTCCTTATGTTTTCTTGCACTAGAGTTTTTTATATCCTACATACTAAATTATTTGTGGAGTTTTTTTAAACCTTCTCAACACAAAAATAGAAGTTCCCTCAATGAATTTTTTGAAGTGTACACACAGATGAAAACATTCAAGTATACTCCCATAAATCTGCACAATTATTACTTGTTGATTAGAAAGTGATGCTTAATTTTTAAATATAATTAAATGCGTTCAGAAGGTAGCCACATGTGCTATGTCACAATCACACATTTTTTTTTCTTTTTTAAAGAAATTTGTTCACTGTTACCCACAAGATGGTGCTATTTTCCTACAAGCAAATCTAGAAACAACAGCATGTGCTCTGCCTCAGCTCTGAAGTGCAGCAAACAGGACCATGGGTGAAGAGAAGAATGTAATGACTCTATAACTTTTCTTAATGCCTAAGGCTCTTGTTTTAGACTATGTCTATTTCCTAAAACTTCAGCTTCAAGTCCAACCCACTTCTCAGCACATTCCCCGGGCCCGCAGCAGAGGTCTGAGTCAGCATGGTTGAATGTAAGCTTCCTTCCTCACCAGCTTCCCTGCAAACTGCTTCACCTACAGCCCTGCTTCAGTGGACAACAGCCACGCCTTCCCCAAGGCCTTGAAGTTATCCTACACTCCACTTTCCCCCCATTTTCTCCCATGTTCCTCCCTTGACCCTCCTCTCACCCATGCAAGTTGTTAGGTGCATTTCAACGTAGTGTCTCATGAGTATCACTGTAGAACTCTCTCTGCCTCTCTCTCTGTGTGTCTCTCTCTTGTCTATTTTCCCCTCTCTCTGTCTCTGTCTTTCTCTGTCTTTTTGTGTGTATATCTTTGTCTCTATCTCTATATCTCTCTACACAGTGACCCTGTATACATACACACACACACACACACACACACACACCTACATATGCACATTCCCTCCTGCCCTTTTTCTCTCATCTGCCTTTCTATTTCCACATCCAGCATGTCCAGAAACCCGCTGACTTTACCCCCAACTATTTCTCATCTTCCTTCTTCCTTCTTTTCTTGTTCTTCATCATCATCCAGTCACTGCTGACCTTCTCTATCCTGTCCTTATGTCCCTAAAGTTTTTTCTGAGCCAAGTCAACTAGAGATGCTTTGACTGACCACTGTGATCATCCCATCCCCATCCTATTCAAAATCTACAAAGGCTTGTTTCACTCATAACCAAAGTCATCTTTGGTCCCTATTATATTTCTGGCCTCACTTGGTATTATTCTCTCATTCTTTGCTCAACTCAAGCCACAGTGGCCTTTTTGATTTCCCATGAACACACCACATGTGTGCCTCTTTCTGCTCTAACCTTTACATAGAAATCTGTCAAATACGTTGTTACGTGGCTCCTGCCTCAGTATCTTTGCCTCTGAGGTCAGATGGCAGCTCCTCAGTGAATCCTGCCTTCCATAATCACATTCTCACAACCCCTCTGTCACTCATATTTGCTAGAACGAGAGAGAGTATGAACACTTATTTATATATCTCACTCCATGAGAGCAAAGGTCTCATTCATTCAATCAATTTCAAGTGAAGTCAAGAACAGGTCAATAAATACTTGTCAAATGAGTGACTTCTACTTTAGGCATAATTAGTGTTCAATTTCCCAGAGTTTTCTCATACAGAAACACAGACACACACATACACAGAAACTCACAAAATAAGATACCATTGAAACTGCCTTAAACACAAAAGACATTTACTTATAGCCCACAGTGTAAAACGTATTTTGATGAGTGTCAAGAAGTCATACAGGCATCCTTTGCCAAGGCTAAGTTGACATCCCAAACTACAGTTTGATATCTCTCTTCCTCTACGGAGGATGATGACGAGAGGTGAGTTAGGATGATGGTGGAAGGGGGTGGAGGAAGGCAGAGGGGAGGGAGGAACTGCCCTCGAGGTTTTCTAGACTGGGATTGTCTGAAACACAAGTGCATTTGTCCCATAAAGGCAAGTCAACATTTACATATAGTCACAGCCTTTGGATTCATGTGAGAAGGTTTTAATTATGGCTTTTATGCTACTCTGCATCTGTGTATATGTAACTGTAAGAGAAGCAACTGTGGCCAGAAGAGACTGTGTGATTTGCTAAGACATCCCTCTTAGAAACCGGTCCAGGATATGTAGGTTTGTGACAATGACAAAGAAATGAGGCCAGGATTTCCAAACCTAAGCAACTTGGGTCACATTGAGTACTGTCAGTCTTTGGGATATGATTTGAAGCTAAAACTCTGTGTGTGTGTGTGTGTGTGTGTGTGTGTGTGTGTGTGTTTAATCCAATTTGTCTGCTTTTCTTAGTTTTACCAACTACTTTGGCGAAACACACTTGTTATTAGCTATTTGACTAAATTGAAAAATAAGTAGTTAGTGAACTCTAAAAGTAGTTCGAATGTCAAACCTCATTATTCAGTCTTAGCACAAGGCTCTTTATAAAATCTGTGTTCCCATTTCTATGAATAGTCACTTAGTTTCCAAGGTACTCTCTCTGTCCCCCATTGCCATGGGCACATTTTTTTTATAAAGCAGAGTATTTCAATGATTCAATTGTTACAGAGGGCTCATCATTTTTAGGTATAATTGTGGATTTTTAGCTTACAAAAACTGATTGAAGTGTAAAATCCTGTAACTACAGCTCATCTGCCTTATTTTTGTTTTCTACTTGATGCTTTTTTCTAATTTTCTCATTGCTGCTTCACACTTATGCATTTTAGCTTTCAAATTTATTATGGATGTATGTGTATGAAAGAGAGAAGATGGGTTGAAAAGGGTAGGGAGAAGGAGAAGGCAAGAACAGAGGAAGAAGATAAATATCAAATGATTTAGCAATGTGACTCCAATGGTGGTTCAGTATCAAAGAAAAAATTCATTCAAGCCCCTAAGCTTCGGGATGATGCTCTCCTATCTCCACTGTTACACAGAGGGAGATTTCCACTTACCTGTTTTGTCACATACATAGTTATTTATTGAACCACCTGAAATAAGTGTCATCCAGCATAGAAACCTTCCAATTTTTTCCTACTATCCAGGACATCTGCTGCCCCTCTCTTTTTCCCCCCCCACACACAATGTGATTTCTTTTCAACACCCCTGCATATATGCTTATGCCACGAGCAGAAGTGGCACTTTTTATTTCCAGGCTGGGGATAGGGAAGAACACTTTTGCGTCCCCAGAGGGTGACCTTGAGAGGCATGTCATGAGTGGTATGTTCCCTGTTTACAATTCCCGTCACCGGGGGTCTCTGAGAAATCTTCTGTGCAGCATCACCTAGTGTCTCACTAGGAAATGATGGGGAAGAGAGCAAATGTTTAGAGTAACCAACGTATCCTGACCAATACAACAAGTAAAATAGGTGATTGTCAAGTTATGCCTGATTGATAGAAATCTCAAAGTCAACTTGTTTCTTTATCTCTTGGCTACTGTGACGTGCCACATAATATCTCCATATAAAATTTTAGTACAACCGTCCCTCTCTAAAAGCAGTGACCACAGTGTTAACTATGTAAGCAACATTATACTTTTTTTTTTGCCAAGTAACACAAGAGGACTGTAAGAGCAAAAAGGCAAAGACACTATACTAACCAAGTTTAGAATCGAGGATGGAGCCAGATACTAAATTAAAAACATATCAATCCAATCATGCCAGATTCCCCAGAGGGAAGAGAGTGAAGGTCAGGGAAGGCAAGAGCTAACCTGGGAACACAGGGAGGGCTGGCAAGAGAAAACCGGATAAGGGCTGATATTTGATGTTTGAGGCCAAGGTCAAGCGCAGTAATAGAGACTCGACCTTTGTAAAGATCTCCACCTTCTTCAAGAAATATATCCACCATTACATCATCATCTGGCTCCTAAGAACATACAGCAATTTGTAGCCAACATGGTAATTACCATCAACTTGATCCAGGGAGTGAGTACTAGAAGTTAATGTTTTAGGTGTGGGGGGGAAAACCCTACTTATTTTCATGGTTGTGATTTGAAGTCTTAAGTTGGAAACATGCAGGAGCACAGAAAATTAATTTGCTCCCACCAAGTGAAAAAAAATATATTCAAGAAACTGTACCTTTGGCAGGAAAAGTTTAAACAGCTTACAAGTGCCAATATCAGAAGAACAATCTTCACACTATGTAGAAAAAAAATTACTAGTTAATCTTCTCCAGAAATTTAATTTTATAAAATGAAAACAAGTTCTATGTTTTAGCCATAGTAAAAGACTATATACTTCTCTCAACTTGTTGGGAAAATGTGAGATTTCAAATGGTTCCAAACAGTTTCAAACTAGAATCTTTCCTAATATGCTGCTTAATCCTTTGTGTTTTTCTAAAATATTTTCTTATATTCATCATCTCATTTGATGAGACGAAATATATAAAATTATGTTAAAATATAAAACCTATGACAACTCCGCTGCCCTCAAAATTAAATATGACCCAGTCCTTCTAGGGCCACAGGAAGATGAAATGAGACTTAAAACAGTTTTAAATGACAAAAGCCAACTTATAAATGAAAGAAAATGAGAACTACAGTTTCTACTGATCAAGTTGTCTAATTGTTCCAATTGTAACAATGATCAAAATAACTTTAGTGCATAAGCTTATTTTTGGATAATACAAGACTTTGAACTCAGGACCTTACAATTGCTTTAGACATGGGCTCTAGCACATGAGCCATTTTCTAAAAGTCCCATGTTTTTGCACAGGATTGATTTCACACAGGGATCACCCTGATTCTTAGTAGCTAAGATTACAGGTGTGATACATAAAACAACCATGACTGATAATGTTTATTGAGATAGAGTCCTACTTTTGGCCCAGAGTGGCCTAGAACTACAATTATTCCAATCTCTGTCTCTTGAGTAGCTGGGATTACAAGCACACATCACCATATTTGACGCACCGTGTAAGAAACTCAGGCCTAAAATCCTAGCCATTCAGACAGCTGAAATCTGAGAAACAAGGTTTGAAGCCAACCCAGGAAGAAAATATGAGAGACTCTTACTTCTACTTACCCAGCAAAAAGCCAGAACTGAAAGTATGGCTCAATTAGTAACATGCCAGCCTTCAACAAAAAGAGCTGAGCAAGAGCTGGAGCCCTGAGTTCAAGCCCCAGTGCTGACACACAAATAAAAATATCCATGGAACTTTCAGATCATACGTGGCACATTAACATAAAACAAACCTCTTTTAGAGCTTAAATTCCACCAGTAAATACTCCTTTTTTAATAAGACATACTTTGTCTCTAAACTGTCATTTAAATTCATGGAAACCTCTAAGTCTTTAATTAAAAACAGGAAGATATAATGGAATTTGAAATTTAGGGCCAGATGTTACCCCCCAAGTACTGCTGAGATTTCACATCAATAGTCCTCCTATTGCCTAGACTATCTTTGATCTTTCCTTTCTGTTCTCAGAATAGCAGCTAGAGTGATCCTGTTTAAATATTATTCAGGTCATTCAAGGTC
This sequence comes from Dipodomys ordii, assembly GCF_000151885.1. Lineage (NCBI taxonomy): Eukaryota > Metazoa > Chordata > Mammalia > Rodentia > Heteromyidae > Dipodomys > Dipodomys ordii. The sequence continues at coordinate 21,941,909 of NW_012267219.1, read as the reverse complement.
ACTGGAGACATGTTCCCTCATTGGGTTCTATCTCCTGCTTTCCCTGTTCCCTTCTGTCTAACCAGGGGCACCACACTGCTCCTCCCCATAATGCCTAGTCTGCCACATAATTTATGGGGCATGCAAAATAAACATGCAGGGCCCCTTGTTCAAACTGGATTTAGAACTTCAAGAAGAAGCCAGGTGCCAGTGGCTTGTACCTACAATCCTAGTGAGTCAGAAGGCTGGGATCTATGCATCCTAATGGGACCAAGCTCAGGCAAACAAATCCACAAGACTTTGTCTCCAATTAACCAGCAAAAAATTTCAAAGTGGAAGCAAGTTCAAGTGATAGAGCACCAAAGCCTAGGAAGAGCACAAAGTCCTGAATTCAAGCCCCAGGACAAACATGAAAAAGGAAAAGAGATAATACTTTCAAGATGGCAAAAATCTTATGTACAGAGTTTTGTGCAGTAACATGGGTTGCATACCTTTAAATCTAGGGTGCTTAAGAAATTGTAACTTTTTTATTGTGAAAATACTGTACAGAGGGGTTACAATTACATGGGCAAGATAATGAGTACATTTCTTATCAAGCATTGTAGCCTCCTCCTTTGTTTCCCCTTCCCATCCCATCCTTCCCCCCCCTCCACTAAAGCCTCCTCCCCCCTACCAAGGTTGTAAAGTTTTCGACATAACGACTTGTATGTCTCATTGTTGCAATGGGTCCGTTGGGGCTAGTGTTGTAGCATGAGGAGGGGGTGTGTCTTTCAGCTGACTCACAGAGTAGGCCAGGCTGCTTCTAGAGCTGGGAAGGACAAGGGGAGTGGCCAGCATGAGTGACCAATCACAGCAGTTCCTTATGCATACAATTGAAGAGCCCACCGGGGAATGTTCAACCTCTGACCTGGATAGAAATGGCTTCAAGACTTCCAGAGTTCTAGAAGCTTATGAAGGCAAAAGATCAGATGCTAGCTAATAGAAATAGTCATGGCCCTGAGACAATATCATCAGGAGCCAGAGTAGTGTTTTGACAGCAAGCAGCTATGGTGGCCAGGTAGGTATCTTCCTCCAGGGTTATTGAAAGCAGCAGATGCCAGCATGAAGACTAATCTATTAGACTAATGATGGCTCTTCACTCAAGGGAGCTGGATTATCCAGGAAGGCTCTAACAACTGTCAATTAGAAATCTAATCATTATCCTTCAACATGCCACCTAACTTAATAGAAAAACAAACATTAAAAACTTATCATGATCATTGACAATGACTTAATAGTATTTAACAGTACTATAATATGTTTAACTTCTATCCCCGTGTCCCAGTGTCTGAGTGAGAGGTGGTTTTCTCCAATCTATGTCATTTCCTCTTCTATACCTCAGTCTTTCCTCTGCTTTTAGAAAAACTGAAGCATCTACCTTTCTTAATAGCATCAATTCACTGGAGTAAGAACTCCAAATGTGCATTTCCTCAAAGTAGTTAAAGAATAAATATGCATTGGAGAGAACGTTACAACTTTCCAAAAGCCATGGCAATGTGAAATTGGCTGTGCCTAGGTCAGCTTTACTCTGAAACGCATTTATCTCTATGAGAATATTAGCCTCCTTAATGATGGATGAAAACTATGAAATACTTGTGTTATGTACATACCCAAGGAAACAACCTCCAGGTATAAACAAAACATCCTGCACAAAAAAAATCACTCTCCTGCTTGAGGTATTAGGCAGATGTGATTCATTATATGTTTCACATGCAGATGAGATAGTACTTTCAGTCCCTAATATTCTTCTGCAACCTTGACACTTTTGAACAAGACCTTAAGAATTTTCCACTACTGCATTGAACCTGTTTGAATCTTGACAGATAAAAATATAGCAAAAAGTGGCACTGTGACTTCTAAGGATAAGTTAGGAAAGGGAACAGAGCTTTGGCTGACTTTTTACGTTTACACCCCAGACATTATGCTAGGAGGTTGCTCACACCATTTGAACAGGCTGTATTGTAGATGTTTCCACCAAAAGCCTCAATTAAAGTCTCGACTGGCATCACCAGCCAGACCTTTTAAAAGATTGTTTTTGGATGATTCCACCTACAGCCTTTAATCCACCTGAGGTACCTCATGCTAAGTGGAGTGGAAAAGGTATCCCTGCAAAGACTGGCCAAAATTGCAGATTTGTGGGGGGAAATGCCATTTCTTTAAGCTACTATGTTTCTGGTTTGTTATGCAGACAAAAGTACTTGGGGGAAAAGTAAGCAATTTTTCATGATTTACCTGTTCTGACAAAGCTAAAAATGTAAAATCAAGGAAAACACATTCAGATCTGTCTAAATTCAATCTCAGGGGGATAGTAATTCTGCAGTATAATCTTCCCACATGAAAATATTCCTAGAGAATTGTGATTCGTCAGTACAAGCGTCCCCACATTTCTACAATGTTCTTCTGTGTCTATCACCCCATTCCTCATAGCTAGACTATTGTCTAGGAAGTATTCAAGTATTAAAGTATTCACCTCAGGCAGGCTTTTGCTTCCTTTTCTGTGACATTTTTCCCCTTCACTGGACTTGAGTCCTCCATAAAGATGGCAGGAAGTATCTGCCTTTGCTCTCCCACAGCGACTCATTTTCTACTTTATCCTGCCACTATCAAAGACTGTTCCTTTGGAGACTGCACCCCATCATACCTCCTCCAGGAATTCTCTCCTCAAGACTCTGATTCACCTCTTCCTTTCCTCAGCTTCTGGAACTTAGTATAAACTACCAAATACTTCCACATATTTAATACACAGGTCAGTTAAAATGGAGCCTACTATAAACCTTCTAGATTTTTTTTCCCTTATTGGTCATGGGGCTTGACCTCTGACCTGGGCACTGTCCCTCAGCTCTTCAGCTCAAGGCTAGCACTCTACCACTTGAGCCACAGCACCACTTCCAGTTTTCTGAGTGGTTTATTGGAGATAAGAGTCTCACGGACTTTCTTACCCTGGCGGGCTTTGAACCATGATCCTCAGATCTCAGCTTCCTGAGTAGCTAGGATTACAGGTGTGAGCCACCTACACCCAGCTTCTAGATTTTTTTTTTCATGCTGTTCTCTGGATCCTCTTCTGCAGCTCATTTTGCATTCTTCTATTCTAAGCTTAACTTCTACTTCCTCAAGAATTTTTTTTTCATGTGCCAGCCTAGCTTAAGCCCACAAAAGTAAAACAGTAAAAGCATAATGAAACCTCTCAAAACAATACTTGCAATAATGGAAGCAAAGACAAAAAGCTTTTCCTTACTCCTTTGAAGATTACCTGGATGATTTAGGGTTGTAAGATTTCCTATTTATAAATTTATAAATTCCTATTTGTAATTGAAGGGCCACCACGTAGGTCACACCATTATTCAGTTTAACTGAATGCTCCATATAGTCCTCACATCCCAGCTCCAGGAATAATGGGGGTAGATGTCAGAGCCACTATTACTGAGCCATAGAAATGCTATGATCTGAGATGAGGTTTTCCTGAAATTGGAAAAGATATATGCAGTAATACCTCCCTTAAAAACTGTGAAGGATCTTGACAGAAAAAACCACCTTAATTGTTGATAAATTATCACAACAAAAAATAGAGAGAAGTTTTGATAATTATTCAAAAATTCTGGGCTAGCAGACTGACTTTGAACCTTGGTCCTCAGATGTTAGCCTCCTGAATAGTTAGGATTATAGTATCAGCCACCAGCACTCGATGATGTTTTATTTTTAAAGATACTCTTTCTTTCTTTCTTTTTCTTTTCTTTTTTTATTAATTTTTATTTTTATTTTTTGTGAACATATTGTACAGAGGGGTTACAATTACATGGGCACGATAATGAGTACATTTCTTAACAAGCATTGCAGCCTCCTCCTTTGTTTACCCTTCACATCCCTTCCCAGCCTCCCCCGGCCCCAGCACCCAATCCTGCCTCCCCCTCCCCACCACCAAAGTTGTAAAGTTCGTTTTTGACTCTTTCTTCCATCTACCACATACTGGGTAGGCCTTAAAAAACTCTTGATTTCTCTCTGTCTTTCTCTGTCTCTCTGTCTCTGTCTCTCTCTCTCTCTTTTTCAGTGCTTTGTCCTAGCTTTCACAGTATTGTATTTGAGAAGAACTAAGAGATAATAAAAGGATCCTTTCCACACAGTGTCTAGCAGCATTGTTGACTAGACATGCTATTGAGGATATCTGAAGCCTGAAAAATAAAAACACACTTGTGTTTTATATGGAAAAAAAATTTGGGGCTGGGAATGTGGCTTAGTGGTAGAGTGCTTGCCTAGCATGTATGAAGTCCTGGGTTTAATTCCTCAGTACCACATAAACAGAAAAGTTCAGAAGTGACACTGTGGCTCAAGTGGTAGAGTGCTAGCCTTGAGCAAAAGAAGCCCTGAGTTCAAGCCCCAGGACTGGTCAAAAATAAATAAATAAAAATCCCTTGATAAGAAATGTACTCATTATCTTGCTCATGTAATTGTAACCCCTCTGTACCATATTTTCACAATAAAAAACTTATTAATAAAAAAAGACCTGCTAATCACACACACACAAAAATCCAGTTGGCCAGTATAAACTCTGTATATGTTGAGTTTCTGTATGTTTAATGCCAAATAATTCCAACCCACTCATCAGGAAGTAAAAAAGCACAAGAGTCTGAGTGGCATCTGACACTACAAAACAATCACCTTATTAGACTTGTTCCGTATTAATTCACTCTTCAGTGATGGATTTTAAAATAGATTTTTCAATTTTCAAGCTAAGCTGGCATCAGTAATATGGCCTTTCAGCGCCGCCCAGTGGAAAAATGCATGTATGCGCGCAGTCTGCAAAGTTAGAAAACAGATTTTAAGACATTCATGCGCAGGGGCGCGCTAGCGCGCGCGCACGCGCACACACACACACACACACACACACACACACACACACACACACACACACACACACACACACATCCTTATGAGCATCTGGATGAAATCTCATCATGAGAGAAATCACATTTTCCATTTTTCATTTTCTTCTGCAGGCAGGCTGGGGAGCCAGTAGGACGCGGTGAGGGCACCCTGGAGGAAACCCCTAGTACCCTCCTGCCTGCGGCCATATGGTTAGAATCAGCAGCTCACCCCGTGCCAGTTTACAACAATGGGCGTGTATATGAATAACAGCCAGGCAATCAGTCCAGCTCTGGGTTTCATATCCTCCCTTTGTAAAGGGGCTTTTTACACCTTCTGTGAAAGGTATCTTTTACAGGGCTAGTATTTTTCTCCCTGGTTAAGCAACAGAACTAAAACTAAAGTGATGTCAGAGTCTCCATTTCAACCCCTTATTTTCAATACTTTAGTCCTCTGCAGTAAATATTAACTCCATGAATAACAATAACAACAACAAAAGAAATAACTTCTCAATTGCACTGCAGCTCAGAGCAAGACATTCTTCTGATTAAACAAGTCATCTTGAGAACAAATTAGACTGTCATAGAATTCTGTGTTTGGCAAGTCAGCACCAATGTGCAGGAGATGAAGGAATTTTCTTCCTAAATTCCGGTGCATTTTCTATCCAGTGCTTGGAAGAAGGAAACAGCAGTTCAAATATAGACCGTGTCTATATCTACTTATAAGAGAATATCTAATTATCCAGGATATTATAATGCTTCACAAGGACATCTTCTGTGAAAACGGGGTCAGAACAGCACCCCTCAGGCCTGTACTCCTAATTGACACAAATAGATAATTTGGAAAATATGTTTGAACAAACAAGCAAACACTCCCCCAACCCTGGCCCCTGGTACTCAGATCTCAAAGTCACGACCCAGGAATATTGAGGTTTTTGTGGTAGACCCTCTCCTAGTACAGTACCTGTTACTATGATTTTCTTCTTCTTCTTCTTTTTTAAAGCATGTCAGTTTTCCTTGTGGTTAGAAAAGTTCCAATTCTGAATAGTCAAATTTATGAAGGGATTTTTTTTTAAGATGGAAAGAAATCAGCTGTCTAATCAAAACCATAGCTCTTTGTGTGGGATACAGTTGTTGTGTAAGGAAGTTGGGGGACCTCAAAATTGTGTCAAATTTAAAAAAAAAGGAGAAGAGGAGGAACAAGAATGGGAGAAGAAAAGGGGAAAGGAGAAGGAAAAAGTCCAATAAATTAAGTAAAAAAATTGGTATTTTTGTTATAGAAATGTCAACTTAACTTACAAAAGCTCATTTTCTTCTGATTTGAATAATAAATAGAACCGTTGTTTTGATGGACAGACTTACAGAGAGGGGTTTCTTGGTAATCTGGGTGGATTTATTTCAGTTGTTTTTTTTTTTAGAAAAAAGAACTGTTGCCATATATTTCAGAATATTAGTGCCATGCCTCAAGCAGACTAAAATCATTACATTCTAAGAATCATGTCTAACTTGCTTTCCACCCTCCTCCCACCCCAACCTCAACCTCACGAATAGCACAGTACCAGACAAAAATTTAAATTTCTTGACTTATGAAGAGGATGTTAGCTCTGGCGACACATGTGTTTTTGTCTCATGTCTCTCTGAATTTCTTTGCAATTCCCCAACAAGGTTCACGCGTGCATTAATTTTTGGAGTTCAAATGACCTTCATATCACTTATTTTGTTCTTCCTTTTAAGAAAAGAAGAAACTAAGTAGTTTTGCTTTAGCTCATGAGACTGACAGCTATCCAGGAAGACTGACTTCGGACTTCAGATGCTGGGCAGACAGGCAGGCAGGGCACAATACTTATTATCATCTCCTGAACCTCAGACGTTATCAGTCTGCAAGTGAAACTTAATCCTGAACATAAATTGCATTTCCTAAAAAAACATAATCTTGCCTTAAGACACCAACCGCCCTGATTACAGAGAATGTCTGTGTTTACACATTTGTACAGAGCATGCTGACTATATTAGTGTCCTAGGAAACAAACCGCGTGCCACTCACAGACCTGCTGCAAGCACTAAGTAGGGAAAGAAAAAGAAATTTTGAAATCAGACTCCCCGATCTCTAACTCCTTTCAAATTCCTGAAGCACATTAGCTTTACTCCTGCACGATGTACACGGTAGTATTTCTTCTAATGAAATCTGACTAAAAGTTTAAATGAGTTTAATGCATGAAATGTATAAATAAAATGTGGCCTTGATTAAATTTAGACTTGATACATAAGTTAAATGGGTAGCTCGAGAACAGCCCTGGTATCATGTGTCCAGACTATCTGCGGCTTTGCAAGTGTAGTTTGGATGTTATCCGTTAGGGTAGAGCCCTTTCCAGCGGAAGCATACAGACGTGCAAAGCTGAATTATGCAAAAGCACTGCAGAGAAAATACATGGTAACTGCAAAGAACTTAAGAAAGAGAAAAATAAAGCAAGGTTTGAAAAAGTGACTACCACGGGTGGAATTCTGAAATATTGATTTGCAAACAGCTATGTATATAGGGAAAATATTGGACTTGGAGTTTCTTCTGCATGTCTCTTCAGTCCATGACTGGTGGGGAAAAAAAATCTTAATTTTGTAGAAGCTCAGTTTTCTTTTCTTGTCTATGTGGATCAAAACACTTTCTGTAAACCTATTTCCTGGTTTGTTGGAATGAGATTACAAACTAAAATTGGTCTTTGTATCTTATGGAATGATATACAATGTATAGCCTTATCATTATAGTTTATTCACTTAACAATAGAATTTTTTATTTGATGCGTTATAGCCAAATATCAGTTCCAGGTAGTCTATAAGAGGATATTTTTGTGTATAAGGGTTAAGGGTAAAGGTTTTAGTTAAGAACACATGGACTAGAAACTCAGAGGAAACCTTTAACCTCTGTGCAGAAAAGTTCATACATTAGTAGTGAAATGTGTGGTCTTGAAATATACACTGGGCTTCATCTTGTTTCTAAGTCTTCCTAATAGTAGTAATCTAATCATGCAATTGAATGAGTTGCCATACTTTTTATCACATGGAAAATCGATATAAAAAAGACTTCTTAATGGTTTTACCATTATGATTAAATACTATGATATGTGAGGATGTCCTCACTGCTTTGTCTGATACAAATATATGTACTATTAAATATATTGTCATATATACATATATGCGAATATATGTATAGATGAGGTATATATATATCAGTATACATTTCAAGTCAATAACGCCTATGAACAGATGAACATTATTTCACTTCAAATGGTCAAAGAACTATTCACCATTTTGGAAGACTGATATTGATACCTCCTAAATTGAAGCTAAGAGGATGGTGTAGGAGATACAGAGAGAAATGCCTGAAGCGCCAAGACAGCAGAGCGTAGATGGAGAAGTTCTTGTCTTAAGCCTCCTCAGGAGAAATGTTTGATAATTCTAGGCTAAACCACAGCTGAAATCTGTTTATCTTATTTTTTCCCTCTTTTTCAAAAGATTGCACAATGCCACTCAGTTTGAGAGTATTTAGTAGAATAAAACCAGGTGAGTTTGAGCCAATTTAGCCTTTCATTTTTCAAGTTTGTTTATTACTTTACTTGAAACCACAACATTCTGAGATCTCACAAGAAAATCTGTTTTCTGTGAAATTTTCAACCTGATTTCCAAACCAGAGAAAGAGGTTCAAATAAACTTGGGTCTATTTCAAAAAAGCATCTGAGATTCTGGATGTTTATTTGAAGCAATCTGGACTCCTGACCTTTTGAGGTTCCCCCACCACCAATAAAGAGAGCGTACAATGAATTTACTGTGCAAAAGCTCCAGTGCTTCAGCGTCTGAATGGATAAAACCTCCATTGGCCATAAGGAAAGCTGTTTCTGAACACGCTCAGTGGAATCAAGCCTTAAGCAGATATATTGATACCCTCCTTTCAGGAATATGCATCAACCAATCAGTGTTCTCGTTCAGAAAAATCTGTAAATGGATGATTTATTCAATATGCCTTTCGAGTTGAAAAAGTATCCCTGAGTTGACACCAGTAAGAAGAGGCTCTTGTTGGAATAGGTGGAGGGTTTAGTATTTCCTGGAGCACTATAGAAAAATTCAGACCAAACTGCACTTTCCTATACAGAGCTGCCTTTAACATCAATGTGGGACTTCAGAGACGATGCCAATCCTCCCCAAGTTCTTAAACCTTTTCAAAAACTGAATTCTGCCACTTTTGAAATGATGAACACTGAGAAATTGGATTTGAAACCGCAGCATTAAATGCTTAAAATCCGATCCTTCTGTCAGGACCTGGGATAAATTAAACTGATGTACATTATTTTTAAAGAAAGGAAAAAAAATATGGGAAGCGGGTTTTGAAGCCTGGAGGCATAGAACAAAACAAGTTATGCAGGTGATACAAACCATCTTAGTTCATTCTTATACTGGCTTTCTACTTCCATATGGTGGCGCATACTGGAAATAATTCTTAGCAAAATACATTTGTATGTGATAAATAAAACATTATTTTAGAGGTTTCTGTTCTTATTTTCAGACATTGCTACTTTTCATTCCAGTGTTCAGACTGCTGTTTAATATTTTTTTTTCCTTCTCTTCCTTTTCACTTTTGGTGCTTAAGTTTATTTTTTCAAGGCAAGAGTGGCAGGGAATGTGAATAGATGATAAGGTAAAAGGTGGAAGATTATCAAGTATTTCCATCAACTGAATTCAATGCAGCTGGATTCTTTGGGTGAGGACTTAATCAAAGCATTGGAAATTTAAACACAAAAGGGATTGAATTTCATTTTAGCATATTTTAAACTTGTAAGTGACCCTATTGATATTGTATTGATCTTTTAAAATAATTTCAGGCTCTTAATCTTATTGGTTTAGAGATAAATGCATTGCAAAGATCAGAAAGTCCTCTGCTTTCTAATTTTTGGTTGGAGTGATGGAAGTATTTAATTTCCTAATAATGGCCAAACTGATGGAAAGCTTCCTAGCATAGAAAAAAACATAATAGTAATAGTGACAGTCATTATCACTTAATAGTGATTTGGGTAATAGTGATAAGAAAATTTCAAATATCAAAAGAAATTGTATTACAAATAACCATAATTTAAATATTTTTAATTAATCACTTAAATCCACTGTATGTATTTCTGCCAAAGAAGTGTTTATAAAAAATAATTTTCTGTCTTGGCTTATTTGGAGAAATATAATCTTCTTTTCTAATTTTGAACATTTACAAAGCAAGAACTAGAAGAAATATGTTGCTCTTCACTTTTAGAAAGGATGCACTAACATTATTACCATGAAAGGTATCATTTTCAAGAAATTATCTTAGGTGCACGTTTTTAGATTTACTGTGGGTTTTCAATATCTTTATGAGTTGAAACTTTTAAAAACCCTTATGTTGTTTTGAGAACTAATTAAAATGTAGGAAAAAATGACTTGAATAATAAGAGACCTTGCAAGACATACAGCTCAATGCTCTCTTTAGAACATGTAATATTTAGGGCTGGGATCTATAGTCTAAAGCAGGATCATCAGATTGAAATGGGAAATTTGGGTGAAATAGAATTTATGGAATTTTCAGTGAACTTTTTCAAAGCTGAACAGAGTTACTTTATGTATGACTCGCAGAACTTTTCTTTCTATTTCCTCAACAATGCACCAGAACTCAATCCTAAATCAGAAGTGAGATGAATGAATGCTTACTGGCAAAATGCACACTAGTTGGACTGTGGAGCCGCCGCACCCATGCAACCTCTTGTTTCCATTTGCATTCCAAACTGTTGCATTTGATTTTGTGGCATCAAAAGTGAGCAGAAAACATACTCCCAAATCAATTAACACAACACACAACACCCCCCCGCCTTTTTTAACCTCTGATTTTAAACAGTGCCTATGAATTTGGAGCAAAAAGTAAAGCAGTTTTTTTTTTTCTGGTGAACTTGATCTGTATGCAATCAACAATTAGCTCACATCATTCAAAAGCTCCTATCCTTTACTTTTATCATTTGGAACATAAAGTGCCTACGTATTTTGTTTTATCTTACCTTACCTAGCTCACCTGTGATCCAAGGAAAAGCTACAGAATGTAACACATCACAAAATTGCCAACACAACTGCAAAATCTGGTATTTCCAATAGGATATTTTCTGGGCCTTAAAAATTATTAACTAAAGCCCTCATTCTTATATACATTAAGCCTGAGATAAAAAAGCACAATCCTTTAAGAAGGATTGGAGATGCATTTCTGGACAGCTTGTCCAGAAAGCTGAGACCCTGAGACCTATACTTCCAAGTAGAAGGACAAGGAGAAAGAATCCAATTTATCTGTCAAATCTTCCTCTTTCTTACAAATGCCTGAAAAAATTTTAATTAAGCTTTTTACTTATTTCTTACTTTTGCTAGTTTATTTTCATTTATAATTTTTTTATGTATAAGGCACACTGATTTAAAAATATGGATTCTAAATGTCCTCATATGCATGGAAATTGAGTTTATATAGTATCAGATCCCTTGGGAATATAAAACTAACATTGTCAAATTTATATAAGGTTTTGAGTATCTATTATATGCAGAGATGATGCTTCTCAATATACAATATTTGGAAAATCATGTGAGACCCAATTTATATATATATATAATGTATAAAATATAACTATATAAATACTATATATATATATATATAACTTAAAAGGCTTACAATGGACAATGGCATGCAAATAGCATTCTCATAGATTTTCCTCAACCGAAAAAAAATTCTCAAAAACATGTTTCCATGGGAACAGTTAAGTAATTCAATCTTCATCTATAGTTACTTTTCTCGATTACATTTTATTGTATAAAAAGATAAAAGCCTAGTCTTGCCATGGTGGCTCACACCTGCAATCTTAGTTACTCAGGTGGCTGAGGTTCAAACCTAGCCATGGGAGATAAATCTGAGAGATTCTGATCTCCAGTTAATCAGCAAAAGCCAGAAGTGGAAGTATGTCTCAAGTGTCATACCTTGAATAGCCAGCCTTGAATGAAAAAAAAAAAAACAAGCAAAAGTAAGACCCAAGTTTAATTCCTAGTATTGTTAAAAAGAGGGACTAGTAAACCATCATAACATAGTCCATTTGTGTGACACAGGTAAAAAATAATTTCATATTCTCACAATGCCTGTTTCAGACTACAGCAACATCTTCCTTCGTGGATGTTGTTGGCCGTCATTTGAAGATAATTATTTTTGTACTATTTTAATTTTTAGTCCAAAGGGGACTCAAAGTACATTTCAGTTTGAACACCATCTTTAAGTAGAAATGCAACCACCCTGGAGAGACTACATAAGTTGTCAATCATTACCCAGCTACTCCACAGCTAATGGCAAAGCTGTGTGTTTCTGGAAACCATGGCAAAACCCTTTTCATACCAAAAATATAGTGGTGTCTTTGATCTCAGAGAGGGGAGCCCAAAATTCATGGCTTTTTTTCCCCTCAAGGATGAGTCCAAAAATCTGAAAGACCAAATGTATTAGTCATCAAACAGCTCATGTGGGCTTGGACCACATGACGTAGAAAAGAGAACTTTTCAGAAATATCCAATAAGAAATTTTCTTCTTGTCTTAAAGTTTGTAAAATCTCTGAAAGATCCATAGCAAAACACAATCCTCACCAACATGAACTTATATGACTGGCATCCCCAAACTACATTCCAATTGAAGCTTCACTTTATTACCCTATTGATGGAGCTCATTGGGTGTACATACACTCATGTATTCATACATACATATATATGTATGTATGCCATATATAGACATATATACTATATACATGCATGGATACAACTAAAAAAATGCATGGAGTATACCGTTTTGCAGTTTCTACAAAATGAGAAATTTGTAGAACATAAGAAATCCTAAGAATGATGAGTGAACCTTAAAAGTGGCAGTTGTTCATTGAGAATTAACCAGGAGGATTAAAATCTTTCTAATTTAACTATGGTTTTTAAAGTACAACTTTAATTCTTCTAGTAGTTCCCAGTCCCTGAGGACAAATATAATAATTTGTGCATAAGTTTTGCTAAGTTTTTATAATTAAAAATAGACAAAATATTGTATGATAGCCCCCTTTCAGGATCTTGGTCATTGTTCAGTTTGATTTTAACTCCCACAGTAGGGAGGAAAGTGAAATCAAGTTTCTAAAGTACCTGGTGTGGGCCTGAAACTTCCAGAGGCTTCACTTGTTCATCTCATCACTAATCATTACCACCATCCTCTGGGGAGTGTGGTCCCATTTGCTCTCGTCCCTTCTCTATGAAACAAAGACACATTCATGCCCCACTCACAAGAAACTTGGGTATGTGCCCTTGCAATGGCTCATTCCAAGGTCAGAAAAAATAGGAACCACTTAAGCAGCTTCTTTCAGGGTCATCCACTGCTTTGGGCATCTCCTTCCCCTGTGCCATGAGATCAACAACTCCCAGCAAGAGTGGCTCCTTCCACAGGAAGAAGGAAACCAACAATAGAGCCTCACAAGGATCTACAATCTAAGCAAGAAGTAGTACCTTGCTTTGAGCCATGCAGATTTTGTCAACATTTTCTCCACGGTATCATTAACGGAACACAGGTAAGTAACATTAATAGCCATTTTACAGAGGAGTGCATTAAGGATCAGAGGAATTCAGTCAATCTAACCAAAGAAACACGTGTAACAACTAGACATCCAATAAATGAATTTAGAATTGCCTGACTCCACATACAGTATTTTAGGAAGTTAGAATATGTGACAACCTAATAAAGAGGAGAGTCCTCATTTGCTTCGTTCACCTCCAGGACCACAGGATACTGTTTCAAGAAAACCCTTGCAAAGGCTAGAACACTGATATGAAAGCCCCCTTTGTTATCTTACATGTTCTGTTAAATCCTCTGTTTTTGGTCTCTACTTGGCTTCTAGCTTTCAAATCCCTGTGGTATAATTTATTGTCTTTATCTCCTAGCTTTAATTCTTACTATCCTTCATGGGATATTAACACCCTTTTGCATTTCTTCAATGAGAAATAATGATCCATGGAAAATATAGCAAGCTGTTAATAAAGATGTAAAAAAATGATCATTATTTTCTTGTATCCCAAATTCCTTCTAATGAAATCTCTATCTCAATGTGTGAAGCATCATGGGTATCTAGTTTTGTAATACTGACAGATTACATTCTTGAAACTGACCAAGTGAATATAATAATCTGCTACACCTTGATTTTCCTCAGTTAAACCTTTGTGACTTTAGTTTCTTCCAAAAAAAAATACTTGTTTTTGTTTCTTTTTCTTTTTCTTCCCAGGGTCAGTGGGTCTGTCTTCCTTCATTATTTTACTTTGTAGTAGTCTTTTTAGGTGATTTTATAATAATAGGTTTCACAGTGTTATATATTTATTAAATAAAAGGCCTGAGCTTATATTTTGCATTCATTGAATATTATTATGATTTGTTCCAATTCATCCTATCTCAACTACTTGTGAAATGCCATTGTCTTTAAGTAGCAGTTTTATAATATAATTATTAACTGGAATCTAGTGTGTGTTATTTTAGCATTATTAAAGCATACTGCCATGAGCTGACACAGATCTATCTCCATGTTAAAACAGCTTTACTTTAAATTTTGACATCATTCATTATATCTTGGACTGCTTCAACAAACTTTTAATTTTATAAGTACCATAAAAAGAAAGATAGCAGATTTTAAGTTCAATGTCTGGATTGAATAAGGATTCCATCGACTACTAATACAACCTCAGGTCTCAGTTTTCCTTCTGTTATATAGAATAAGTCAATTCAACCCTCAGTGTAGCTCTGATTTTTAAACAAGAATATATTAGAAAGGCATTACTAAAGAGCTGATCATAATTCATTAGTAGATTTTCTTATTGTGACTAAGATGATAAAAATAAACCACAGCAATGTTTTTCTATAGTGGATGTCATTTCAACTTTTCAGCGAAACTCAACTCAGCACTTTTTAAGCATATTTTATTTGAGGACAATGATTAAAATACATTTATGTCTATAAACACATAATGTATATACTTTTATAATTTGAAACAAAATGAAATGCGTTCTGCATTTATTCTAATCTGCTTACTTATAGGACTGTAGGTGAAAGATTTAATGACTCATAAAAGGATTTATAAAAGGAAAGCCTTTTTAAATCTGGAGTATTCAAAAACATGATCGACTAAGGCAATAGGACATTGCAACTTTCAGTTGTAAATCTCTCTCTCTCTCTCACACACACACACACACACACACACACACACACACGAACTGCTTCGCTGACACTTTACCTTGTAGTTCTGCATTACCTTTCATTGTAAGATGTACATATTATGTTCAATTTCCTCTTCCATCTTCTATCGAATTTAGTGTCCAGGTTATTTTCATTTCTGTAACTCATCACTATTCATCAAGAATTATTAGTGCTAGTATTTTCTGCTCAAACAAATGTGAAACAAATTTAAAACCAAAGGAACTGATCTTGAAGTAATCCTAGAAGAAAACATGGTTTTCAAATTCTCCACAGCCTGCACAATAAATTAAGTTGAGGACAGAAAGACTTTTTACAGAGAAACCCAACAACATATGTAGAAAACTTATATTTTTGCCTGGGTGCTCATGTTTCTAGGTTGTTTTCTCTCTAGTGCTAATAAAATGATATTTGAGTCAACCTGAACACTTCTAACAAATGGTACAACTTGGGGACCAAATGCTTACTTGTCATGTCTTTTATACAATGCTAGATACTGTTAGCTCATTTCCACATTATCTGTGATTTTCATTCATTGTCATATCTATAGCAATGTGATGCCTCTTCAGTGTTTTTTTCCCCCTTAGTGATTAACTAGAGTGAATTGTTTGAAGTATAAATTCACTGGCAAGGAAAAAAATCTATACTTTCGTGAGCCTTTGTTGCACTCTACCAAGTTGGAAATTGCCCTTTAATTATCAAAAAACATTGCCTGTGTTGTTGAAAAATGAAAGCAACACAGCTCACAATCTTGGCTCCCCATGCTATCTATCCAGGGTTTTTGAAAGATGGCATATGTTCAAATATCCCAGACTGGCTCTCAATGCTGTCGTATGTCACATCGGATTACCTTAGCCAGCTTGTGTTATGTTACATCAAGGATGTGACTAATGTTAACCACATGTAATACAGCACAGCAGTGTTGTCCGCCAGGGAAATTTCAAAATGGCATGGTTTTTAGAAGCCAGGATTTTAGAAATTTCTGATCATTAAAGTGGGGGGGGGGAGGTGTCTTTAAATTATTTTAAGAGAGATTTCCATTTCTTTGTGCTTTTGTTTTGTTTACTTTCAAAAGAGTTACAATTGTAAGCAAATTGCAGCTCAGCATATTAGGCATTCCAAATGAAAGTTACAAAGCAAATAAACAATGAATTATAATATCATGCAGTAGAATACATATAATCAAGTGATAGTTAAGTGCACTTATGCTAGAAAGCACTGCACAATTGAAAATTTGTACATGAAGAAAGCAATTTTAGTGAAAGAACAAAGTGTTGCATAATTCAAGTTCCACTAGAACCATTTTATAAAATGTTTATATAGTAGGATTAGCAGTGTTTATATGTGTATTAGCAGTCTGTTATGTATTATTAAATAAAAAGTCAGATCTTATATTTTCTTTCTACATTAATTTTAGGGAAATCAAATGCTTACTAAGAGGACAAAGCAACTGTTTTCTTACCAATAAAATAATCAAACTAACAATATAAATCATATTTCTAACAGAAGTGACAAATTTGTAACAGTCAAAAAGTGATATATTGTACGTCTCATTGTTACAATGTGTCAACCTGTATTCTTGTTTCAGTATTTTGTTATTCCCTTACCCTCCCAAATTAGAAAAATGTATACAAGATGCAGGGCACCAGAATCAAATACAATGACAAGATGGGTTATACCATAGGGGGAAGAACATACAAAAGAAACAAAAAAAATCACATAGTACATTAAAATCAACAGCAACAAAGGAAAAAACCTCTTGTGTCCATATCTTGGGGCTCATTTTGCTTAGCATCATCTTACATGGTCATATGAACATAGACCTTTTCTGCTTGTCTGGTAAGATTATCCTAGACATACACTAGTTATTGCAAATAAGGGAAACAATGAGAAGTACAAGACATTATGTTGAAAACAAACTTTACAACTTTGGGGAGAAGAGTTGGGGAAGTAGAGAGGAAGAGGTAGTAGGGGAAAAACAAAAGAGGGGTAACAATGCTCAATAGGAAATGTACTCATTACCTTACTCACATTACTGTAATCCCTCTCTGTACAGTATCTTTACAATTAAAAAATTTAAAAAACTGAACAAAAAGAAGCAAACTGAACAATAAAAAAGACATAGATAACAAAGTGATATCTTGGGCTGGTAAGGTGGCTCAGTGATAAAGTACTTGCCTTGCATGCCTGAGGCCCTAGGTTCGATTCCTCAGCACCACAGAAGCAAAAAGAAAAAAGCTGGAAGTGGTGCTGTGGCTCAAGTGGTACCTTTAAAGGTATGAGGGCCCTCTACAAAGCTAGCAGAACATATTAACAATAATGAGACAGAAATATTCCAACTAATAGAATTATGATCCACTACGTGCCCACATTAACAGCAGAGATACAAGCCAGCTTACTTCTGTGAAAATGCAATCAGCCCCTCTATGCTAATGGTTAAAAGAGGATATGACACTTCCAAACTAAAATTCACAAATAATTCATACCTCTGAAACACTCTTATTTAAATTTAAAAAAAGATCCTGTCTCGAACCACTTTAAAACCTCTAATAATCCTGGTTTCATTTCTCCATTAACAATGGGTCCTCTTTTAAGTAGTCTCTTGCCATGGCATGTAAAAACACATTGTACTCTTGTTCTTGTTAGCCACTCTTGTATCCATGACAATTATTCCAATTAAAGAAATTTCCTAAAGTCATATATTTTTGTAACTAAATTTAAGGGTTCTGGTTTAAATGGGTATATATTATTTTATTTTTCATTCTCATTAAGTATTAGTTAAGCAAAGTTTCTCAACAGGGGGTCAGTAGGACCCAAATGGCACATTTAACATTGTGAAGACATTACTGGTAATCATGACTTCAGGTTTGCTGCTGGCATCTGATGAGCAGAAATTATGAATGTTCTAATATCCTATGATGAACAGGCCAATTCTACACAAAATAATTACTTGACATAAATATCAATGGGGTGAGATAATCTGATTAAACTTTAGTGATGCCAGCTATATATCTATACATTTTCTTTAACTTTTTTTTTTAGCCAATGTTGAGTTTGAAATTGAATCTTTGTACTTGCTCAACTTGCTTTTTCAGCTAGTATTCTACCACTTGAACCATATCTTCGGCCCAGCTTACATTAAATCTCATGAATCTTTGATTTACAGGTCCAGATATCTGTATTACATTTCCTTTTCCATTTTTAAAGCTATTGAAATTCAACTTCTCACAAACTAACCTTAAATTTAGTCCTGACACCCAATCATGGTGATTGTCAGTTCCCTACCACCTAACACCAGAGCCGTATACTCCATTACCTCTCCCTTTGCTCTCTTTATACACAATTGGTTACTAAGTTCTGCCGTTTTGCAACTGATGTATTCCTAAATGCATCCATTTATCCTCAATCCAATGTTGAATACTTTGTCAATGCTAACTGTCTTTCTAATCTAAATTTTACAACCTACTAACTGGATGTGCCTTGTCCACTCTTAAATTTTTTCAAGTCCATCTACCCAAACACATTCAGACTGATTTTATGCCATTTTAGAATCTTCTACATATAATTGTCAGGTATGAACATAAGCATGGAATTTAGGTCATGGTTGTTGACTGACAGCCTTCATGTCAAATGAAGCTAGATGGTGATCACATATTCCAGAGCTTTGGTATACACATTGTATATATGTGTTTTTCCTTCTGTCTCTATATCTACTTATGCATCTGTACATGTTTATGTGTCTATCTGTATTCTGACATTTGTCCTTGCAGGTTTTATTTTCCTTTATCTCTTATTACATTTACCAAAATCTCTATAATTAATTAATTTGTTTAAGAGGCTTATTATGTTAACTAATTATATGGAGTCTTCATGTTTATTTTAAGGAATATGTTGAGGAAATATTTTTCTTCACTCATGTTTTCTACAAAGGCTCATTAAATATTCTGAAATTTCCATCATAATGGCACTGATTTTGCACAGATTTTACATTTTATCTTGATTATAAAGATTGCAACCATGGTCTTCACTTGATTTGTTTCTGGTGTTTGGGTAGGATATTATTACACGAGTTCTTTGTTCTACTTGGCACCATTCTCTTTTTTAAATCATGTAAAATTGTTTACTTTTATTAATTTTACATAATTCTGATATTGCACATTAGTAGTAGTTACTTTAGGGAACTAGATAATTAGCCTCAGTTAGCCTGCCACATTGAAAAGTATGTACATACTTGCTGAATGTGGGATATTATACATTCTGAGATGAAATATGCTCTCCTTATTGAGTTAACATCATTTTTATTTCTTACTTTCATTCACTGGTGAGAATTCGTTTCCTACAGTTAATTATTTAAATTGATTCATTTGACCCACAAACTAGATTTAGAATCTAGTTTTAGAATCTAGAATCAAATCCATGAGACTCTGAGACATAGAAAGTTTGCATGAATGTTTATGTCAGTAGACTGCATTAAATGTAGTTGTCAAAAGTAGATCATAGCTAATTTTTATTTACTTCTATTTTTACTTTAGTGGAGAAACAAAGCACAGAGAGGACTAAGATTCCTTGGAGCTAATCTCATCTCCAGTGCTTAGCAATTGTTAAGTTTAAGACAAGTTACTATAAGACTTTAAATCCTTCCTCAATAAGTCAGGAACAATAATAGTGTCCATCCTCAGTGCACTTTGTGAATAATTCAATGAACTTAAATATTTGAAAGTGCTCAGAATAGTCTGCCCCTTCACTAGTGCTGTATATGTTAATTATTGTCTCTCACAATTTAATATAGTTTCAAAATGGCTGATAATTAGAAAATTACTGAATAGAATAGGTTTAATTTAAGTATACCTAGAAACATTAATGTATTGAAATTTTCTCTTATCTTTTGGCAATAAATTGTAACTGATGCTACCTCTGACACACCAACCACTAACTAGTGTTCACAGTAGGGAAGAATGGCCAACAAAAATCTGCAATTAGGGCTTTGTTTATAGTCCCACTGAGAAGGCTGATTTGTTGGTTTAAAAGAGACCTTTTGTGCTGATTACAGGTGTCAGCACATCCAAGTTCTGGTTGTACTTAAATGCCTGCTGTGAGATGCAGTAACACCAAGACACAGTAACACCAAGCCTAATTGTATAAATTTAAAAATATTTGCATTTACAACTCTGTTGATGCTTTAGGCTGGGAGGGAGACTTACTAGAATAAAAAGTGAAGCAATGTTTTCTACAAAGAGCGTAATTTCACCTAAAGAATTACTTCCCTTGCTTCTGAAAGGTAGCTACATCTTTTAGAATTAGATAAAGATTTATTTCATTTCTCTTATATAAATAAGCCATCAATTTAATGCAATGTATACATTCTTGCTCGCATGACCAGATCATTTTTAGAGACAGAGAATAAAGAAATTAATGCTACAGATTAGATTGAGGTAAAAGAAATTGCCAAAAATGGGTCCAGGTAAATGTTGTGCCATTTGGGATTCCACCACATATAGTCTCTATGATGTGAACATAGGGTGGGATTGTGGATGGTGGTTAGTCAGTTGACTACCTTCAGGCCAAAAGAAGCTAGAACTAATTCAACAGTGATACTCACTCAGCACTGTTGGAAATGAACTATACAACTTGGGAGAGAAGGGGGTCAGGATGGAAAACACTATAGAAAATGAGGAAAGGAGATGACACTATTCAAAAAGAAATGTACTTAGTACCTTAGCTACTTATATAATTGTAACTCTTCTGCACATCACCTTTACAACAAAAACTTAAAAAAAAGAGGCTAGATTGGGATCTGATGTCCTTATTTCTATGAAATTCCATTCAATGATTTCTACAGAAGATCACATTTCCTCAGTGTGACTTTACACCTCTAATCCCTTGGAAATCTCAGAATATACTTTGAATATAATGTTTTAGCAGCTTTTCAGAATTTAATCCCCAAATCAGAAACTTTGGAATATTTTAGACTTTTTCATAAGGATACAGGCTACCAGTCATTGTTGCTAGTCATTGTAGTGTAAGAGTAGAAGTGATAAATATTGAAAAGGTGGAACAAATGTTTTTTTAAAAAAGATTATCTTTTCTTATTTCCCCTTTTTCTTTCAACAAAATGCCTATCTCTTTTTTACGGACGTTAACTTTTGAGACCCTAAGCCCAGCCTGTAATAAAATAAACAAGTAAGGATTGCCTTCCCTGTCTAAGTTAATTTGAATCAGAATACAGTATTTACCTTTTGTTAGGTTTTGTGGGATTCAAGGTTAGTCTATTTTGGAAAGACTGACTGGGGCAAATCTAATCCCTCTCTGGAGCTCATTAATTGGAAGCAGGACCACACTGAAATCACCTTTTCTAAACTGAAGGGACAGATTAAGAATTTAAATGAGGTGAAAACTCCAAAACAAGAATCTCCTAGTGGCTTCCTCTGTTTACATAAGTAACAGTCCAAATATAAAGCTGACCCCATCCATGTGGAATTTCACTAGAGCTGATAAGCAGGGGTAGAGTCTGGCACTCAGGGTCTTGTTGTCAGTCATTGAGAATCCATATATTATATCTAATGATTTCCTGACAGCCAAGCTCTTTCTTTTGACATGAGTGGATGAATGAGAGAAGATGGATAAACAGACAAGTAATTGGATTAATGGTTAATTTTCATCATTACTTGGCATTACCACCAGCTTTAAAGACTTAAAATATTACTTAAGCTTCTTTAAGTAAATGAAAATACACTGACCTTTGTTAAAAATTTTTTTTTAAAAAAACGTGTCTACAAAGAACTAAAACACACAAGCCTACTTGTCATTGTAAATTTGACCCCATGTCACAATCTTACACCATTTCCTCAGTCTTCCTCCTGTGGCAACCCAAATTAACTTGTAGGTTAACATGAATCTAATGATATCTTAACAGTTGTATTTTGAAGCCATGTCTAGATTTTTAAGGCTCTCAATTAGCCACCAAATATTTTCTCATCAGTTACAACTAACGAGTAAGATTCTTAAATCCATGAATTCATTACAAAATAACTTTTGGGGCATATTTCAGCACGATAACAAAATAATAACAATGCAAATCAGTCTATGTTTTGATATTGAGGAACACCAGTATCTTGTATGATGAGACATTGTGAGAACACCACAGCAGATCAAAAGTACAACATAGTTCCTAGGATGCAGATCAAAAGTACAACATAGTTCCAAGGATGCATCCAGGATGGCAGAAAGAGCTTTGTTCTTGAATGTGACACCTGGCACCTGGCCGTAGGTGTGCTCCTAGTCTAGGGCATAAGCCATAGGAACTAAACTGAATCTTTAGCTTTTTCATATGCAAAAGGGAGGTCTCAGATGAGCTCTTTCGTTCTTCTATCATGAATCTAAGAGATCATGGGATGTTTGAATATTGTGTATGAGCAGCAAAGGGATACTCAAAAATTGCTTACTTGCCCTCTGCTTGAAACTGACCAAATGTGCAGTCTGCACACACTACGCCAGTCCACGTTCTCACACAAACTTCTGTCCCTTTCAGAAGCATAACAGCAGTGATTTTCACAGAATAAGCTATGTGAGACAGTAGTACGTCTCACATAGTTTTGAGGGAAAAGGGTCTCAGAAATGTGTTTGATTTCAAAGGAATTAAGTGCCTCCCCTCCTTAAGAAATCCCTATCCCTGCATCTCTTCCTAATCCATCTGTATGATCTAGCCAATGTAATTTCATTTCTTCTCCAGGCTGCTCTATTTTTTTCTACAAAGACTTCCAAGTCATCACCAAGGTATATAGTTTCATAAAATTCAGAGAGTCAGAGCAAAATAAAATCAGATTCAAGCTGTTTCTTGGTAACATATTGAATATGAAACATTTGGAATTACATTTAAAATATTAAATACAACTTTTATTCAAATGGTCTTCAATGGAGTAAATAAATTCAAGGATGGTATACAACTATTCAGAAGTGTGTTTCCTCATGTCTGATAATTAAGCAAGGTCACTTTGATCTAGTAACATTTGAGCAGAGACACAGTAATGAGTGGGGGACATTCTCATAATATCTGTAAAAGAAATCTAAAACTTCAGCCAACAATGCACATAAGCTTTTCTTCATTCCAACTTTCTAGTCTTAGGCTGAGTCTACAACTCTTAGCATCATCTACCTACTGGGTATTTGTATCTGATTGTTACCCTGCACCTCAAATTCAACATGTTTGAAACTAAATGTAATCTAATCTTTTTTTAAATTCTCTAAACCCGATCAGTGCTGTGCTCCATCTTGTTAAGCATCAATGCTCTCCAAACCAAGTGGAATATTTTTTTCTTTTTAAAAAGAATTTTTCATGTTAATCCTGTGGCTTCACTTAAGTGCAGGGTTTCATGAATTTGCTTTCTGAAGCATGAGTCTGAAGCATGGTATTCAAAGACCTCAATGATTTGCATCAAACTCTTTCCAAGCTTATTCCACATTCCTACTGGTTTGTAAGACTAGCCTGCTGCCATCAACATCTGTAATTTGCCCTTAACAAAACTTTACTGTGTGCTGCTGCTCAGTCCCTCTTGTTTACATTAGCTTTCTTTCCATTTCTATTAGGTTTTATTATATTTACGACTGTTCTCACAGCATCACTGTCCACCTTATTCGAATCATGTCCATTCTTCAATGGCTGTCTCCAGTGAAATTCCTTCACAAGCTTCCCATTGTCTCTAGCTGCAGGACCTTCACTGTTGTCTTAATGGCTCCTACCAGGCTGGGTTACAGCTTCTACCTGATTGTGTGTTTCTAGTACTGCTTTACAATTACTTATACACAACCTCACTCTCCTGGATTTACAACTGCGAAGTTCTCAGTATGATGTACCAGCCTTCCTCAGTATTTTTAGTAAACATTTTATGACTTTATTTTATCTATACTTACCTCTATTTGTGAACTGCTTTATTTTTGCAACATGATATGCTAATAGCCACCAAAGTTAAATTACCTACTCAGGGTCCACATAGTGATCTTTGTAGAATTATATTCTCTTCAATTTTTCTTCCCATTATGCCTCAATACATACAAAGAGTAATTAGTTAAATATTGGATTAACAATCAGAAAGGATTTGAAATTATTGGATTGATAGCATTTCAGATGAGCAATTGTAAATTCTTCTGAAAGTGCTGAGTTCATATATAACTATTGTACTCCAATGAAACACATGGTTGCAACCGCAATAAAATGCTCACACAATGTTTCTATCATGATTTTAGCTTCTTTTTTTCTAAAAAAAGCTTTATTGATGTTTAAGTGACAGAGAAAAAGCTGCACATATTTGCAGTTTACATCTTGATAATTCTGCTATGTTTGTGTTCATGAAACCATTCCTAAACTATAGTGAATGTGTCTGCCAACCCAGAAGTGTCTCCAGGCCTGGTTTTTTACTATTATATCTGGTTCTCTGTCCTCTCCATTGACTACACTGCATGGCCCATCCCTACCCCTGCAACCACTATCTGTTTCCCGCCACCTAGAGTTTATCTTTCATAGGGTTTCATAAAAATTCACTTATACAAGTACTGAACTCAGGGTTTGTATTCAAAGCCTCATATTTGCTACTTGAGCCTTTTTCCCAGTCCTTTTTGCTTTAGTCATTTTTTTCAGACAGGATCTTGAGTTTTTATTTTTACCCATTCTGGCCTTCTCTATCGCTAGGGACCATGCATAGCTTATTTGTTGAATTGTGTGTGGCCAAGGTGGGGCAGGTGGGGAAGGGGGGAAAGGAAGGGGAAAGATCTCACTAACTTTGTGCCTGGAATGACCTTGAACCTCAATCCTTCCCATGTTGCTGAGATTATAGATGTGAGCTGTGTCTGCCTCTATTTTTCAAATTTGTAATGACATATATAATACATGTACATGTTTATGGGTACTGCATAATGAATGGCTTTAAACATGTATACCATACACAACAATAAAAATCAGAGCAATTAGTATTTCTACCTCTTCAATCATTTATCATATCTGTTTTGGAAAGCCTCAGATTCTGTAATACATAATAAATTGATGTATACTATGGATAACTGACTGTGTATACTGGTTGAATAATATCCCACTATGCATATATGCTGTATTTTGACTATACTTTCTTATCCAAATTCTTTATATAATTGCATTTCTCAAAAATTCACCGTTTAATTTTTACTAAATAGTATTACTTGTGTGGATGTATCAATTTCTTTATGTTGCTTGATGGGAATTTGAATTGTTTTTATTTTGGAAATAATGAAGAATCTAGAAACATCCAGGACGAAGCTTTTATGAGGACTCTTAAACTAGCTTTATATCCACCTGAGTTAACCAGTGTATACTAGAGCAGAAAAGCCAAAGCATGAATGTGCATGCTTACATATTTAAGAAACTGATCATGGTTCTCCAGAGAGATTATGCTACTTGCCAATCTGCCAGCAGTATGAAAGGTTCATCTTCTAATGTTCCCTGGCTCAACTTGTTTGATTCAAAGGAGCATTCAGTGATGGGCCTTTTAATTTTAATGCACTTTCTATGTGGTATGATTTAGTAGTAGAGATAAAAACATGAACACAATACATGGGAGTCTGTGGGAAGGTGATATTCACAGCCAGTTTAAGTGTACATTAGGGTACTACATGAGCATCTAAAAGTTCATTTAGGGCTGTGAAGCCAAAAGAAGATTAGGAAAAAAAATAATTTGGCATTCAAAGATACCTTGATATTATTTAACGAGAACAGGAGTAGCAAAGATATGAAAGCAGAAATGGTCACGCCTTTCTTAGAGCCAGGGACAGACTTATGTGGGAAAGGATGCAAAATTGATTTTAAAAGAATCGGAACATGCTCTGAAGAACAAGCTAGAGGGAAAAACTCTGTGAGGAAAAAAAGACACTTAAGGTGGAGGGTTATAGTGTAAGCAAAGGAAAATAAGAGCCTAATGTTATACTTGTTTCCAAGTAAAGAAAAGTTATTTAAGATATACTTTTGAAAGCATACTAAAAGCTCTTTCTCTAGGCACTTCTGCTTTTCCCTCTTGTTCTCCAGCCTCAGCCACAAGGAAACTGAGGTCCCAACAGTTTAAAACTCTTACAATGAAATCTCCAGATCTGGAGATTCTTACCACCCATTTACTCTTTTTGAGATGTTAGTGACTTCTAAATCTCTTAATAAGTGAAAGCCCATAGAAGTGTAAAACTTGTAGCACAGACTTTGCAGTGTTTACAGAGGGTTTTCATTAGATTATGCATGTCTTACACTCCAATGCCACATTCTCTTCTGTAACTTCATTAAGTGGGAATAATTATTCTCACAGTGTATTTGAGAGTTCTGTAAGGCAAAAGCCACAGCATATGGTTTGACTCGGATCAGTTGCTTTAACAGCTAAAAAAAGTTTAAGCTGAAGTGACGTATGGTATAAATTTATAAGTAATATTACTGCCTGGGGTATATAAAAATTCTATCATTTATGGTTAAAAATTATAAAGGGCCTTTTCCACAAATTTTATTGTTCCATAAGAATGAACAGTAATTTCACAGTATAATAAAATGGCTACATGTTTGTATTATCAAATCCATCTTAATATATCCCTTACACTAAAAGGAGTCGAAACATATTTGAGCTCCTCATTTACATTCATTCTTCAGTATGGCATAAACATAATGCTAAAAATATTCCCCATATATTAAATAAGAGAGTTACCCCCACAACTAAGATTACTAACTTGCTTTGGATATTTAAAAAAGGAAGAGCTGGGATTACCTATCTTCTTTTACTTGGAAAAAAACCTGAGCAATGCGACAAATAATTGTCTGTATTTTATTGTTTATCAATGTGCTTCTGTAAAATAAATGTTACTGGGTATCTACAGTGTACAAGATTAAAAGTTTTGCCAGATAGAATCATTCCTCATGATTCGTAATGTTCACATCTCTAGCATATTATCTTTAAGGCATGTTCTACTACTAAGGTTTTCTTTAAATAATATTCTACTTCAGGATTTCTCAAATTTGGTACCATTGCCTTTTGGGACAGGATATTCTTCATTGTTTAGAGAATTTCCCTGTTCAATGAAGAATATTTTAAAGAATCCCTGATTTTTACATGTGGGCAGTAGTACCTCTTCCCTATCTGATACAACCAAAGTTTATTTTTAAAAAAATGGTTGAGGACAAAGTCAAATCCTGCTGAGAATCACTGTTCTTCACAAGTGTGGTGCTTTCCACTCTAAATAAGGTACTTTGAAGTTAAATCCCACACTGTTTAAGTAAGATGCCCAAACATCCAAATAAACAGTAAAATTAAAATGTCTAATATTATTATTATTAAAAGTCTATTGTTATTTCCTAAATATGTCAGTTTCATAATGTCTTGAGATGTGATGTTATATAGCCTGTCAAATGACTAATTCAATGTTCTATTTGCCCTATGACAATACAGGGAAATTTGTTTTCTGAAATCTGTCTTCAAGATACTACTATTTTATTTTACATTTAAATTGTTTGTTGTATGAGGGGATTTCATTGTGGACTTTCCATATATGCACATAGTGTTCTTTTAAGTTATTGTTTAAAAATGATGTGGCATTTATTTAATTTCTCTTCTAAATCCCATTGACGTTCCTCAATTTTAAGTCCAAGTGCGTATTGAATAAATGCAATTATATAATACAGAATGGCTTCACTGCAACATTAAAATTGTTCTACTAAATCTTATTGAATCAGGACAGACAGTGAGTAATTATAAGTAACAAAGAGCTGTCAATTCTGATGAAATAACTAACCCATTTTTCCTAAGTGCTAAACTCATTTCTATACTGCTGTAAAATGACCGCTTTTGAATTTCATATAAT
Organism: Dipodomys ordii; assembly: GCF_000151885.1. Lineage (NCBI taxonomy): Eukaryota > Metazoa > Chordata > Mammalia > Rodentia > Heteromyidae > Dipodomys > Dipodomys ordii. The sequence continues at coordinate 21,913,904 of NW_012267219.1, read as the reverse complement.
ATGTTATTAAATGCTCATAAGAATTTAGGTTATCAGGTAAATGTTTCTGAAGATGGAATTTAAGTTATTTAACTTAACATTAACAATAAGATAGCAATTAAAGAAGAAAATATTAATTTCATTTTGTACTTTTCATTCATAATTTTCATCCACATTTTTCACTCTTGTAACTTACAGCAAAGATTTCCATTGTTGTATAAGTGTATTGTATTTTTTTATTTTACACTCTGAAGTCATTATATTCTTCCTTTTTTTCTGTTTAAAGGTGGAATATATATTTGAAATTGAACATCATATATATTCATTCTGCTATTGTGTTCTAATAGATAAATCAAGGTTAAGCCCTTAATTAGGTTTTATAAATGGAATACTGATGAACACTTCTCCCTGCCTTTCCTAGAAAAATCAATCTTGTTTTATTGAGAAGCAATCTCTATTTATATAAATGGGCTAAAGGCTGTCACCAGAATCCAATCAGCCAACAGGAAAAAAAAGAAGAAAACAAAAACAAAAACACAGACAACTCTCTTGTTCTGAACTAGGTCCCTGTTATAGTGTGAAAAGTATGCTCCATAATGTTTTCTCAAGAAGTCTTGCTTTAGGAAGTTCATCCAAATCAGTCATCACTGTGAATTTATGTTTCATTTTTTGCACTGTGTATTGAGTGGCAAGTGTTTGGCAACAGGATCAGGTCCATTCTGCCTTGATGAATTGTACTATTTTATAAACATCATGTACTCTAAAGTTAGTATACGTTGCTAACTAAGGCATTTTATCACACTGCATAAAGAAGTTAATCCAAACCTATAATCTGTAGATGTTTTGTTTAAAAAGACACTAACATAGCCAAATGTTATCAAACATGTAGTATTTATTGCATGTGTGAATACTAACATAATATAATATTAATTATCACTCTACATCTCCCCTTTTCTGAGACTTTGAGATGAGACTCTGACATTTTGTATACATTACCTTATCGAACATTTTCTATGAACAATGATGTTAAGACTTTTTGCCTTATTTGACATGCCTTTCTACAAGAGAAGTATTGTTCTCTGATGCTTACTGTGGGGCCTCAGATTTAAATACATGACTAGATTTGTGTAGGGTAGCATTTGTGTAAGGTGGGAAGAGCTAGAAAGTAGGAGGTGGGGCCTAGTTAGAAGTAGGTCAGGCTAGCTGCTTTCTTTGTTCTGTGTTTCTCTGAATTGTTTTTAGCCTTATCATGGCCTAAAACCAAAGACACTATCTATGAAACTGAGGCAAAATAAATCTTTCTTCCTTTAGAATGTTCACTGTGTCCCTAGTGTATTTGGCACGGTGATGGAAATCTGACTTCCACAATTGGCATAAAGGAATAAAAATTCAAAGTATAGTTTTGTATATAGAAACAAACAGGACCTTCCTCTGTTTTTTGGAAACAAACAAACAAACAAACAAACAAAAAACCCCTCATAGTTCAAACCCACATTCCATCGCTGAACAAGTTACCAATTTACTGACATTTTTAGTCTTTATTATTTGCAGATAAGAATAATCATGGTAGATTAAATTAGCCTCAATTATTAGTATAGCTAATGTATTATGGTAATACCTTAGTATTGAAGTCATGCTTGTAGAAAAGAAATTTTACTTTATTTTGATCAGAGGAGATTTCCTTAAGAACACATTGTATGAATAATAGGGACACTGTGGAGTAAAGGAAAATCTGAATTTTGGGGTGCTATAAAAAGTAATGTTCAGCTGGGTGCCAATGGCTCATGCCTGTAATCCTAGCTACTCAGGAGGCTGAGATCTGAAGATTGGGGTTCAAAGCCAACAGGGGCAGGAAGGCCCATGAGACTTTTATCTCCAAATAACCACAAGAAAATTGGAAGTGGTGCTGTGGCTCAATTGGTAGAGTGCTCACCTTGAACTGAAGAAGTCAGGCCCAGAATTCAAGCCCTAAGACAGAAACAAAAAAAAGTAATGTTCACAGTGCTTGTGAACAACAAAAGAGCTTAAGAAATTACCAGACTTCCAAAACACACACAAGCCTCTCAACCATTTGGTGTCTTCTCAGTAACCAGGTACTTACCTGTGCTCTGATCTTACACATTACCACCATCGTTTATGCCTTTTCATGGATTTTTCACCTTCTTTTAATGGCTAAAATCCTCTTCAAGTAGTTGCGCAAAGGAATTCCAATTCAGTTTATGAGTACAATGCATCATGAACAATGGCACCCCTTCCTTTGTTCTCCCCATCTCTCCCAGCCCCCAAGAAAATTTCATGTGTTTATCACAGCCTATAAGACAGTGTGTAATGTGTCCTGAGCTCTCTTATCCATTTGACCAAACCATAGTCATGAACACGATACTTTCTACTCCTAGGCACACCAAGCATGCTCCCACAGAGCCTCTCAACCCTATGCCTGGAAGTTTTCTGCAGACATTCCTGCAACTTCTGTCATCTTGTCATTTAGATCTTAGCCAAATGTCTCTTCCATGATAAGTGCTTTCATTCCTTGAATTTTTTTTCAATTTGGTTTATGGTCACATTTACATCTCTAGATTCTAAGGTTGGTGAGAACAAGACCGTGCATGCCATTTGTATTAGTACATCATACTAAGGACCTAAAAACAAACAAACAAACTTCATCAGGATTGGTGCCTATCAATATGTGGGGTAGGATGCAAGGGAAGAAGGGAATCCCTGTATGTAGAACCTCCCCCCCCCAGAAAACCTAATTCCTTCATGGGGGGGGTGGAGGGGGAAGGGAGCATTCCTAAGTTGCTGATTTATTTCATGTGTCTAGGAGGAATTTTTTTAGCCACATCAAAGTATTTTACATTTTTACCCATTTGCTTCTAGTTTGTTTGAGCCACAAAATAGAAAAAAAAGTACTTACAACAATCTTTTTTTTTTTTTTGGAGTCAATTATTCCCATTATCCAGTTCTTGGAATTTAATCAGCACATTCAGAAATCCACACTCAGAATATGTGGAACCATTTACCCAGGGTTTTCTGTTTTGTTTGTTTGTGTTTTTTGTTTTGTTTATGATTTGAAAATGAGAAACTTCTGAAAGTATTGAAGCAAGGAGAAGTCTAGTAATTAAAAGAAACAACTTTTACACTGGACACCTGGTGGACTTCCTTTTCATTAGCAGAAAGCTATACAACTCTTATTAAAGAGAAAGGTGTCTTATTACAAACCTGTGTTTTGTTTCCTTGTGATAACAGCAGTTATATTTCAGCACACCTGTGTTACATCCCCTAATTCACAAATCCTGTTTGCTTACCTCACTGCAGTTAATGTTGGTATAATTCGGGGGTGGGGAAGGGAAAAAACAAAATGTTTAAATAGGGATACAGATTGACCCATTGCAACAATGAGATGTAGAAGACAATATGTTGAAAAACAAATTTTACAATTTAGGTGGCGGGGTTGGGGGAATGGAGTGTAGTTGTGGAGGTGGGAGGGAAGGGATGGTAGGGGAGAAACAAAGGAGAAGGCAACAATGCTTCATAAGAAATGTATTCATTACCTTGCTCATGTAACTGTAACCTCTCTGTACAGTATTTACACAATAAAAACATTTATTAAAAAAACACAAAAACAGCTTTTTAACTGTTAGATTATGAATGGGTGCTCTTTCTCGATTATTCTTGATTTACTATCTTATCTTGTTTGATTATTTTGTTTGAGTATATGTAAGAACTGAAAATAGAAGAACTTCATACAGATCAGAACTGTTTAACTGTGTATCATTTGATACATCAAATTTGCCAGTTTATTTATTTATTTATTTGGTGTCTGTGACTGGGTTTGAACTCTTGGTCTGGGAGCTGTCCTGAGTTCTTTTGCTCAAAGCTTGTACTCACCACTTCCTGTTCTTTGGATTAGATGTGAGTCTCTTGGGCTTTCCTGCCCAGGCTAGCTTGGACCCTTGATCCTTAGACCTCCACCTCCTGAATAGCTAGGATTACAGACATGAGCCCCTAGCAAGCAGCCAATTTACTAGTTCTAAGTATGAAAAGAAAGTGGATTTTTTTCTTTAGTTTTAAACTAGAACTTTTGGACATAAAGTAAGGATATATGTGTGTGGGATATTTCTTCCCTTTGGCTTGTCTATTCTCAAGTCATCACTTTTTCAAGGAAGAAGGATTGGCTGAAAGCTGGCTCCATCTAAATCCTTTTTAGTGTTGTTTTACTAAAGGACTAGAAAGTGACAATTCCTATCAAACAGTTGTGTTTTAATTTCCTTGCCAGATTCCAGAGCAATAATTTTGAACTGAGAGAAACCACAACTCAACTGCTGGCCTTCCACTTAATATTTCATACATGTTTAAGGTCAGGCTGTGGCTAAGCAACTACTGGAGTGTAGAGAACACAGAAAAAGTTGTACGTTTGGGCAGCTACTTCTGATGTGCATACCAAATTACCTAACAAAGAAGAAAATAATTTTAAGAAGGTAGGAGAGGTGGAATTTTGGTTCAATGGTAAATTTTAAAGGCTGTACCATTTTTTAAAATTTGTTTTTATTTTCTGTGGATTGTAAAGTTTTGCTAGTAAGTAGACTTGACATGTTTGCATTAAACTTTTGGCAAAACATGCCTTTCTTTTAGAAATGTGCATAATATCAATCAATCTCATATAGATCTATATTTATAGATTCCCATCTTCTCATATGGAGGAAGAATTATGTGTTTATATGAACCTGAAATTTCCATTTAGAAGCAAACTGTTATTGCTTTTTAAAAAATGTACTGGAGCACATGATTATCATTTTTAAGTAATTGGATAAAAATGTCTTTATAGTATACAGTGTTTTTTTTTCAGGAAATATCCAGTGTTTGCTTACATTTTTTTAAAAAAAACCTTGAATACTTTTCTTTTTTTAAAGCTTGATAATTCTCTTTTCAATTATTCATCTGGAGGGAAATACACATATTAACCTACATTTGTTATGAGTCAGCTTTTAAACTATTCCTACGTCTTTTGGTAACATCTTCTATGAATTGACTATGCGATGTCTGATAGAGTTCTGAACTCTATGTTTTCCTGATGACTAGATTTGCCCTTCAGTAACATTTGCTCATCATCAATATTCTATGCAATGAGGTGACATTTCATTGGAAGGAACAGATTGAAAACTTGTGTCTCCCATTTTGTCACATCTGGGTGAAGCTCCCAAAGTGATTGTTTTTACTTTCTTTTAATCTTACAAAGAAATGTTAAAATGGAAGGACTGACCTTGTGTTCAAAGTTATTGTCAGAAACAGTGAAGTCATAGACTTCTGTTTTTAATAATGTCTCACAAAAGAGCATCATTAATCATAAATGACTGCAGATTTCCTAGATCCTGGAATTGCTATGGGGCTTGAGTATTTTTAAGGGGCTTATAAATTTGAGCAGACAACAGCCTCATGACATTGCATAAAAATTTAGCTGTGATGGAAAGATGAAACACCAGTTGAAAGCATTAAAATACTTAGAAACCGAAGATAGTTTTATTGCTTTTCAATAAAATATAAGTCTAATTTCCAACTACTTTTAGTTTTTATGTTTCACTAACATATCAATCAACCAACAACTATTTATTGAGTGACAACAATGTGTTCAGCACCACTTAGCACTGTGGGGAATTACAGAGACATGAGAGTTCCATTCATTGAAGAAACATTATATTGAGCATCTGACTGCAAGGCTCTGTCCTGTGTACTTCAGAAGTTACTCTGTTCTTCATGATGATGAGAAAGACATAATTCCTTCCTTCAAGAAACCTACTTTCAGATAGGCAGTTGTTTCTGTTTAAAACAACAATCTACTTTTCCCCTGTTCTGACACTAGAATAAACAACCCAAAAAGGTTCTGACCCTAATAATTACGACTTTTCCCAATCAAAAAAGAAGAAATTAATTCTACAGCATGCACTAGTTGACTGTTCTCCAATTCAATTATGACAAAATGTACCTACAATCAGTGCTACATCCCATAAGTTAAGGGCATGGTTTCTAAGTCTAGCAGTAAATATTCACAAGTTTTAATTTGTTTTCCCTAGATTTCCAACCAATCAGATATAAGTTGTGGTTCCCACAACTCCATCCACTGGTTCCTTAATTTGCTTGAGTAGCTCACTGAACACAGGAAACACATTTATTGGGTTACTATAAAGGATATATAAAAAGAGATACATAGGATAATGTATACTGGAAGTGCTTGGAGGGATCATGTTCTTAATGTACACCAGCCTCTAGGAACCTCCATGTTTTTGTGTGGAAGCTCAGAACCATTCCCATATGGGTTTTCATGGGCATTCATTGTGTAGGCATAACTACTAATAGACTAGGGAGAGGCTCCAACAATGTCTGTCTGTTTAGATTTTTCAGTATTCCTTTCCTGAAGGTATGCGGCTCAGATCTTTCTGGAATCATGAGTCTTACTATGTGTTATCAGACAGTGATGATCTAAAGAATTTTTTTTACAATCAGCTGTGATGGAGAGAAATTAGAATATCTATGGCCCACACTGGAAAGGAGAAATTCTAGTTATTGTGAGCTACCTTGGAGAGGGAGCTTATATACATATATAATATCACATACATATGTATACACACATATATGTAAGGTCAACATGCTATAGAATGGATATCTGAGTATAGTCAAAACTCATTTATTGAGAGCTGAGCTCTCAATATGATAGTGTGAAGAGTTGGGGATTTAAGACAATAATTAGGCCCCAAAGGCAGAGTTCTCCATGAATGAGACTAGTGCTCTTAAGAGGAACTCTCTAGTCAATTTCTACAGAGAGAGGCTACAATGGGAGGATAGTGTCCTACAAGCTACAAGTACAAAGATTTTCTTTTGCAGATAAAATTTAGGTAAATATGAGATAAAAGGAATATACTACAGAAACTCTTATTTTCACAGACTATTTTCTGCTTCAAAGAAGAATGAACCTGGTTTTAAAGACTAGTTTGAATTATGAAAAGAGAAATATAGATGAACTCAGAGAAATAGAGAACAGGCTATAATGTCAAACTTTAGAAGAAAGTGAGTAATACTAAAGGAAATGGATATGGAAGAAGAAATGTGAACAAAGCCATCCCAGTGATGTTATCTGTACCCTGTTTCTTCAACTCAGTTCAACAAAATACACAGAAGTCCTTGCAGAAGGTAATGGTACTTTTAACAAAGGTACCATGTGAATATATAAGCTAGTGAAAAATAAAATTAGAGTATAGAGTCATTCTTTGTGTAAGTGAAAGGAGAACCAATCCTGGAAATGGAAAGCAGGAAAAAGAAAGGCGCATTCATGGTAGAATACATTTTTCCTCTATGATTTGTTTGTGTGTATGCATAGGGAAGAAGTTAGAAATAGAGTTTTATACAATAGTCTGCTGGTAATTGCTTCACAAACATTTCTTCAAAAAAGTATTCATGGTATATGTGTGTGTATACATGCATAAAGTTAATTTATATGTTTTATAGTAAATTATTTTGTGGTTAGGATGTACAACATTGATAAATACATAATAAAATGTATAATATTTTTATTATAATTTTTCAGTAGGCTTAATGATTCATGCAGAGAGATTTTTTTATTACACTGTACTTTGAATTTTTACTGATTACTTTGAATTTTACACTGATTACTTTGAATTTTTCATACACTATACACTGGATACTTTTTGCCTGCATTAATGAGGAAGATAAAAGTAAAACATCAAAAGTGCTGTTGGGCTTTTATTCTTTCCACAGTGCTAAAAGAAACTTCTTGTAGAACCAGCTAATAGTTTTTGAACACTAAAATAATACTACTTCAAATACTACTTCATATTTGAGAGCTACTTGCATGCCATGTCTTTAAACCTGATCTCCATTATTAACATTTTTTCTATCACTTTCTTAAGTCAAGGCCAAATGTCAACAAACTATAATTCATAGTTCAGATGTGGCCCTCCACCAGTATTTTACAAATAACATCTTACTAAACATTGAAAGGCCAGTGCTATGATTCTTTGGTTGGTTTCCCCTTGTAATTTTAAAGGCCAGGGAGGAAATATTTTATCTGTGGGATCTAACTACATCTTTCAAAATAATTCTAATCTGTCATTACAACCCAAAAGCAGACAGATAATAAATATAGAATATGAATAAATCTCAATATAAAAACAGGCAGTCAGTCCATAGCCTTGGTTTACCAATTTCACCTCTAGAATAGCAACAAAAAATTTATTTTAATTCCTCATATCTAATGTCTTCTCCTTGTTATAAATACTTTAGCTATGATATTCATTTAACAAGGTCACATACTGAATGCAATAAGGAGAAGATACACAATTGTATATTATTGCAGAGTAATGCCACCATACAGGTGCAACATCTTAAATACCCTCAGGGGCATATGGGCAAAATAATTTAATATAATACATTTGAGACGTGATTACCTTTCTTTTTAATAAAGACTTGTAATTGTGTTTATGTGTTTTCAGTTGTTTTCATGACCACGTTTAACAACAGCCTCACAGAATTCTTGACGATTTAACATTTACCCCAGGAAGCATTAAGAACTGTCTCCAGCATACAAATGTTACACACAAAAGATAGGTTCTGCAATGTCAAAATCAAGATAGGGAGGGATGTACTCTAGTAGGCCAGACAGAGTCAAAGAAAGAGTGTTAAAAATGTGAATCATTGCCAGGCGCCGATGGTTCACGCCTGTAATCCTAACTACTCAGGAGGCTGAGATCTGAGGATCTTGGTTCAAAGCCAGCCCTGGCAGGAAAGTCTGTGAGACTCTTATCTCCAATAAACCACTCGAAAACCAGAAGTGGCGCTGTGGCTCAAGTGGTAGAACGCTCGCCTTGAGCTGAAAAGCACAGGGACAGCGCCCAAGCCCAGAGTTCAAAGCCCATGACCGACACACACTCACAAAAAGAAAATGTGAATCACACCATTGTGGCTACACTTTAATGATACTTTATCTGGAAGCAGGATGATGGATGAAGTTAGGAAGTTCCTGAAGTGAGTTTAGAGGATATAATGAGAAAGGAGAGTGTAGATGGAGTAAGGCTAGAACTGGCTAAGATTTGACTGCAGGCAACTAGAAACAGTATCTTGGCTGCTGACTAAATCTCAAGAGGCCTGGGAGGTGTCAGAAAGTATCTCACTTCCAAGGTGCTTGTTTGTTTGTTTTTACTATTAGGATTGTATGCGAATTTAAGTGACAAGATTAGGATTATCAGAATCACTTCCAATGATTAACTTTAAGATCTCTAAAATACTATTAGCCATGAGGAAGTTCTAGTTTATGTATGGATTTTACCCTGTACATACCCAGTCTCAACTTTATGATGGACTTTATCTGATTCATTGGCCTTTTTATCCTCTCCAGAGCCAATGACACTACCAGAGTTAAAAATCACAGCTTCATGATTCATTCAATAGTCCAAATATCTAAAATGATCTCCCAGCCTCCAATCCTATATAGTTTCAGCTCAAAAAGAGTATTATAAATTAAATGAGTCTTTTGAAAGATAAATTTGACATTTCACTCCTTTGTTTAAATCTCAAAGGGAATGAATGTTTCTGAGAGCAGAAGGATAACAGTAATAATAATTTTCAAATGTACTGTATTTAAATTTATGATTCATAGTTTAACATTTGTAAATAAGCTTTATCTTTGGTTAACTATTTTGGTCATATTTTACTTATCTTTTTAATTGACCTGTTACTAATATTTTGTTGCCTATTCAGTATTAATTTCTATCTTTTCTGTGTGAATGCCTGGCTCATATGGGTTGCTTTAAAGCTATCCATTTTACTACATTATGGTCAGATTACTTAATATGTTGTGATAAAGGTACTAATGTCTGGATATTTATTTACTATTTATTTATGTCTAGAATTTAACTGAGTTTTGTGAATTTGTCAGTCTGTTTGAATATAGTTTGAATATAGTTTGGCTTTTTGTTGTGTTGGTTTCTTTATACATTGCTTTTGAATTTGCACATTCTGTGATTTTTTTCAGATGCAACATGAGGATACTTAAAAGTAAAATTATTGGTTATAATTTGTCCTTCAGTTGTGATTACTTTTTAAAGAAAAGAGAATGCCCATAGAAATCAATCTTTATTACTTATGAGTCATATATGTAAAAATGTATAGTGACATCTGACAGCAGACCACAATCCCCAAACAAGTCCTCAAACAAATTACCTACAGATAAGTTTCCATTACATAGCCTTTTGCTTTAGATAATGCATCTGTGAAATTCAGTGGCTCAAAAAGTAAGTTTGTAAGTGTGAAATGGCATGTTAATCCCTAAAATGTGAAGCTCAACATATACTCCTAGAGGAGCAAGACAATAGGGACAGAAGAGTCTCTTAAACAAACTAAAGAACTTGGGAGCCATCTAGAGAATTCCTAAAAGCTAGTGAGAGAAACATTTGATAGAGATGTCAAAATAGAAATAATGAAGTCCATGAGACTCTCCAATTAATCAGCAAGAAGCCAGAACCAGAGATGTAGCTTAAGTGATAGACTACCAGCCTTGAGATGATAAAGCCAAGAAAGAAAATGCAGCCTTTATTTCTAGCCCTGGTACTAGCATAAAATATACAAGGAAATCTAACATAGATGAACAAGTAAAGAAATGATATTTCAAATTAACAAAAAGTGCACAGTGAGGAGTGTTGTATGGTATAATTATATATTGTAAGTTCTTACTGATGACAATGACTTCAGATTGAGTCAAGCTTTCTACACTGCTGCCTCATCACCTTTTACTTCCTTACAACATTTTCTTACTTTTTTTAAAATCAAAATATGGATTCTCCAGTCACTTCTTTCTCAATATGTAGTTAATTCCTTAATAATTTACTGGCCCACTGAATTTTGAACTAGTTTACTTGTTTGACTACTCTCTTGTCCACCTTTTCTATGCAGCTAGACCTTCCCAATGAAAGAATTACACCCTCCTCGTAATCACCATCTTCTGGATATCTAAGACAAGAGTAAGCACAAAGAGGGAAAGGTATAAGAAGACTGTTTTACAATAATGTACAGAATAGTATAAGTCACTGCCAAAGGAATTTGAAAATAGAATGTTTCCAATTTTTTTATTAGACTTGGAAGCTAAAAATCTTCTAAGTCTTACAGGTCACTTCTCTGTTAAATTCCAGGGTAACAATGAATATGTGTGATATAAATTGAGGTGAATAGAAAACAATCCTTGGTTAAGGATTTAGAGTATTGTCAGGCGAAGAGATAGAACTAGGGAGAACAAATTTAATAAAGACAGATAAAATCACATGGGCAAAAAAAAAATGGCATTTATTCCAAGTGTTGAGGTCAACTTAAGTGGCGAAACTGTAAGAGCTGTGGGTCGCCTCCACCCAGTGAGTTTCAGAGTAAAAGGTGAAGCATGGCAAGTTTCCAGATGGCTTCAGTTTGGTTTGGCTCTGAAACACAAACACAATTTTCTTAAAGGGAAAACAGTCTTCAGCATTTCTATTCCCATGAAAAGAAAATGAAACAATTGTAAATCTTTAAGAGGAAATTCATTTTCACCCAGCTTTTAGTTTCAGTCCCAAAAAGAGCAAAAATCAATCCATTGATGTTTGTATAAACACAAGTACTTCAGTTCTCAACACATGGAGACTAATTTGAAAGTGCTTTCTTTTTTTAAGTTTGAAGATTTTCTCCTTAAGAATCATCTAAATATGACAAGTATTTCTTAAGTAAATTATGAAAATACAGTAGTTACAAACTATATAGCTCTTCTTTTCTCTTTGACTTATCAGGTTCAAATTTGCATTCATAAAGTTTCATAAAGATAGTTCTTAAAAATAGACTTGGGTTATTCCCAGCTGATGAACAAGATTTATCAATAGATGTCCTCTACATCAAGGTACCTAAATGATATAATCCTTCACTAAATATGTGGCTACACAAAATTTTCAGCTTAGTATTACCTCACCAACATTTGTCTTGGAAAATAAACTACTTTTTAAATTCTTCTCTGTAGTAATAATCACCTTAGTAAACATATTCTACTTTTCCAACCCAGGTGAAATTGGATGAGAATAACTTTAAACTCGCTGAATCTCTCTTTCATTCATAAGATATGAATTACAATGCTTATCTTATAGTTTCTGTACGAATTAAACACACATGAATAATAAATTTAATACCCAAATTGAAACTTCAGGTACTTTTAGCAAAACCAATATGTTAAAAGCATTGTGGAAAGATAATAGAAAGATAAACCATAGATAGTTCCTCAATTTAGAAATACAAAATTTAGCAAAGTCCCAAACAGAAACAAACTTAAATTCCTAGTAAAGAAACGGAATAGCAAAACTTTAAATGGTTCCATAAGATGTAATGATTACTTCCTATTGGAGTAAAGAACAGACTGGGTAATTTTTTAGACTCAAGTCAAGATTCAATAAACTATTAGGGTAATTTTGCATAAATATTTATTCATTTTAAAGTAAATGATCCTGACATTCACATTCAGCAAAAATGAACTTTTTTCACCTCAGATTAGTTGCCAAGAAAGAAAATATGTATTTTTTGTTTTAGAAAGCTCTAATTTCCAAGCCCAGTGAAACTCATTATTCAACTTTCTGAATTATTGCACTATTGTTTTTGATCTTCTCAAAATTAAAAGTGAAGTTGTGACTATTAATTAGACCATTTTTTGTGGAATCATCAGGAATCAATGTGGATACCAAGTAAATTAGTAAACTTTTTGACAGAATTAGAGCATATTCCAACAAAAAGTCAGAAGAATTATTATTCTTAACCTAGTGCTTTCAAAATAGGTAGCCATAGGTTGCAAATTTTTACCACTTTTTGTTTTTTCCATAGATTAACAGCCAATTAGATGGCAACTAAAAAGAACACAATGTGGATTGGAGGTTTTAGCTAGTGCCTCAGCTAATGAGACTTCCTGCTGTGTTGTCCTGGGTACTCTGCAGAAGAAGGTATCAAATATTTGTCTCCCAAGGCTAATCTCAGCTATCACTAAAGTTATTGGACTCTCTAGCAGGATTAGAGGCAAACTATCATTGATTCCTAATTCTCTAAGAAAACATTGGAAGATGGTTTCCAATTAGCTTCGTGGAATGGTCAGAGAGGAACCAAAAAGTGGGGGAAGGAAGGTGTATTTAGACAGACAAGTGTTGAAATCAGTTGAGTCCAGAGACTTCCTGCAGTTCTATCTGTTAGATTATTCCAAATGAGGGAACCGCTTCACACCTCACAGACTTTATTATAGAAATTATATCTAGCCCCTGGAAATGAAGGTTTTATCAACAAATACAAATTGAATAACACTATAGATGTTTTAGTCTGTTCCACATTCTCTCCACATTCTCTCTACAAGTTCGAATGACCATGGCATTTTGATCATTGTACTCTTAGTTCTGGACTACTATGCATTCATTATTTTAACATTAGCTCTAAGCCAAGCACTGTGGATACAAAGACCAGAAACCATTATCCTTCTCCTTATTAATATTAATCTGACTGAAGAACATTTGAACATTATGAACAGATGATAAGGTAAATTTTTTCATATCTATAAGATCACTCAAATGGCAGAGCAAAGTTAAGGAAAATAAGTACCAACAGGAGAATTTGAGAAGCCTACAGCTCAATAATCCACAATTAAAATTACAAGGTTCCAGAATGCAGTAGCACTGAATCATGATACTAGTTAGAGGTAATAACAACTAAAAGGAAGATAAAAGGGTTAACTTTGAAATGTCACTCTGTTACCATAGGTAACCTAGGAGTTTTACTCATAATTACCACATTCAATGCATAGAATAATCCCAAAGCATTTAATTATTTTTATTACCACCACTTAAAAGATGAGAAAACTAAGTCAATGAACAGTGCACTGTCTTCCCCCATAGAAACACCCATGGTAAACAGAATTCCTCTTGAGAGAAAATTCAGATTTGAAGATGAACTCCAGAGTTTATTCTCATTAGTAGGAAATCATGGAAAGCAAGAAGAATGAGTTCCAGAAGTGTTTTGTCTTTGTTTTTTTTCTCTCAAAGATTACATAAATGATGCTATAGATTGGTATTGAATGTCACACCAAAGCCCACTCACGAAAGGCTTAGTTTTCAGATGCTACTGTTGCAGATAATGAGATCTACAGGATATAGGGCATGATGAGAGACACACACCCCTGCACAGGTCATTCCCCCCCCCCCACGATGAGATGATGAGTCTGACACTTTCTCCTCTCCTTTAAACCTTGGCTCCTTACGTGAGCCATTTTGCCATATACTGCCTCTTCATAGTCCCAAACAGAGCCAGCTATGAACTAGAACTTTCAAAAGACAAAGTTAATAATTATCTTTTCTATTTTTAGTTATTGGTTTTCGTTTTGGGTTTTTTTTTTTTTTTTTTTTTTTTTTGCTGTGTAGCCTAGATGGCCTGGAATTCATTAATCTTTGGCCTCAGCCCTTTAGTGCTGAGATTATAGGCACAGGCCAGTACATTGAACCCTTTTCTCAATAAGGTAATTATCTCAGGTATTTTCTTATAGTGACTGTAAACTGCTATGTACCTTTTATGCAAGTATTCAAAAGAGAAAGAAAAACTAAGAAACTTTTGGGAAGAGTTGACACTTAAAATTTATTTCTATTCATGTTTAATTAACAGTCCTACAGAAAACCTGAATTTCCATATCTTAGCTATGGTAAATAATGCTGCAATTAACATAGTTGTGCTGGTAGCTTTAGTATGGTCTTGTTTGTGATCATTTGGGTAAATGCCCAAAAGTGGGATTGCTGGGTCATAGGAGAGCTCTATGTGGAATCTTTTGAGGAACCTCCAGACTGCTTTCCAAAGTGGTTGAACAGGTTTGCACTCCCACCAACAATGCAGTAAGGTTCCCTTCTGTCCACATCCCCTCCAGCATCTGTTGTTATTAGAGTTCTTGATTATAGCCATTCTAACTGGGGTGAGGTAGTATCTCAATGTTGTTTTGATTTGCATTTCTTTTATGGATAGGAAGGTGGAGCATTGGAACCAACCCAGATGTCCCTCAGTTGATGAATGGATCAAGAAAATGTGGTATACATACACAATGGAATTCTATGCCTCCATCAGAAAGAATGGCATTGCCCCATTTGTTAGGAAATGGAAAGACTTGGAAAAAATTATATTAAGTGAAGTAAGCCAGGCCCAAAGAAACATAGGTGCCATGGTTTCCCTTATTTGCAATAACTAGCATATGTCTGAGACAAGCAGAAACAGTAAGACAAGTTGATGTCAGGAGAAATGAACCCCAAGATAAGGATTCAAATTTTTTTTCTTTCTTGTGATTTTTTCTAACATATTATTTATTTATTTTATTCATTTATTTATTTTGGGTCCGGTCATGGGGCCTGAACTCTGGGCCTGGGCACTGTCCCTCAGTTCTTCAGCTCAAGGCTAGCGCTCTACCACTTGAGCCACAGCACCACTTCTGGCTTTTTTTCTTTTTTCTTTTGTGGTGCTGAGGAATCGAACCCAGGGCCTCAGGCATGCAAGGCAAGCGCTCTACCACTGAGGCACCTTCCCAGCCCTTCTAACATATTTATAAGATGATTTCTTTGTTGCTTTGTATGTCCCTTCCCCACGGTATAACCCCTGCTTTCACTGTATTTGATGTTGGTATAATTTGTGGAGGGGAAGGGAAAAAACAAATTGTTTAAACAGGGATACAGGTGGATCCATCGCAACAATGAGATATACAAGTCGTTATGTTGAAAATGAACTTTACGACTTTGGGGGGGGGGACGGGAGAGGAAGAGATATGAAGGGAAGGGAAGAGGAAACAAAGGAGGAGACAACAATGTTTGATAAGAAATATACTCATTACCTTGCCCATGTAATTGTAAACCCTCTGTGCAGTATTTCCACAATAAAAAAAAGAAAGAAAAGAAAGCCTGGAGTTCAGTGTTAGAAATAAGAATCAGGACTTGAGAGAAAGCAAAAAAGGTATGAAGGTATGGAGATGAAATAACACTGCCTGAGAAGCATTGATTCCCTCCTCTCAAGTGTCATCAGAACTTAAGTTTCTTCTCAAAATAAAATCTATGTTTAAGAAGACACCGGAAATGAAACTATCTTTTCAGTAAACTACCTCAACTATTATCCCACATTTGTTCCTTTTATCAGTACACAGTATCTGTCCTGAACCAAAATCTGTCATCAAATCAAACATTCATTTAATTATAGCGATAATGGCATTAAAAGAAAAAGCAATATTGAACTCAGGAAAGAAATCATCAGGGCAAAGATAAATGAGTCTAGTCATCATTTAAAAACACCAGACTCATTCACACAAAATCATTCTTTTCTACTCACCTCTTAAGACATAATCAAGCACTGAATGGAAGATGTGGGCAGAAATGGAAAGGATATGCAAACCAAGAATTTAGGGGCTAAAATAGTGTGGAAAAAGCATATTTCCAGTAGGGGTAGATAGCAAATCAGAACACATATCACTGATTCCAAATTCAATATTCTTTTGGCTACATTTTATGGCACAATATCCTTATAAACTTTGCAGTGTAAGTGAATTCAGCTTAACTATGAAAATTCTATGTTGTCAGGTGAAGTGACAACCTTAAGTTTTCATATTTAGACCAGTGAAAGAATGACCAATATCTTAGCTATGGTGGGTAATGCTGCAATAAACATCATTGTTCTGATAGCTTTAGCATGGCCTTGTTTGTGATCATTTGGTAAATGCCCAAAGTGGGATTGCTGGGTCATAGGGGAACTCTATGAACTTTTGAGGAACCTCCATATTGCTTTCCAAAGTATTTGAACAAGTATACACTCCCACCAACAATGCACTAGGGTTCACTTTTGATCACATCCCCTCCAGCATCTGTTGTCAGTAAGTCTCTTTTTTATGTTTTTTATTGTGAAAATACTGTACAGTGGGGTTACAATTACATGAGCAAGGTAATGAGTACATTTCTTATCAAGCATTGTTGTCTCTCCCTTTGTTTTTCCCCTACCATCCTTCCCTCCCATCTCCACAACTACACTCCCTCCTCCCCCGGCCTAATTTGTAAAGTTCATTTTTCAACATAGCGACTTGTACATCTCATTTTTGCAATTATAGTCATTCTAACTGGGGTGAGGTGGAATCTCAGTGTTGTTTTGATTTTCATTTCTTTTATGGCTAGAGAAGTTGAGCATTTCTTCATGTGTCTATTGAACGTTCTTATTTCCTCTTCAGAGAAGTCTCCCAGATGCCCCTCAGTAGATGAATAGATCAAGAAAATATGGTATATATACACAATGGAATTCTATGCCTCCATCATAAAGAATGACATTGCTCCATTTGTTAGGAAATGGAAAGACTTGGGAAAAAAATCATATTACATGAAGTTAGCCAGGCCAAAGAAACAGGTCCCATGGTTTCCTTTATCTGCAATAACTAGGACAAGCAGAAAATGTCAAAAGTTATGACCATATAAGATGATGGTAAGATAAATGAACTCCAACATAGGGACACAAAAAGTTTTATCTTTTTTGCTGTTGTTTTTAATG
Source organism: Dipodomys ordii (assembly GCF_000151885.1). NCBI lineage: Eukaryota > Metazoa > Chordata > Mammalia > Rodentia > Heteromyidae > Dipodomys > Dipodomys ordii. The sequence continues at coordinate 21,896,336 of NW_012267219.1, read as the reverse complement.
TACTGTGTGATGTTTTTTTGTTTCTATTGTATGTTCTTCCCTTATGGTATAACCCCTGTTGTCACTGTATTGATTCTGGTGCCCTGAATCTTGAATATTCATTTTTATAATTTGGGGATGGGAAGGGAAATAACAAAAAGCTGAAATAAGGAAATAAGGTTGAACTATTGTAACATGAGATGTATAAGACACGATGTTGAAAACAAACTTCACGACTTTGGGGGGGAGGGAGTGGTTGAGGAAGTGGAGAGGGAAGAGATAATAGGGGAAAATCAAAGGAGGGGGTTACAATGCTTGATAGAAAATGTACTCATTACCTTACTCATGTAACTGTAATACCTCTGTACAGTATCTTTACAATAAAAAAATATATATATTAAAAAAAGAGGAAGTGGCGCTGTGGCTCAAGTGGTAGAGCACTAGCCTCGAGCTGAAGAGCTGAGGGACAGGACCAGGGCACAGAGTTCAAGCCTCAAGACCAACCAAAAAAAAAAAAAAAAAAGAATGGCCAAGTTTACTGTGATATCAATGACTGTATTACTGCACACATTACAACCCTTTCATTATTATTTTCACATCCAGGAAGCAAAATATTCTGTTGGCTGACAGAAAGATAAGATTCCAATGGGAAATTTATTTCCAAATAGTGTACAAAGAGATGAACAATCATCGCCAATTACCACTAATCTCTTGATATTTTGCCACAGGGATATATCTGTAAAGAACTAAAAAAAACTTAAGAAATAATAATGTTCGCAAGGCTTTGGATTCCTTCTTTTTACATATTAATACATCAGCAAATAGATTTTAGCTTCTTTTTTCTTCATGTACAGACCAAAACTGCTGCTAACTTCTTTTTATTGAAAAGGTGGCTTACAGTTTTAGGGAAAATGTGATATTTTATTTCCAACCTTTGCTCTTAAAGAATTTAAACCAACTTTTTAAACTAGAATTTTGAACAAGTCACACCACTTTATATTTATAAATAGAAACATATGACTATGATAGTTAGGCAAAAGAAATAGTAGATAAATTTGTTCTGTGTTAAAGGCAGAAGTTGTTTCTTGAGCTGTCAGTATTCGCAATACGCTCACTGAACCAGTGCTGAATATAAAAAGTTATGCGAGAAACACAAATCTACTGCATGGTTTGTGTTATTCAGTTGAGTTTAGAGGGGGTCTTAGGCCCTTTTCATCAACACATTTTCAATATTTTATCTTTCATGAGAAAGGAAATGAGGAAAATTGAACCAAGAGGAAGTGAAAAATGTCATCGCCTAGATGCTACATGTATGTGAATCATTCAACACATCCAAGTGGAATCACAATTAGAGAGTACTGCCAAACTACCCGGAATGTTCTCCACAATGAGGAGCTAGATTTTTCCAGATGTTTCTCTCATGTTCTCAGAGATTCCCTCACTTTTGTTCTTTCCCTTGATAACTTTTATTTTCTTCTTAAGTTCCCACATGTACTCACCCATACACCCCCATTCCAGTGACCTAACATATCAGAATTCCTGTGTACTTCCCTTTTTTCCACTTCTAGTTAATCAGTGTTTTCCCTTTTTGGTTAATAAATACATGTGATTTCAGTATCTCTACTAGAGAACATTTTCATTTATCAACCGTTACGTAAATATATCTCCATTGGAAACAAATCATATGAGTTTTCAGCTCAAATTCTCTTGTCAGATCATGTGAAACCAAAGTCAGATTTGGCCAACATGCAGAATTCTTAAACCTAAAATATGTAGTACTTGGATTCCACAAAAGGATTTGGTAATGCAGCAATATGCTTCTAACCAGAGCCTAATTTCTTGTCATTACCAGTGGTTTATGGTCAAAGTATTATAGTCAGCACATTATAAAAGACATTTGGGAGAGTAGCTTGCTACGAGCCAAAGTTAAATTAGGATTTCATTCCTGGTAGCCTATCTGCACACATGCATCTTGAAAGGCATCCTCATTCCTGGCCTGTGATAAACAAAGGCAAGGAGGGAATGGGACAAAACAAACAATCTGCATTGGTGGTTTGTTTTTGAAAGTAACTATTCTCTCTCTCTCCATCTCCCTCTTCCTCGAGCTCTCCCATTATCTTTCTCCCTTCCTCCCTCCCCCTCCTTTTTTTCTCTCTCTCTCATCAACCTAGAATATGAGGGTGCCAGAGAAGGGAGTGGAATTTAAGATACCTTACAGTGCAGCAAGCTCAAAAACTGAAGACTCAAAACCTTTTTAAAGTTCTTCACTAGTGCTGGAATGACTTGTAGTGAGGAATCATTCCTATAACTGAGCCCAGTCATGCTAGGATTCTGTCTTTCCTTTTATTTTCTAAGACTCCAGAGGCTAGTAGGCTCATGTCTCTCATGTTTTCTTGATGATGGTGTTTATTTTGTAAGCATTTATAAGGAGAGCCCATAAACAACCAGTTACTGTGCTAGACAATATAAAGATGAATCCATTGTGATTCCCCATCTCAGGCACTTAGTATCAGTTTAGGAAGGAAATGATAGAAAGATAACTGCTCTGATACAAAGAATCCCAGGGGACTATGAAGGGTGGGAAGTATAATCACAAACCTGGTTTATGAAGACAGAGAAAGCTTTCTATACTAAGCCTAAGTTTTGAACAGAACATCAGAATAACTAGAACCTATTATTATTATTCTTAATTATTACTATCACTATGATTGTTTCACTCTCATGAGAAAAAGTTAATCATTTCTAATCACAACCATTACTTCATTGTTCATGAGAGATGGTACCTTTCTTGGGCACACAGTGATGCTTTTTTTTTTTTAAATGAACAAATAGAAAATGTAGATGAGCAGATGATAAATTGTCCCACTGGTTTTCTTTTGTTTGTTTGGTTTGATTTCTTAAAAAATTTTTTTTGTCAGTCTTGGGGCTTGAATTCTGGGCCTGGGCACTGTCCATCAGCTCTTCAGCTCAAGGCTCCCACTCTAGCACTTGAGCCACAGTGCCACTTCCAGTTTTCTGATGGTTTATTGGAGAAAAGAGTCTCACAGACTTTCTTGCCCGGGCTGGCTTTGAGCTGCGATCCTCAGATCTCAGCTTCCTGAGTAGCTAGGATTACAGGCGTGAGCCACTGGCACCTGGCTTGTCCCAGTGTATTTAATAGTCTCTTGAAGCTTCTAGTGTCACAATAAAGCTCTTCCTATTTATATCAACTGTCTAAAAAAAGTACTTGAATTAGTATCATGATATTGTTACAAAGTGTTGATGCTTTAAGTTTGGTCAAACTAGAATTACTTTGTCCCTGGCATGTTGCCTTTTATTTGAAAAAAAAAAAAGTGTCAATCTTAGATAAAAAAGAAATCCACAATATTAAAGCCAAGGTCATAAGTCAAGTCAAACTTGCAGCCCATCATTGTAAATAAAGCTTTATTGGAACACAGACAAGCCTATTCATGTCATGATTGTTTATGTCTGGCAATATACTTACTGCAAAGGCAGAGCTGAGTAGTTGGAACAGAAACCTTATGGGCGCCAAAGCCTTAAAATACTTACTAGCTGTCCTTTTGCGAAGAATTTTGGACTCCCTCTTAGACTATCAAAGCAATTCACTGCTGGTTACACCTTCAATTACTTTTTTAATTCATCTGGGGGACAGAAGGGAGAATTATCTCTGAAGTATTTATCTCTGAAGTGTTCAAGTGCAAAGGGCCTACTTGAAGTTATTATTTGAGTTATCTTATGTTCTCCCTGTATTGAGTTTTATATGTCATAATAATCCTTTTCCTGTTATGATAAGTTTGTTTAATAATTTATTATTAATAAACCTGTCAGAAAGTATATCATTCAAAGCCTATCCTTTTGTAAATTTTATAGCCTTCTTTTTGCCCTATTAAATTTAGTGCTATCTTAAATACAATCTTCATTGCACATGAGAGAAAATGCTTAGTGAAATGCTTGCAACAAATTGTAGCTAATAGGAATGAATACCAAATAAATATGTGTGGAAAATGATATATGCATGGCTTATTTGTAATGTAGAATTGTGTCTTGTTTTCAGAGTAGTAACCAATTAATGTAGATAACTGTTTAAATATCTTCTCTATACATCCTCAGGATGGGAAGACATGTGAAGAGGGTAGAATCGTGTTTTATAAGATTTAAGATTGTTGTGATATCAGGGCTACAACATAGTGACACTTGTATAGATGAAAGGCAGAACTCTGTGACACTTCACAGTATTAGAGTAGGCCTTTGAGGATTATTCCCTGAGAAAGGGTAATAGTAAATTGGAGTAGGAGGAAACATATAAAATGAGTAGCAAATGAGAGAAGATTGTCTAGGTTGAGTATGGAGTGGGTAGGTCTACTGATGTAAACTCACCAATTTGAATAATTTATGGTGTTCATAGGCAAGGGGGTTGATGTTAGTTTTCTGAAATCTGTCCCTGGATGATGAGGGCTTTTGTTAGCAGCCCAGAGTGTGAGAGCCTGAAAGGAAAAATAAACAAAGCACGGATTTAAACCTATGCCATTTTTAAAGGAAGTAAACTGACTATCCTCTAAACCAATGCCTCAAAACTGAGTTAAGACTTTATTGTAAATAATGTAAACAAATATAAATGCTCACTATATATTTTAGTTATACTGATCTTATTCAGATCTGATTATGAGAACTTACTGAAGACTGAGGCACTAAATTATTCTGCCATTTTAAGCCTCTGTTTCTAGACTTTTAAAACAAGAAAGAGCTAGGCACTGGTGGATCATTCGTGTAATCCTATATCATCTGAGGATCATGGTTCAAAGGCAGCCTGGGTAGAAAAGTCTGTGAGATTCTTATCCCAAATTAGCCACCAGAAAACCAGAAGTGGGACTGTAGCTCAAAGTGGTAGAGTGCTTTCCTGGAGCAGAAAATCTCAGGGCCGCAGGCCAGATGCTGAGTTCAAGCCTCACAACTGACTAAATACATATATAGATATATAAATAAATAAAATATTTTAAAAAGAAAGAAAAACAGCATCTGCCTTTCACAATGGTTACATGATGAATGGAGAGATGTTTTTTTCAAGTGTTTGACAGAGTATCAGGTCCCTACTCAGCATTTTGTGTATGATGTGCATTATTATTATCGTAAATTTTCAAGCCAACACTGGACTTTCAGTATTATGATTTAATAATTATCATCTCATATTATGATTTCACTTCAGAAAATACTATTGCACAAAATGGGCTACAATGCAATTTTCATTATTATTATATTCTTTCAATATAGGAGACCAGATACAAACTATTTGTGATACTTAAACTAATTTCTTTTTATGTTCAGCTAAAGCTATTCTACTAACTATATTCTGCTCAACACGAGTTTTTGCACAGTGAATCTAAGTCAGTTGGTTCTATAATTTTGAAAATCACCTCTCAAATAAAATTGCCTTTTATTGATTCTTTAAAATATTAAAATGGAATCGTGTAACTCTACTCTTTTGCAATAGCCATAATCATCTAGAATGTAACAATGGTCCATGAAATATTTTTAAACTTACTAAAGATATATTGATTTTTTCATTGCTCTTTAACTGCAAGAAGAAAATAGAGGCTTTGAATGTTAGTAAAATGTCATTTGGGAATTCAGCAAATGAGAGACATACACTTATCAATTCTTCCTGTATATTCTAAATGGGCAATGTTACATTGCCATACTTTTATTATTTAGCCATACTAAAAATTATATTTATTCTACAACATTAAATATTTGTCAGGGAAATAAAGCCTATAGTTAATAGTGTACAGGAAGATTTTTAAGCTGTGAACTATTCTAATATTATTGATTTAATGAGGTTATTGCTATATTTGATTATAACGTTCTTACAGCATCAGTCTTCATCATCCCAACCTCACTCATTATTTCATGCTTTTGCTGATTCTTGTTTTAGTACTGATTATTGACCTCTGAGCCTCACACTTGCTTGGCAGGTGCTGTAACACATCAACCAAGACTCCAATCTCTTTGTGCTTTTGTTATTTTTAAGTTAGTGTCTTGCTTCATGCCTAGGTCAGCTTGAGCTATAATACTCATGTTTCTCTGGTTGGAAATGACATGCATGCGCCACGATGCACACACACCCACTGGTTAAGATGGAGTCTGATAAACTTTTATGCCCTGCTGGCCTCAAACAGTGGTCCTCTAATTTCCATTTTCCCAAGTAGCGAGGATTTCAGGTGTAAGCCGACATGCTTGGTTTTATTGGTTCTTTTTAAAATTTCTACAAGAGTTTGATAGAGTAATCCATGCCTGTAATCCTGGCTGCTCAAGAAACGCTTATCTGGAGGATTGTCTTTTGATGCCAACAGGGTCAGAAGAGCCTAAGAACCTTCATCTCCAATTAATCAGGAAAAAGCTGTTCAGACAATATGGCTCAAATGGTGGAATGCCAGTTGTGAGGAATAAATCAGAAAGTGAAAGGCCTTAGATCAAGCCTCAGAACTAGCAAGCAAGCAATCAAGCAATCAATAAAATATTCTACAGAGAAGAAACAGGCACAGACTAGCAATATTTTATACAATGTAGACAAACATACATAACTTCATTTGTAAGGTTTTGCCAGCACCAGTTGACTGAGCATATAGGCTTTATATAATATTTCTAAACAGATTTTAAATGTTCTCACCCCTTTAGCATTCCCTCAAAAATGTTAACACCATGAATATACAACATTTGGGATCATGGACATTTTTCTTAAACATTTTATTGAATAATAGTTTAAGTGTGAATAACTAAAGTTATTGAAGAATTAAGATTGCAATATTCACCTGTAGTTCCATTTATAAGTTAACATATATAGAATATGAAAATTATATGGTATGACTTAGCTTTTTAAAACACATATTAAACAAATATTCCACAACACAAAAGCAAAGAGTATAAGAATCACCAGGTAGGGGATATAACCCTAATCCACAACACAAAAGCAAAGAGTATAAGAATCACCAGGTAGGGGATATAACCCTAAAGTGCCACTGTTATGAATCTGTGGCACTCACGGTCCAGGTGTAGTTAGAGTTTTGCAGCAGGTTAAAACTGCAGAAAAATGTGAACTTAGCTCATACAACTAATATTAGCTTCTCAGGAGACTCAGACCAGAGGAACATCATTCAAGGCCAATCTGGCAGAAAAGACCAAGAGATTTAATCTTCAAAACAATGAAAATAAGCCTGGGCTGGGGTGTGGCTCAAGATATAAAGCACTAGCTGAGCAAAGAAGCGAAGCATATGTGAGTATGAGGTCAAGTTCAAATCCTAATACAAGTAATAATAATAGTAATAATCATCATCATCATCATCATCCAGACAGGTATGTAGGACCTGGGAAATATAAACCACCTGTAAATAATGACTTGCCTAAATAAGTTCCAGCCTTGACAATCTTCCATTTCCTTACTTTGATTCCGGAACTTTTATAGAATTGGATCTGATGTAAAAATTCACAAAAACTTGAAATGATTTTCCTTATATTTTCATCAGATGATAAACACCGGGATGAAGGAGACTTGAAGATTTTACTGAAAGCATTATGGCTAGCAGGAAGAACAGCTAATGTCAGTTCCATGTTGGAAGGCTATCTGGACAAACATTCCATAGAGAATGGCCAGAATCAACAACGCATTCTTGGACTCCTGAACTTGCTTCATGACCCATCTGTTGGCCTTATATCTGGATTGGCTGCAAATCCAGATAGTTCATTCTTTCCTGAGAAAGAATGAACATTTCGTTTTAACATAACTTCTCTTTTGATTGGGAAAATATGAAGGAGTGTGATGAAATTGTTTCTTTGCACTACTTTCATTATTGAAAACATGTTTTTAATATATTAGATAAATAACGTTAGACCCATAGCAATAATCACAGCATATTCCAAAAATAACAATCCAGAAGACTACTTGCCATGTTCTTGACTATTACTTGCTTTTTCATTTTACTTGTACTTCGGACAGCTACATTTGCCTCCTTTGTTCAGTGGAATAAGTTGAATAGTTTTACCTTCTCATAAGAGAAACAAACCCAGCTTCCAAAGTCATTTGCCAGGTACTATGAAAGTCCATTTTTTTGCTCATTTTCCCATTGTATACATATAAGAACTTCACTCTGAATATGATGAAATTCCATCAAATTTTTGATACAATGGCTATCAGTTCTTTGAAAGAAGTCATTCAGATGGCTTTTCTATTTACCAAAATTTTGCTACCATATAAAACATCAGGATTGGTTCCTGTTGAGTTTTTTTAAGGGTTATGTAATAAAACTGAATAGATAATAGTGCATTCAGCACATCACATAGATGCTTGTTTTTACAGTTGACAGTAGACTGGGCACAGAGTCAGACTTACTGGGAGATTCATTTGAAGTTTGGAACTTTCAGCAAAAAGTTGAGAGTTTAATTGATTTATACTAACACAGATAAAGAGGCTTTTGTATACTTGAGAACTGGTGAAAGCAAATTTGTCTAAGCATGATTGTAACCAGGAAATGCATGAAACATAGAATGGCAGAGTAATACTGCTGATGTGAGTTAAAAATGCATATTTTCTATTTCGACATTCCATAGAATACAGGGTAAAATGAGCAACCGATAGAAATCTAGAATTTTGATCAACTATTTATTAATCATGTGACTTTGTCAAGGCTTTAAAAAATATTTTTGGTTTCAAGTTTTTTCAACAGTAGAATTAGGATAATTATGTTTAATCTGCCTCATTTCCAGTTACTTGGTAACTACATGAGAAAATGATGGAAAACATACTTGGGAAGTTATTTATACATATTATTGTAAAAATAAAACATGATATTGAATCAGCTTATTGAGTAATGTTTGCTAAGCTGCAAGAATCCAAGTTAAAATTTTCTTTGTTGCTTTGTATGTCCTTCCCCCATGGTATAACCCCTGTTTTCACTGTATTCGATGTTGGTATAATTTGTGTAGGGGAAAGGAAAACAGAAATTGTTTAAGTAGGGATACAGGTGGACTCATTGCACCAATGAGATGTACAAGATGTTATGTCAAAAAACAAACTTTACAATTTTGGGGGGCAGGGGAGATGGGATGGCAGGGTTGGGAAGGGAAAACAAAGGAGGAGGCAACAATGCTTGATAACAAATGTATTCATTACCTTGCTCATGTAATTGTAACTCCTCTGTACGGTATCTTCACAATAGAAAATCACAAAAATATTCTGTGAAAAAGAAGATCAGAAAAAGCACTGGAATATTTTATGGGTGGCTGATGAAGCTCACAGAAGCAAAAGGGCATATAAATCACTTCCTACCCACACCATCACTGGTTATTCTCATTGACTTCAGAACTGGCAAGGTTGCCCCACCACTAGGGAAAGTTTTTCTTTTAGATATAAGACAGATGAAGCAGGTTATCAGCAGCTAGTTTGCAGAGGCCAGTATATAGCTTTTTACTTTATGGCAGGATCTCTGCAAATTCCATTACAAATGTGAACAGATGTATTTCACATAACTCTACTTTCCTAATATAACTTCTATTTTCAAGCATCTGTACAGAGTAGGAAGTAAAGTTTAGTTCTACCATTTCATACTGTATTGTGGCTATTTGTACCCACTGGGAGCTAAGGGAAAAACAGATGCTGAAATCAAGCCTGTATAAAAATCAGAAATTTGGTCCCAAAACTAAAATACAAATAGCATTACATCTTTTCTAATGTAGCCTAGTTTTTGTTATGTTTTTCAATGATGGGGGAAGGAGGAGGGTTTCAACTCCTAAAATATTGTAAGCAATAGAATGTTATCTTTCCAGCTGGGGTTAAAGTTGTGACCTTAGTGCTGGCAGGAATGGAAACATCATGTGAAGTTTTAATATGTTACACACATGGTAGATTTTGCAAAGAAATAAATGCACATATAATTCTGATGACCTCATGTGAGATATAAAGGTGTTACATTATAGTAGAAGACCAGCATGTTTTCACTTGAAACCTTTTTCATGCAGAGTGCTAAAGATATTGCCCACACTATATAAATTATATGGGGTTACTAGAATGTATAAGAACCTGCTTTTCACTGAAGTTGAAGCTATCATTGCTGGCTGCAATGTAAAACAAGGCATGAGTATTGACTTGGTGGGAAGGGAACGGGAAGCATTTTCCAGTGAGATTATCAAGGAATAGTAAACAGTTAAAAAAAGGTACACACTACACTCTACATACACACACACATATTTGTGTGCATTAAGTACATTTATAAATAATTTCTCTGTGTCAATAGCAGTTGATTAAGCCTTTTGGAAACAAAGAAGACAAAGAAAATAAGTTACAGATACAAATTGGCTTCAGACAAAGAAAACTAGAGTGGTATAACAATAAGTCACCCTAATCAGCTTATCCAGTCTAGATATAAGCAGTGGTGAAAGTCTGGAAGCCTGCTAGTTTTACCCTCAGAGCATTCTTACAATGACCCTTCTGAAACCATTCCTTGAGGTCAAAGGTAGAATCCCGAAACTCATACTCCAATTTTAGGCAACCAGTTTGCCCCAAATGTCTAAGAGGTAAGTGAATTAAAAATCACTTTGAGGGTGAGGCATTGTGGTATACATTTGTAATCCCAGCTTCATAGGAGAGTGATAAAATGATAATAGTCCCAAAGCTGACCCCCAACAACAAAAATTATGAGACTTGATCTTTACCAACAAGCACAGGGCCCTGAGTTCAAACCTCAATACTTACAAAAAATAATGATTTTGAAATATAACAAAAAATGTTCTCTATGTATACCAAATAGAGAGATTGATGTCAAAAAATATGAAAAGCCATCAGTAGCATTTCTTTGTAAGTAGCTGATTAATTCACAAGGTTATTTGAGCCATGAATAATTGTTCACAGAAACATGCCCTATAATCGAACCTTATCAGCTTGGTCCTGTATTACCAATGCTTCATGTCATAGCCTAAATTCAGTTCTTTTTGGCATTATTACGATAAAATTAATACTATGTTTGAAAAGAGAACATTCAAACATACACAAATCCTTTTGAAAAATAGCTACACTTTTAGAATGATTACAAAATCTCATTGCCTGGAAAATGGTGATTAGCATACATTTCAAGAGATATTTTTCAAGGAATCTCTCCAAGACAAAGACCTTGAAGTATTTTTACATTTTTGCTCATGAACATGAGACATAATTTTCTCCCTTGTTACCTGAGGAAAACAAAAAAATAGATAAAGAATAAGCCCTCTTCCTATATTTAAAGCATTATTTTGTTTTAAATTATGGAGGAATAAAACATATGTTTTGACTTTGCTCTGCTATTGTAATTTAAGCAGTGTTAGCAATACAAAGAATTACTGGGCAGTGCATCTGGGAGATCTTGTGTGTGTTCTTGATTCTCTACTATACATTTTCTGCCTCCATTCATTTCATGACTTTAATCTTCAACTAATTCCCATGATGTTGAAATCATATTCTCTACAACTTTGTTGGAAACTTAGGTCATTAATGATACCATGTCTCACCTTTATTTTCAAAATCTTTCCATTATTTTTCTTCTGTATCCTCCTATATTTCTCCTGTAGCAGATGATTCTTTCTCTGAAAACACACAAACCAACACACACACATACACACAAACGCACAGAAAACAGCTGCTAAATGTTCTTTGATCTTGTACCCTGTCATCCTGCCATTTCCCTAATTTAATAATTCTAAAATCATTAAGACAGAGACTCTATAGTTGAAATCATTTGATATTGTATGACAATACTGAACATGTCCATATGCAATGACTCAGAATTCAGTTCTTAAGTACCACAGAACACTTTTTCACAACTATTCAATAAGTAACATACAAGTGTGGTTAAACTTGTATTATTGACTGAGCAAAATTCTAGAAACAATCCAAATGTCCAGTAAGTGAATAGGTAAATTGTAATATCTTCTACATCATACATCTCTATAACAGTGAAAAACAATTTACCTCAGCCATAAGAATCAACATTGTTGACTGAAATCTCCATAAGTAGAAAAAAGAAAAAAAGTAATCCATAAAATAACATTTTCATAAAACTCAAGAACAACATTTAATAATATATGAATCAAAGACATATACACTTAATAATGTAAAACAAGATATTATTTAAAGCAAGGTAATAATACAGAGTAAGACAATGTCTTCATAATGATACAATTTATAACAATGCATATAATAAATATATAATGAATATACATAAATTCTAGTATATATATTGATGAACGTAAAAGGATACACACACTTGACACTTGAAAAATATTAGTCATGTTCAAATTTTGGGGACTACAATCTATTTTACAATTTGAAAGCTGTGTACTTTCTCTAATTTATATGCTATTAATTAGTTCTTGGTATGTGACCTATTTTTTCCTGATCTATTGCTATAATAACATTACCAAGAGTATTTACCATAAAATCTAACAAACCTTTTAACAAAATTTTAGCTGTAAAGGCACCTTGAATGATATAAAGCTTCACTGAGGCAGACAATGATGTTCTTTTCTTCCTCTAATGTCCCTTCACCAATCTTACCCAGCTGACTTCCACTCATTCCCAGGCTCAACTTAGCTGTCTTTTCGTAAGAAAGGTCTTTGTGATCCACACTGCCATCTCGACTGTTCATGTCACTTTGTCTTTAATATCTCTTAACCTTCAGTTCACCACTGAACAGCAATTTTCTCCACTGGTGTCTAAGCTCCATTCTGGAGCAGAGTACTTAGCATAGACTCTCTCACGAAATAGAGGATCAATAAGTAATTCTTAAAGTGTTCCTTTTCTCACCAAAATTCTTACAAGGACATTTTATTGTTCACATAAAAGCTTCCCCAGCTCCATGACGCTTCGTTGTTGTAAACTATGACTTCTGCCCCCCACAAGTCCATTGTGTTTACTTTCACGGAAGCCACCAGTGACCTCAATAATTGCTTTTCGTTATTGTAAGTCTTTAACCAGTTTGACCTCTGAGATATTCGATACCCCTGAAGAGAACATTTGCTAATTTGTTTAACATTTATTGAGCCTTTTCTATGGTTACAACGTGTGAAAATGCTCCCCTTAGATTGCATCACTTCAGAGTTCCTCATCTTTTTCTTTTCCCCCTCCCCTTTCCCTGTGTTTAAGCATGGATTGTTCTTGTCTCAATTTTCTATGGGTTATTCTTGTCCCCTGATGAATTAAAATGTTTATCATCCTGTTTTGTCATCTCAAACTATCCCAGTGTGTCTATCTTACCTGCCCAAATTAAATTGCTTACAAGGCATTCTGAGTCAACTGGTAGTTTTTATCAGATTGATCAAGCTTCTCTGATTTCTAAGACTTCATCGTCTAGATGAAGATCATAGATATTTCCCTCTCATTCCATCTCATATGTGAACAGCACTATACACACACACTTGTTTATAACTTATGAGTTGTGATGGGAAACACATATAGTATGTATTTTCAATAAAATAATATCATAAAATAATCTATTTCAATAAGACATAAGAGATACTGGTTATGATTTTACTGTGCTGAGTGTGAACAGGTCTATAACAGATGTACTTTGTTTTTCCTTGGAGCAAACACAAAGTTTGGATGGCTCTAAGTAGAGGTAAATGTATGGTCTGAGATCCTCCAATCTAAACTTTTCTGGCAGAAGTTAGGAGAAAATTTCCTTACTGCTAAGGGGCTGTGTATATAAAAATTATTATGTGTCAGACACTGGTTGCTCATACCTGTAATCCTAGCTACTCAGGAGGCTGAGATCTGAGGATCTCAGTTTGAAGCCAGCCTGAGCAGTAAAGTCCATTACACTCTTATCTCCAATAAACTACTCAGAAAAAGCCAGAAGTGGAGCTGGGGCTCAAGTGGTAGAGCACTCTAGCCTTGAGCACAAAGAGGCTCAGGGATAGTGCTTGGGCCCTGAGTTCAAGCCCAGGACTGACCAAAAAAGAAAAGGAAAGAAAAGAAAAAAATGAAGGAAGGAAGGAAGGAAGGAAGGAGAAAGGAAGGAAGAAAGGAAGGAAGACACTCATCCATGAACAATTGTTTATGAGGTTTTTATTCAATATGTAAAGAAAATACTACATTTGTTGAACCTGAAGTTTCAAATTAATTTTTTTATTAATAAGATTTTTTAAATGTGAAAATACCTACAGAGGGGTTGCAATTACATGAGCAAGGTAATGAGTACATTTCTTATCAAGCATTGCTGCCTCCTCCTTTGTTTTCCCTTACCATCCCTGCCCTCCCATCTCCTCCCCACCCCGCACCCCCCACTCCCCCCCTGCCAAAGTTGTAAAGTTCGCCCAGATGCCCCTCAGTAGATGAATGGATCAAGAAAATGTGGTATATATACACAATGGAATTCTATGCCTCCATCAGAAAGAATGACATTGCCCTATTTGTTAGGAAATGGAAAGACTTGGAAAAAATTATATTAAGTGAAGTAAGCCAGGCCCAAAGAAACATAGGTCCCATGGTTTCCCTTATTTGCAATAACTAGAATATGTCTGAAACAAGCAGAAACAGTAAGACAAGTTGATGTCAGGCAAAATGAACCCCAAGATAAGGACTCAAATGTTTTTTTTCTTTCCTGTTATTGTTTCTAACATATTTATAAGATGATTTCTTTGTTGCTTTGTATGTCCCTCCCCCATGGTATAACCCCTGTTTTCACTGTATTTGATGTTGGCATAGTTTGTCGAGGGGAAGGGAATAAACAAATTGTTTAAATAGGGATACAGGTGGACCCATTGCAACAATGAGATGTACAAGACGTTATGTCAAAAAATGAACCTTACAAATTAATTTTTCTTAAAACATTCTTTATGTTTTAAGGTACAAAGCAATCAATTTATATTATATATAGTGAAAATTTGAAGCTACATAGGAAATTGTAAAGTTTCTATGAAAAACATGATGTTTTTATTTCTCTAATGTAATCTCCAAGATAACTGCAAATAGTAGGTAGCAAAAATAAATATGTGACATTCTGGGGCTTAGGTGAAGAAGTTTCTAGCATGAGAGTATCTGTATTTTAAATATATATTTAAATTATTCAATTATATCACACTAATTCTATATTACTCAATAGGATGGATAGATAGATACATAGATAGATAGATACATAGATACATAGACATAGATACATAGATATTTGAAGTTATTTTTACCAAACACTTTTCTACTAATTGAACTTTGGATTTTAAGCAAGATTATTGAAAAGCAGGTATTTGAAAAAGCACACATTTAAAATGACATATTAGCAAAGTACCAGTCAATATATAAAAATCTTTATTATTGATTTCTTGCCATAATTTTTACAGAAAATTACCATTTTTTCTGATTACAGCTATTATTCTCTGTGAGGCCTTACTGAAATGTTTTTACATGTGAGATATGTTAAATCTCTGTTAATGCACTTAGTCAATTATAGATAATCCATTGGCTAAACGAGGTTTTTATTAACTGACTAACATGGTAGCTGCTTGAAATACAGTTGTAGATTGAATCTACTCAAGTAAATTGTTCCCTATTGACTGGCGCTTAAAGAAGCCGATAATTTTGCTTTAATTCAGAAACCACAGTTAGTGTCCTAAATTCCACTTGAAACATCTTTTATTAGTCTTTTTCACAAGGGAGCAAAATTGCTATTTCCTTATAACTGCTGGGCAATTTTCAAGGATTACTTTTAAGTGTGAATTGTCAAGTGTTTCTTCCAGCTGCCTCCCGTCACAGAATAATCCCTCCCTGAGCCTAAGCAGAGGTCGCTGAGCTCTTGACTAATGCAGTTCTTTAGAGGAGGAAAGTAGAATGTCACTCGCCACCAATGCAAGCAGACGTACAGCAGATCCGGGCATTTTAAGAAGTCATACTAAACTTTAAATCCATGTGACTATAACATTTTGAGTTATTTGGAAATTATTCAAGATATACTTTATCCAATATTTATAACTACTTGGCACTATGGTTTAGTGTCTGATAAACTTTTTAAATTAAATTCAAACGATTGACTATAATGATAAACTCTTCAGAAAAAAACTATTCAAAATAGCTTCTTTGTTTTTTAACCATTTCTCCTTCAAATCAAATTTTTGTTTTACATTTTTAATTTTCTCCTACTATATAACATTTATTTCAATCCTTGAAATTTCTCCTGTTGGAAAATTATCTGCTTTCAAAGAAGGCATAATTTTAGAAATGGTTATAATTCTAGTTTTTATAGCTTAGGTATTGTTGTTATTATAGTCTAGACTTCTAGGAACCCTCTTGGAAAACTGATCTTTAGGCATAAAACATTAAAAACTGTTATTTACATTGCCAAATTTAACTATTATTAAATTAAAAGTGGGGAATATAACATTATTAAACCATTTTATGTACATTAGTATAGATTTTATTTCTACATGAGAATCAATTATTTTTAGAATATAATCAACACTTTTAATTATGGCTCTTAGAATTACAAATTTAAGTTACACAGTAAAGAACTATAAAATAAAAATGACAGTGTCTTACAATCGTGTGATCTTCAGTAGCAAATGTGCTATCACTTTGAAAAACTATCCTTTCAGGAAATTATTTTATGCATTCATAACAAATAATAGTACATACATATTGTAATATAGGTAACTATTTATGCACCCATGTAAAAATATAAATGTACAAGAATGTAGTGTACAAGGATGAGAGGAATCCTAGAATATGCGTCCAATATGGCTCAGCTACCACCTTCCAATTGTGCAGGAATGTTCTCTGTTGTAATTCTACCCTCAGTGTGAAATGAAATGCCAAGCCAGTATGATCCATAAGTTCCAGGAATAATATCATCTTTTGCCATGACCAAGGAAATATTTCTTAGAACCAGTCTTAGCTGCATCTCTCTCTCTCTCTCTCTCTTTCTCTCTCTCTCTCTCTGAAGAGAATCTTTTCCCTTTAGGGAAAACACACATCTTCTGACTACTCTGAGTTGTTTGACCCAAGGGAGAATAAATTAGTGCTAATGGGGCATGAGCTAATTCCCTAGTCCATCACCTGCTGAGTCCAAACTTCCATATTGCATGAAGTACACTGCAATGATTTAAGATGGCAACAGGTTGGATGATCAGTCCAGACAGAGCTAAATAGATCTTTGAAGTTTAGGTGACCTAAAACACCTGAGAAAGAGCTACAGTCACTAATTGCTACCATTTTTGTCTTTCATGTGTCAATGGACAGCAAACCCAGGGATATAAATATATATGCACATATATGTGTGTATGCATAAAATATATATGGATATGAATATCTGTGTATCTAATATATAAATGTGTCCGTTATATTTGAGTTATATGTATATATAACATATATATACATCTGTTATGTCTGTAAATAACTCTCATACATGTGTGTACATATATAAATCTGATACATATACACAGATGTATCAATATATCTGATACATAATTGATCTTGATATGTATAATATATATGATAAATGTAGTTATAAGTCTGATATAAATTATATTACTCTGATGCATATTATATAAGATGTATAGATACATAGACAAATAAAACTCAGAGTATAAGAAACATATTGCCAACTTTTAAGTTAAATGTTTAAGTGCAAATGTATTTCCTCATTTATCTGAAATTATTTGGGACAACATTTATTTAACAAAAAAGTTAATTGATTTCACATCTGTCATTAGGGATTCTAGATTACTACATCTTTTTTGACTGATTTTACACAACTGGATCATTTATAGAAGTGATTGCACTAGTGTTTGGCTTTTATTTTTTAATCTTCATATGTTATTCATCATCTCATAGAAATACTATTTTCTTCTCCTACCTTTTCTCTATATTTCTTAACATAGAGACCAAAACCAAGTTTAATAACTCACAAATTTAGCACAGCATTAATAAAACTCAGTGTAGACTTAGTCTAACTCTGGTATCCTCTCACCCATATTAATTACATTCCCAGAAGAAACTGAGAAGTGTGTAATTATTTCTTAACCACAGTTTTAAAAGTGATTTATCAAATCAGAGCTTAAAATAGGCTACACACTATTTTCTCATAATTACTTGAGGTTCCTTTAGCTTCAGAGAAAGCCATTAGCTGTAAAGTTGAGTTTTCCTAAAGGCATTTTTTAATGTTTTAAATACCCATTAGGCACTCACTAGAGAGAAAATTATTTTGCAACATTCCAATATTTGTCATCACTCTTGGCAATCACCTGTTGGACCTCCATGACAGTGGAATTGTATATCTTCTTTGGAAATCCCCAAGATTCAAATTATGGGTCAGGAATAAATTCTTCTCAAAAGAAGGATCATGAGTCTGAGCTTCAATTATAAGTCTTCAGCATCTGACTTTTTTTTTTTACAGTATTCCTTCTTTCCTTTGCATCAAATGAAATTTTCTTTCAAAGAAAATATACTATTAACATCACACTTAATTTATTTTTGTCGATCATGGCACCTAAACTCTGGGCCTGGGCTCTGTCCCTCAGCGCTTCAATTCAAGGCTAGCACTCTACTTGAGCCACAGCACCACTTCCGGCTTTTTCTGCTCATGTGGTGCTGAGGAATCGAACCCAGGACCTCATGCATGGTAGGCAATCACTCTACCACTGAGCCAACCTTCCCAGCCCCATGCTTAATTTTTTAACAACTTGATACTTAAAAACTAATGGTTTCCCATAGTAAAATGCAGAAGGTGAAATATAGTGTCTTAAAAACCATAAAAATTACTTGTATTGCAATTTGTATCTAGATTGGGTTGGAATAGAAAGGGAGTAGAAAATGACAGAAGTTGTGATACTGATCAAGATGAATTGTGCATCTTGATTAGTGACATGTTGAATTGAAATCCTTTGTACAACTATTTGAAGATAATATTTTATTGTGGTCTTGATTGCACTTGAGAGTAATATTCATTGAAATAATCCAGAGATTCTTTGTTAGATACTCCATATGTACAATAACGATTCATAAATCACAAAGTGATAACTTTAAAAGTATTTTTTTGTCTTACTAGAAGATGAACACACTCTTCTGCTGGAAACAAGTGACCAAGAAACTGTACTGTGAAGAATGAGGAAAGTAGAGATATTCTGCTGTTCTACAAGCAGAAAAGAAAGCACAAAAGGAAACAAAAGAAGCCTCTGGGCATTCTCCAGCATTTCAATAGTTGTTACATGAAAAATATGGTACCACCTTCTGTGTTATACCAACCTGTAAAGCAGTACTAAGACAGAGAGATAAGAGAAATAGATATTTTGAATCAGATCTGAAGCTATGAGGTTCCTGTGGTGGAGAAAGGTAATTATTGTCTTTTAATGGTCCAAGGGAACAGTTTGGTAAGAATTCACCAAGCTCCAATTTTCAGTGGGAAAATGCTTAATTCATATAACTCTAGGGATGTTTAAAACTCTAGAATTCTTTGTTTCTGTTCTATGCTTTGTGAAATTCTGCAAACAACCATGAGTTGAAAAACATATGGCTGATTAAGGCCTGTTTTTTTTTAGAAATATGATTTTTTCTAAGCTAAATAATGAAGAATCCTTGCAATTAAATCTTTAGTACATAAAATATGTTTTTTGAATAAGCTTTGTAAGCAATTTTAAAATAAATTGTAAAATGTCACACATTTTGGCCTTTTCAAATACCACTCGTTGGTTCATTTCTTCTGTTCCTTTCCTTTTTTCCCAGGCTGGGAGGGGGAATAATGAAAGTGCATGTGGAACAGTTTCATCTACTTGCAAGCAAGAGGCATTGTATGACTGATGAAGAAATGTTCCAGTGGTAAACTTCTAGTTATCAAATTTTAGAAAATTCAAGGGGGAAAAAATCTGTGTACTTTCAACTTTGAATTAACTGTTAACAGGTTATGACAATTTACTTTGTTTTAACTTAGTATGTTAAAAAAGATGATGGTGAAGTTTATTAAATAACAGATTGCATACACTTTCTATTAATGAGCTTTTTATTTTTTAACATTTCTTAGTTAAGAATCCATGATTACCTTTCATAAACATTCTTAAAGAGGAAATGCAGTATGGGCAAGACATTTTTGGATAAAACATGGGGACTTAGAGTATTATGTGTGACACAATACATTGAAGCAAGCAGTCACTTTAAGGTAATCAACTAACCTCTACACATCAATTTTTCTGCCATATGGATGGGATAATTAATACCAATCTACCAGGATTTTCTAAGAATATATATATAAATATAACATAATACATGTAATATACTTATTCATGACTACATCTATCAACCCATACTATCCATTTACCAAGTACTTGAGGACAAGGTTTTAAAAGATACATGGCCAGGAGCCAGTGGCTCACTCCTGTAATCCTAGACTCAGGAGAATGAGAGCTGAGAATTGTCATTCAAAGCCAGCCTGGGCATAAAAGTCTGTGAAACTCTTATCTCCAATAAACTACTCAGAAAAAGCCAAAAGTGGAACTGTTGGTCAAGTGGTAGAATGGTAGCCTTGAGCACAAAGAGGCTCAGGGACAGTATCAGACAGACACTGAATTCAAGCCCCAGGACCAGCAAAATTAAATAAATAAATAAACAAACAAATAAATAAGATACACCTATACATACATAAAACTATCATTTATGAAAGTAAATGAATGAGTGATATGTAGCAATGTAACTTGGAAGATGAGAATAAAGAAACAAATACTAGAATCTATTAGAAAAGTATTCATAAATTTTAAAATCAGTTCTCACTTTCAATTCCAACACCATTCAATCGCTTTATTTTGTTACATGAGATTACAATAGAAAAACTATACACTTTAGAGAAGAACATGTGTGAACCGCATGCTCATGTCATGTGATATCGAGTCTTCATTGAACAACATAATTTGTGGTATATATGATTTGAATGAGACCATCTCAATCTATTTTATTTAAAGTAAAACAATCACATCTGCTATTCATTGAGAGATTACTGTGTACCAGACAATACCCTAAGAACTTTACAAATATAACTTACACAATCCTAACAATGGATCATTGAGTTAGGTTCTCCAACTCTATATGCATTAGAGGCCGTGAACTTTTCTCCCTACTCATATTCACTTGCTAATCTACTTTAATCTTATGGCTTTAACTGTTATCATTTGGCTGAACTAAACTGATTATTTTTATCTCTGATTTAAACCCTACACCCACCCCCAAATTTGGATTCATGTACCACACTGCTTTGGACATAGACTGTGTTTTTCAAACATAGAAAACAGAGCTAGCTTTTGTTCATTCAAAAGATTTTCCCCACAGACTTCTTTTATGTCATGTAATGTTGACTCCCATCTTTTTTTTTTTTTTTGCCAGTCCTAGGGCTTGAACTCAGGGCCTGGGCATTGTCCCTGAGCTTCTTTTTGCTCAAGGCTAGCACTCTACCACTTGAGCCCCAGTGCCACTTCTGTCTTTTTCTGTTTATGTGGTGCTGAAGAATCAAACCCAGGGCTTCCAGCATGCTAGGCAAACACTCTACCACTAAGCCACATCCCCAGCCCCTTGATTCCATCTTAAAACTCTTTACAAGCACTATCTCCATAAAGCCTATTAGTTCTACTTCCAATAATGTATCCCTACAATTTCTACCACTTAACTGAACCCCATTTTAAATCTGTGGCTAAATTTTTTCAGTGATCTCCTGAGTAGTCTCGTCCTGCCCTTACCCTCTCCCTACTTCAGTCTATTCTTAGCAGAAAATTCCTGTCAAAACATAAGCCAAAACAAGCAACTGAAAATAAAATCAAAGTCTTAGAAATAACCAAAAAGGTCTATAAATTCTTTATCATATTCCATTCCTCTGTTGTTCCTCTATGGTTCTCTTCTTAGCAAGCTCTTTTTTCTCTCTCTCTCTTCTCAAGGTCCTTTCTCTATTTCTTCTTTCTTGGTGAGATCTTCCTAACACGTCTGATAAAATTCCAAATCTATGAACATTTCCTGTTTCTTTTCCACTTTTTTCCACAGAGAATTTTATTGTATGACCTTCAGCACATTTTTTGTTATTGTTGTCTATTGTCTGTCTTCTTCTATTAGAATATAAGCTCCATGATGGAAGGAATTCTTCTCTGCACTGTTTATTGTTCTTTCCTGAGTAGCTAACAGGGTGTCTGGAATATATTAAGCACTTCAGGAATACTTTCATTTCCTTGGAAAAGTTTTACTAGTGGGGAATGCCAGAGGTGGAATTCAGAGAGTCTGGTTCCATATTCTGTACTCTCATTTCTCCTTCTACATTGGGGATAACATCTCCAATCCTGAGGTCCCCTTCTTTCTATCACTGTCAGTACACTGAACAACTTTCTAGTTGTTGATATTGCAATTCTGGCAACCCGTGCAAGTCAAACTATTGAATACAGAATGTTCTTACTACGTAAAAGTGATTTTAAAAAGAAGATATATTCCTGGAGGTGTTTTAAGCCCATAGAGTGATGATACTCTTGGTCATGTTGTGTCAAATGTATGCATCTCCTTAAGGCCAGCAAGTAAATTCAGCACTTCTATAGACTATTTTAACAAATACAATGGTCAAGTCACCATGCCACACAACACATTGGCACCAATGTTCCATAATATTGTACACTGTAATCAGAGACACACCTGCATAGGACAGTATCAAAGCCAAGTTGACAGCATGTTTTATATACTGGCTCATTTCTTGGCCAAAGATGTGTTCGCTGTCATGGAGACCTGGCTTTAGAGCTGTTTCTAATGTAACATAATAGAACACATATAGAGCGTTCTTAGCCAGCTTAAAAACCTGTATATTGAACACCTTCTTTGTCCAAGAGCAATGAGGCTAGAAAGGATCAGATGTTGTTGTATACAGAAATTTACAACTTGTAAGAAAGAAAGAATACAAATATAAAAATGTAATCAAAGAACCAGGAGCAAATTGAAATGTCAAATGGAGATAATTAAGATAAAGGGAAACAAAAACAAGGAACCAGTGGTTCAGGAAGGATCTTGAAGGAACTAAAACAATGCTTGGTAAGTTCCCTTCTCATGCCAGGTGCTTTGCATACTTTGCCTCACATAATCATAGTAACCACATGGGGTCTGGACTATTACATTACTTTTATAGGTAAGGAAATTGCACTGTGGCCAGTCTAATAAGCATGTACTGAAATTTTTTAACAATAATTTCTTAGAATAAATTTGTATTAGCAAGCTTGGTAATATATTCCTGGAGGAAGACACAAAATTACTACTTTATTGCTAAGGTGAAATTTTACTTCTAATTGCAGAAATTGGTAACAAGATAGGTGAACATAATTTTCATGGTATGTGGGAACACACTGCAAGAACCCAGACTATCTTATGGAGAAAACAAGAGAAAGCTGTTGCCAAAAAGCTAACAAAAATCCTAGCAATTTTTTTTTGAGTACATAGTGCTTCTGTTGAATGACTAAAGATGACAACAATGAAACTCCCTTAAGACAGAAAGGACTTAAAGATTAAAGACAAAGTTCAAATTCAATATAACACTTGTACTAGTCAAAGTCATGTTAACTAGTAGAAAAATGAAATGCCAAAATGTATTTGGGTTCTACACTAATAGAAGTGACGTTTTGTTTTGTTTTTCCTGTGCTTGTTGTGTCAAAATGAGTTACCTTGATTTTTTTTTTTTTGTCGGTCGTGGGGCTTGAACTCTGGGCCTGGGCGCTGTCCCTCAGCTCTTCAGCTCAAGGCGAGCGCTCTACCACTTGAGCTACAGCGCCACTTCCAGTTTTCTGGTGGTTTATTGGAGATAGGAGTCTCACAGTCTCTTCTGCCCGGGCTGGCTTTGAACCGCGATCCTCAGATCTCAGTCTCCTGAGTAGCTAGGATTACAGGCGTGAGCCACCAGTGCCCAGCTACCTTGGTTTTTAATGTGTTTCTTCCTGGAATTATTGTTCAAGAACTCTAGATATGTGTATCTGTGTCCCATCCATTGTCATTGTGTGAATTTCACAGGTTTCAATTTTTAGCCTTAGACTAGTAGAAGGGAGAGGACATTATGTGGAGCTTCCATTCACCATTCCTGCAGATAACTTCTACTTGCCTAGAATACAGCACACCCATCTGCAAAAGAGGCTAAGACACTAAACCATTTTATGTAGAAAGATAAGAAATTGTTTGAATAGGTACTATTGAGATTATGGCAAGCAAGATGTACTTGAAAATGAAGGGCTTAAAACAAACACAAGAAAAACTTTCACATAAAATTGGCTAGCATTAACTAATTAAAATTGAAGACAGAGAGTGAAAATTTATCAAATATAGGCAATGGATGGAGAGTCATTAGTGATTTCTAGATTTTTGTTATTGTAAAGGGGATGAGCAGAGTGGTTATGGTCGTACAAGTCAGATAATGAGTACGTTTCTTCTCTCAGTTTTCCCCACCCAAACCCCATCCCCCACAAGGTGGGTAATTCATTTTCAGCATAGTGTCTAGTGACTATCACTGCTGCATTTGTTTACCCCTTGTCCCCACCTTTCTGGGCTTCCCTTACCCTCCCCAAGACAGATAAACCTACACAAAAGACAACAGGTACAGAAATCAAAGGAAAAAACAAAAGCAGAAGGCCAAAAAAGAAAAAAATAAGAAGAAGCCTCTAGTTTCCATTTCTTGAGTTAATTTCAATAAACATCATTTAATATGATCATATGCACATAGCTATTGGGCCTTTATGATACTCTCGTAAGATTATCTCTGTTTGGTCTCACAATGCAAATGTCTAGAGTCCTATACAATCTATCATATCCATTGTGCTTACATTCTAGTTACAACAAATGAGGGAAACCATACAACCTAAGTTTTTCTTTGGGTCTGGCCTACTTTGCTTAATATAATATTTACATTTAAATGAAGAAATGACTTTAGCACCAAATAACATATAACAAGAAGATTGGGCTTATGATGTAGCGTAATATGGTAACTTTGACAAACTGACAAACTGAGCTTGAAATGCCTATGAAATGTCTTGATCAGACTTGTGGATAGTAGGTAGACTAACAAATGGACCTCCAAATATGTCCACATCCCGATCCTTGAAACTTTTTGTGGTAAATGGAACTTTTGCAGATGACATTACATAGTAAAACAGACCTTGAAAGAACAATTAAGGTTGTACAGATCAGAAATAGCCAGTCAGGGCCCATCGGATGGCGGCAGAAGGATGAATGGTAGAGAGAAAAGGTGTGAAGGCAGAGGCTAAATTCAAAGAGGACAGGAAAATTTTTGCAGCTGGTTTCAAGATATATATATATATATATATATATATGCATACATATATGTATATATATATGAAGTGTGTGTGTATATATATATATATATATATATATATGAAGTAGGGAAACTAAGGATATGATTTTTATGTTACAATCTAGCAAAGAAACCAGGATTGCTAGGAATTTGACTTTAGCTCAATGAAACTGATTTTATAATTCTTACTTCTAGAACTGTAGAAGAATAAAATTGCATTTTGTAAGCCATTAAATTTGTGTCTTTTTTTAAGAATGAACATGTTGGTAAAACTTTGAAGCTAGATGTAATCATGCAGGAAACAATAGTGAGGAAAATAGAGAACAAAACATATTGAGAGTTACAAAAAAAGTTAAAGTACAATCAGAAGAATGATATCTTAGGGGCAAACAAAGAATAAATTTACAGTGACTAGAAAGTACAATTTCACAGAACTAATGTCATAAACAGAAGCAGGAAGGAAGAAGCAAGTGGTTAGCAAGTTGAAATGTAGATTCAAAGGTCTTTATATTTTAATGGAAATAAACCAGTTAAATGACACAGTGAGAGGTTCTAGGATAACAGAGATCTAACAAAGATGCAACCTACCTTTCGCTTTTACCATTTCCATGACTTTCATAATTACTGACCATAGTATATAAGAAAATGTTTTCTATTTTGTGTATTATAGTGCACGTGTGTGCCTGTGTATATTTGTGTAAAAGCTGGCTCAGATACTGAGATTTTTCAATGATTTAGTACTGTGTGATCTTTCTGGACCATATATTTTATAAATGCTATAATTATATAAAGTATGAAGAATGTAATGAAAATTCTGATTTCAATATTTCTTAAATATCCCATACCTTTTTCTAAATGAAGTGTTTCCTCCCCAAATGTAAACTGTTTTATTTTTTTCCCATGTTTTCCTCGTTGCAGAGATTTTTCTGCAGTTTCACTTCAAGTATTGATGTGAGTGCAGCTGTGGTTTTTGAGGAGGTGTTTACATCCTTTTTATACAGTATTCTCCATCATATGCTGCTCACATCTTTCAGTGATTAAAATACAGAGAGCAATGACAAGTTGCAATTGCCCTCAGATAGAATTTGAGGAGTTGCAACATATATAAAGAAAACTTGACATTAACTGAACCTATACCCTGATAGAAGGGGTGTATCTGTGTAGCCACTTGTATAAATAAGCACAACGATGTTGAAGATTTGAATTCTCAGCATAACTACCATTGGGTATAAGCACTGTATTGAAAAGTCATTACTGGAAAGGGCAAATGTGAGAACAGAATGATTTACTTCCCTTTTCATAAATCACTGTTAATGAACTGACATTCCCATATCTTATCTTCTGTCTCAAAAGATTTTTTTTTCACAACACAGAATAGTGACTTGCTGTTGCTTCCTAAGAACAACATGAAAGGGTTTTACTACTGCTTTCTGAAAATCCTTTGTAATGGGCTATGAATTTTTCTCTGATTTATTTATTTGCTACTTGCTATGAAGGAATCACTATCAGAATTATTATACTCAAACATTTCACATACAATCACACATCAGTTCACACAGTGTGTATGCATAATGCCAGTAAGACAGGAAAGAAAGTAATCAATCAAAATAAACCCAAAGTACTTCTCATACCTCCAGTGCCTATAAGCCATGCATCAAGGCCCAGCCCTGATGCTATCTCTATCTGAAGCCATTCTATTCAGTCCAGACCTAGCTATTCTTTCTCTTCTCTATTTCTTCCATGCACTCATCAAATCTCCAATGAAATATAGTTTGTAGTGCATTAAATGTCTTTGGCTGTCTGCCTGTCTTTCTCATTTGACTGTAAAGAAGCAGGGTATCTCATATTATTCCTGAGTCCTCTGTTTCAACATTCTACCACTAACTTTTATTCCATATCTGACAAAGTCTTATTGGCATTCAATATTACATTAGAGTTTAGAGAAAGAGTGTGGTGTCTATGATATATAATGTATAAGACCACAAGTGGGTTTCTGACACTGAAATCTGTAATTACCATAATCTTATTTCTTCAGTGACATATAATGTGGTAATCATTAGTGCTATTTACCACAATTTTCCAGTTCTTTCTCCTACCAGACACACAGGAGAAAATTTTGTGGTTTAAGAGAAGCCCAGTAACTAGTTCTGATGGTGAGTGACTGAAGTACATATTATTTTATAATTTCGAGTATTACTTGTTAATAAAAGATTCTTCAGTGTGCTCTCCATTCCTCTTGTGTGACAGAAAACACTCAAGAGGAGATGGGATGGGTGCTTTATCAGTACAGTTTCTTGAGTGCTTATGTCAAACCACAGTGGACTTATTTTTAAGCCACTCTATTTGAGGAGAGATTGTCACTACAGGATAACCTAATTCATTCTGACATATAATACATATAAATATATATACTAAACAGAATAGAGGAAAAGATTATAATTATCATGTCATTTCAAATCAAGCTTCTAATCAGAATGGATTTCTGGTTATATTTAACTTTTCTTCCAAAGACTTAAAATATACTCAAGTTTTAGAGGTCTTTGGTTTTAGAATTTAGGGAAAGTTTCTATATGCACTCATCTGTCAAACTGGCAGCAAGAAAGGTAGCTGTAAACAGTAGTCAGATAAATATCTTCTTCCTCTCTCCTCTTTTCTCTGCTTTTTTTTTCAGATAAGTGTCTTCTGAGGTAAAGAAGATTCTTCCTAACAAAACAGGACCATGATTTTTTTGTATATTTTATGTACTTGTTTTATAAAATATATATATATTTAAGTAGAAGAAAAAGTGAAAGAAACATAGGGATACTAACATTATTTGGTTTTATTGTTACTCTTATCATTACTATAAAATAAAGGTAATAGATTTATATATGACACAGAAGTGTGATGTGCAATGAGGAAATTTTCTTACAACTTCATTCCAATTTCTGTACATAAAAAAACAAAATAAAAGACAAATCTTTGTCCTATCTATATAATTAAGAAAATTTGCTGACAACTTAATTTGTGCAGACACTTCAAAATGCATTAACATAAAATCTTTTAATCTGGCACAATGGGCCAGTTTTACAATATTCGACTATAAAATGAAAACAAACAGAAAAGTAACTTACAAAATCATAGAATTCGTACTTAGATTGTTACATCCAGACAGTCTGACCTTGGAGCGTATAATCTTATTGACTATACCATAGGAAGTAGGCGGTAACTCTAGACCAAAGGAAACAAAAAGCACTCAGTAACATTTCTTTCATTTCAAATACTGAGTCTTAATTTCATCATTTCAGTCATTTTTTTCCTCTCTTGAAATTCTCATCAAATTCTTTGGTCCGTATCAATTCTAAGATTCATAAAAAGATCCACATAGTCCTATTGGTAGTGTCTTTTAAAATGTAATTTCTATGTCACTCACATGTATTAAATTTACATTTTCAGAAACATGTCAAAAATACCCACTTTTTGCCACTTGAAAATGTCTCTTTCAGAACACTTGTAAGAAGGAAAGTAAAACCAGCTACTGTTCATTAAATATGTAATGTAGGCTGAATGGAAACACAGACATTTCTCATTTTTGTCCTGTCATTCTGCCCAGTAGTCTTTCAACCAACATTAACTCACAGATGAGTAAATTGAGATTCAACACAAATTTAGCAACTTAATTAGAAGTAGAACTAGTCTTCCAAAGAATATGTCTGTGCTCTTTATTCCATAGATATAAGTAAGCACAAAATAATTCAGCATAAAGGACTTGAGAATTGTTTTTGCCTTCTCTGTATCTCTTGAAAAAGTGCCACAATAGTTGATGTGGAAAACATGTGTTCTAATATTTGTTGGATAAAATACAGCATACAAGCTCTAACAAGTCAAGTCAGTTTACATGGCAAATTTTTACATTAACCTAGAAATTGAAGTTCGGTTTCTTTAGAAGTTTATTTTGTACAATTTAAGTTGACAGTGAGTCATCTCAAAGAGGTACAGTCATTTCTTCATCTACTTACATTTCAAAATATAGCCCATGTTGGTGTTCTATCAACAAAGAAACATGATCTTAGCCCTTATATGGTGAGCATATCCTAATCTGTGTTTTCTGTAGTTGATCAGCGTCCACTACCACAATGCATGTGGCACTTTCAAGAGCGCTGAGGACCTTAAGTTACACATTACTTTTTTAATTACACGTAATTCATAAGTGAAAATAGTTTAGTGGGAAATATGATAGCATTTATGTCAAGACATCTAGACAATCTAATTTTAATAAATTGTGGTGATTATTTATTGTCAGACACTACTTAGTTTCTCATAGAAATAATCCTCTTGAAGCAACAGCTTCAGAGAAGTTCATGACTGAGATAGAACACCAGAAGCTGAATAAATCCCCTAAAAGAGCAACAAAATACCTTTGCCATCAAACCAAACACAGACTCCATAGCATAATTCAGGCAGCATAGCCCATCATAAACAAAAATTCATTATGCCTGCTGTGTGGAAAAATGTTAAGCAAGAAGAAATAAACAGAGAATGTTTTAACAAATCATATTAGCCAAATGAAAAAAAAAAAAGAGGCTAAAGCCACAGTTTTCAATGAGACTGCCAATAAAGCTTAAAACTGAGCCAGAATTTGGAAGAAATCTAAACATCACCAGACCCAGTCTAACTCTTTATGTGATATTTTATTCGGGGTTTTGCCTTTCAACTATTTCCTTTAGATTTAGAGGAAAACCTTGACCAGATCAAGAGATGTGATATTAAATGCACACAGA
Source organism: Dipodomys ordii (assembly GCF_000151885.1). NCBI lineage: Eukaryota > Metazoa > Chordata > Mammalia > Rodentia > Heteromyidae > Dipodomys > Dipodomys ordii. Next base: position 21,866,305 of record NW_012267219.1, on the reverse strand, counting down.
CTATATCCAAATGGAAGATACAACTGAGGGAAAGAGAGCACCATCCCTATGTAAGAACTACAAAGTATAGCAGATGGGGATAAAAATGTTCATACTTTCTAGAATGGTGATTTCTAAAAATAAATAAATAAAAATAAAAATTTAAATTTAAAAAATCGAATAGTCATTTATAATTCACTCCTCCATTAGTTTACAGAGCTATGAGTAGATGTACAGACACCTTCAGAAGTTTAGCTGCATATTGAGCTTTGTTATTATGATCATGCAAAACCATATCTTTCTGTGTCACCAGACCCAATTCAAATACTTTCTTTTTGTTTTATTGGTCATGGGACTTGAACTCTGGGCCTGGGTGCTATCCCTCAGCTCTTCAGCTCAAGGGTAGTGCTCTACTACTTGAGCCACAGCACCTCTTCAGGTTTTCTGGTGGTTTATTGGAGATAAGAGTCTCACCGACTTTCCTACAAGGGCTGGCTTTAAACCGTGATCTTCAAATCTCAGTCACCTGAATAGCTAGGATTATAGGCATGAGCCACCAGTGTCCGGCAATCAAATACTTTCTTACTTGACATACCAATAAGTATTTGCCTGAGAAAAATCCAAAGAAAAATTAAAATTTTTTAAAAATTTTATTTTACTGCACAGATGCTGTACAGAGGGGTTACAGTTACATGGCGAAGATAATAAGTACATTTTTCTTGAACTTTGTTACCCACTCCTACTATCCCTTCCTATCCCCATCTACCCCACTCCCCCTCCTCAAGTTGTAAAGTTCATTTCCAACATAGTGACTTGTCAGTATCATTGTTGCAATGGGTCATTCTGTGTCCTTGTTTTCTTATTCGCCTTCCCTACCCCAAATAAGATAGATGTGTATACAAGATGCAGGGCACCAAAATCAAACACAGTGACGACCGGGGAAAGAGCATACAAAAGAAACAAAAAATAATCAGATAATACATTTAAAACAACAAAGAAAAACCTCTTATGTCTTTATCATAAAATAAAACCATCTATTTTAGAATATAGTGGTAGTCTTAGTTCTTTTTTTAATTGTTACATTAGATTTGACTCTTTCTAACAAATGAATTTGGACAAATATAAACTGACATACAGATTAATAGGGTTTAGAAAGTCTGCTTCATGTCTCTTTTATCTTGGGAGATAAGGATTTTAAAAATAAATGAAGTAAGGTAAAAGAAAGAGAACATGACTTATGGAAGTCAGTAGGCTTTAACTGCCTAACCAATTCCTAACCAATGCTGCAGATATCATTAAGTTCAGAATATATTTCTTTTTATGACAATATCTCTTATATGTGAGATATAAGATATAACCACAGTGTAGAATTAAACTAAATGAGCCTTTATGAATAATCCTGAAATCATAGCTCCCATCTTCTATAGTGTTTGCTTTTGGACAACATTAAGTTCCTATCAAGCAAATTTAGATCTTTTTTTAATGCCACATACCTTTTGTGGGATGCTTATACACAATGTAAAGTGTTTAAATGCTACCCATGTACTGACCAAAAACAACTGAAAAGAATCATGTATTGACATATCTCAAAGGATGAAAACAAATTATTCACAAGGAAGTGACAATTTATGGTAAAACAATATATTGCAATGTCTTTTTCACTTTTACTTTGAACCAAATACTGTGCTGTGAAATCAGTTTCCCCTTTTCTTCATACATACATACATATATATATATATTCACTCAGGTGATTGTAAAGAAAGGAGATGATGATGAAACTAAATTAGATAATAGATAGATAATAGATAAATAATAAATAGATAGATAAAGAAGATTACACACAGGCTAAAAGTCAATGGAACTCATAAGATAATGAGAGATGGTACTTCTGGGAATTAGTGATTAAGTATGTTTTACATATGCATAAATATGAATATATGTTATAACTTTAATCTCAAGTGTGGAAGTAGAGGACATTATCTAGTTGATTTTAATACTAATTTTTAAGTATGAATCCCTAATGTTGGTAAGTAAAAGGTTGAATTATTTTCAGTGTTCTCTTTCTCATTAGAAATACTGAAGTATTGAAATAAGGATTTAAGTATCTTGTGTCATATGCTGCTATAATGAGTGCATTTACATATGTAAATAGTGTAGGAGAAATAATATGATTATAGCCAACAATGAAACTAATAAAATTAAACTGAGGAAAACTAATATGTATTTAATTCATAGATGTCACAGGATATGGTTTTTAGTCATTTTTATATAATTCTAGTTCTGTCTTGATACAAAAGTTCAAAGATCATTAAATTTGATTTAGAAAAGTGGCAAATAATCTCAGTTATTTAACAAGTATTGTCAAAGGCATATTTGCCTCAATTTTTGAAAACATTTTTGGTTTGGGGAAAGCAGAAAGAAGTGTACTCACCAATATAAAGCAAAGGCTAAGCCTTTTCAAACCTTAGAATAAAAAAATAGAAAATAAGCAGGGAACTATTTATTTTTTATGACAACTACTATTTCATATCCTTTAAATGCTATAGGAATAAAAATTGTAACCATGGATTTGATTCAGGCTAATGGCAAAGTCATCAAGTTTAAATAAATATCCTTTCTTCTATGTATTTTCAACAAAAGCTTTCCTTATACTCTTCTCAAGGTTGACAGTGTCTACTTAATTTACTAAAGCTGAAATATCCATATATACATCACCAATAAATCATTTTTGCTTCCATTGGCAAAGAAATAAATATTTTGCTGTATGATTACATATATTTAGGAGTCACAATTTTCAATTTTGCTACATGACTCTACAGATTTAAATGATGTTCTTTGCAGGCAAATACTACCAGGAATTACTAGCAAAAATAAAAGGCTTATTTAAAAAATAAACACTAGAAAGATAAGAGTCACTCCTTGAAGAAGTTATTTTACTAAATAATATATGCTATTTTAACTTTTAGGTGTTTTATTTGGAGGAAATGTTTCATTTTTATGCTTTGAGAATTATATTCAATGTTATTCTTTTGACATGTGACACCAAATTAGATAACAGAAGGTGTGATTATCCTGTCTGAATAAAATTTTATACAATAAAAAAACTTTAAATTTTTCCTGTTTGTTCAGTCTAAATTACACCTATATTGCAGATACTAAATTATTTTTGGACAATATAAACTAGGCTGGTAACATACATCAAATAAATATTCTAATTTGATATATGTTTTAGATGACAAAAACGACAATGGGAAAAGCTCTTCTTTTTACATTTTGACTATTACATTTGCATTTGATCAAAATTCAAACATATGAATTATGTAATTTTAGCATGGTTGTTAACATTCTAATTTTAATAATTTCTATCTTTGATGGCATAAAATAGTCATTTATGAAATTAGATCACAGAAATAAGCAAGAAGCATTTTAGCCAGAGATGAGATAAGCATGGGAATGTGGAAAATGAGATATCAATATATAGATGTAGCTGTTTGTATATTCCAACATTGAGGCATCCACTGAGTAAGGCACTTACAAAACATGAGTAGCTTCACAGTGCTTATTCTTACAGGTACAGTTCTCTCCCATTTTTCTCTTCTTCGTTATTCTCATTTTTCCCTTTACCTGCAAATGTGTATGCCTGATGTACAAAGACATCTATAAATATATTGTCAAAGCTGTATAGGATTAAATCGAATACATTTTTATGGTGTAAAGCAAGAGAATAAAAACAAAAAAGATGATATTTATTATTTCTTATATTTTATCCATAAGCATATTGTTTACACACTCATATTTATAGACACAGAACATATGTTGCCAATTAAAAGTTACATAAACTTGAATCTAAGGAATCGCTTCAAAGCATACATTGCTTGTAATTCAATGAAAAAGAACATTTTCCATAAATAAGCACAAGAATTCTGTTTTTTTCTATAAATCTGTAAAGCTAGAGAGTTCAGTAGACAAGGGTGAAATATTTCCAATTGTTATTAACTATATTTCAATAGATGATCTAACAGTATAATGGCTATTCTTGAAATCAAGTATCATAATTCTCATTGTCATTTGGTGTTTATAATCAATTGTTTAGTATAGTGTTGATTGAAATGTGTACATTTAAAATCTGCAATGCATTCACCCATTAATAGAATATATACATTTTTCAAAAAGAATGTACTCATCACCTGACCAATGTAACTGTCACTCTTTGCGTATCACCTTTACAATAAAAATAAATTTAAAAAATAGAATACATACATAGAAGCTTACTAAGTAGAAGGAACTTTGTGGTGTACTAAAGTTATACAAACACTTCTCTGTAAGAGTTTATAATCTAGCAACAGAGACATTTTCACTTGATGTCAGCTATGCTGCCTGAACTTAAGGGGATGTGATCAAAGAGACTGACAAGTTCCAACTGGGTGCTTGAACAACTAAAGATTTCACAGATATCTTTCAAAAGAAACAGTAGCAATAGATTTCAAAGAAAATGTCATGACTTGAAATTTTTTTAAAAAGAAGCCATTTCATGTCATAACAAACAAGACACTGGCCATATAAACCAGACTGATGTTTTGATGGCTTAATCTATTAGCATCAGACCAAAAGGAAAAAAAAAACAACAACAGCAATACACACAAAAGAAAAAGACATAAGAGGGCTTATATGGTGATTGACATGACTAGTACAGACAATTTAATCACACTAGCTTTTGTATGTAAAGAACTGACATGTATATGTATACACATAAAACAAGTAAAAGTAAAGACAGGGCACTGAGGTACCCAGAAGGGATAACTATTCAATGGCCAAATTCTCTTTAACCTACAATAAGTCTAGAGAGAAAAAAGGCAACACTAGAGACAGAGATGTCAGTTCTGCTAGAAAAACAGAATTGAGTGAAAAGACATGATTTTAAATGTCCTTATGAATTAACTACCTGTAACTTTACACTGGCCTCATGAGATATATTCTAAAAAAATAAGTAAAAAATAAATGTACCTTTTTCAGATAGTGTAAGTACTAAGTTAAAAGGCAAAGTAGGGCAAGGAGAGAAGAAATTGCATTTGTTGGTGCGTACCAAGCACCTAGACAGTTCCTGCTATCATGATTGCATACTGGTTGAATAAATGAATGAATGAATGAGGGGTAAAAGTTGCATTTCTAAAATGTTTCAGCTACTCTATAATAATAGGGTGAGAAGATGGATATTTGCAATAGCAACTACAGTGTATTTTGATCATTGACATAACCAGGAGCTTGAAGGTGCTCGGGCGACAATGTACCTGATGACCCAAGTCATTATCAACACAGAAGGGGGAAAGGCCTGAAACAAGCAAATTTTAACTTAGAATTTGAAAGATGAGAGGACTATTATAAAGAGACATTATTTTCCCCTCATCAGTGATAATAGGAAAGTATAGTGCACACAGGAGTAGAACCAGATTTGGCCTCTATTGATCAAGTCAGGAGATGGGAGCAGATGGCACATTACAGAAGCCCCCAATAACCATGTTTTCAGAATTTTAACTTGACTGAAAGCACTTGAAAATGTTTCAGAGTTTTGCTGGGCTCCAATGGCTTGAGCCTATAATCCTAGGTACTCAGGAGGCTAAGATCTGAGGATCACAATTCAAAGCAAGCCAGAATGGGAAAGTCCTTGAGACTCATCTCCAACTAACCACCAAAAAGCCAGAAGTGAAGGTGTGGCTCAAATTGTAAAGCACTAACCCTTGAGCAGAAAAGCTCAGGGATCAGAAGAGAGAAAAGATAGTAGAGAGACAGAGACAGAGAGGGGAACGTGGATGGGGGAAAGAGAGAGCGAGGAGGGAGAGAGGGAGAATGAAATAAAGAAAAAGAAAGAAAAATGAGAGATAGAAGAAAGAAAATACTGGAGTATTAAGTGAAGAAGTGACTTAAGTACATGTTTTATACATTTTTTAGAGATGAGCTATGGATTGCAACCAAGAAAATTAGAGGTAGAATGACACATTATAATTTAATTAGGTTGAATTTATGTTCCAATGTAGCGAATTTTTACTTTCTTTTTTTTTGGGGGGGTGTCCGGTTGTGGGGCCTGAACTCTGGGCCTGGGCGCTGTCCCTCAGCTCTTCAGCTCAAGGCTAGAGCTCTACCACTTGAGCCACAGCGCCACTTCTGGCTTTTTTCTTTTTGCTTATGTGGTGCTGAGGAATCGAACCCAGGGCCTCATGAATGCAAGGCAAGCGTTCTACCACTGAGCCACCTTCCCAGCCCCGAATTTTTACTTTTTATTTCAGTTTGCATGGCATATTTAGTATCAGTTAAAAAAGAAAAACTATTACTGGCCGGGCGCTGGAGACTCACGCCTATAATCCTAGCTACTCAGGAGGCTGAGATCTGAGAATCATGGGAGACTCTTATCTCTAATAAACCACTAGAAAAACAGAAGTGGTTTTCAGCCCCACGACTGAAAATAAAACAAACTATTACTGGTAAATAATTCATGAAAAATATGTCTAGTATAGCCCTAGAGCCTGCCACTCTGTCCTACTCTCTTTCCCTCATGTGTGTAGGCAATCACATACACACCCAGGAACACACACTCAAACACATGTTACATTGAAATTATCACTTCATCCCTGTGAGTTCACAGAGCTTACACAAGTTATTTTCCATCTGGTATTAGCCTCATAATTCACTCAGTTGCTGAATTGAGAGGAGCACTTAACACATCTTGAAGAAAAGTTTCCTGGACAATGCCAGTCAGCTATTAGACCTAGAGAATTAATCTACAAGATTCTCCTGACACAGATTATTTAACAAAAAATTAATTTCTTCATAGATATGTGAGGATTTCTAACAGCTGAATATCAAACTTTAATCGTTGAAAATCCAATATAAATCGTTTGGACATGTTTTCTTTTTCCTTCGACACTCAAGGTTAATCCAATGGACATGACAGAAGAGTGGCTTTCAAACCTATAAGGTAATTATAGTGCAAGTATGCTCTCTAGAGGGCAGACTCTAAGTATGTATTCTCAAATCATCCATGATTCTTGAGACACTGTCTATCACAAAGTGTATATTCATAATTGTTCATTGGCCATGTGGTCCATACAGCCATTTAAATTAGTTGAAAAAAATTTTGTATTGGACACTACCTAGCTGCTGTTTATTATCTTATGTACCATTGACCAATAGAAATTCCCAGGAAGGAAAGGAGCACACATTTTCTACAGCATCAAATTGGCCATACCTCTCTCCAGATCTAATCAACATGACTGTGCTGATTATTTCAGCAAGATGGAACTCTTATTCACAGAGGTGACTTCCCAGGAAGTGATTTGAGGTAGCATATCAATTGAAGACAAACACTACTATATACAGCAGATAGAAGCTCTCCTTTTTTCTGTTTCTGTTTTCTTTCTTTTCTTTTTTCTTTCTATACAACTACTTGCATATTGTGCTTCTCCATGATTTCTCCAGTGGCTCAGCCTCTAAAGCTCTGTCATGAGGTGTCTGAGCCTGCGATAATCCCCCAGAGGGCTCTCAAGGTTTCCACATCCCCCACCCTTCCCCCCTCAATGAAAACTTGAGACAGTATTTTGGAAAAGCATTTCTGGAAGACTGCCAGGCTCTGCCCTGGACATTAGTGAGTCTTGATTTTCATTCCATTCATGTAACCTTATTTCTCCTTTTTAAAAAACGTTGATTTTTTTTTCCAGAGGTGGAATATTAGTAGAAAAGACAATAGAAGAAAGAATTAAAGTTATTTAGCAGATGCCAAAGAAGAAGGTGAGGGAATCCAATGTGTTTAACACTCGCTCTTCTTTTCCTTGGAGAGCTGTTTCACGTGTGTTTATGATTAATTGTGCATTTACTCTTTCAGATTGCTCCACAGTAAAAGAACCTTTTTTTCCAGGAAACAACCCTTAACACTTGGCTTTATTTTTTTTTTGTTATGTCAGTCTCCTATCATGCTAGCTATTCCATTATCCTTTCATCTCTCATTCTTTATGTTCTTAGATGACAGACATATCAGCACACAATAGTTGAATTCAAAGTGAAATATTCTTCCACAGCATCAGTGGGCCTTTCTGGGCCCCATGAAGGACTCAGGATATCCAGGGTTTCTACAACACAATCATCACTTCATCCTGTGAGTTCACAGAGCTTACACAACTTATTTTCCATCGGGTATTAAGACCTCATAATTCATTCCATCGCTGAATTGAGAAGACCACTTAACACATCTTGAAGGAAGTTTCCTGGACAATGCCAGTCAGCTAGTCTTCTCAGAGCCATCAGGGCAACTTTAATGTTTAGATTCAAAGTTCAAAAAAAAGAGGTAATTAAAGACTTAGAGACAGCAAGTTTCTTGGAAGCTTGTGCCCCAAACAGCCATGGAAATCAACATGGCCAGCACTTCAAAACATATGTTAAAAGTGAAAGGTTAGTGGAGGGTCAGGAGGGGGATGACGATTTACCTCATGGCCTTTCAATGCAGTTCACAGGCAAGAACACCTTGTTCTCGAGGTCACCTCAGTTTCTTCCTTTATCTACAGAATCAAAAGTAATAATCCAGAGAAGATCTCTTCCTCCTCTAGGCAGGAAGCCTCCACACCATGCCACTCATGTATTCCTTGCAATTGATTAAGATTGCCTTAGATGTGGGGAAGCTGTTTCTGATCCCCTTATCACAGTGTAAAGTAAAACATGCTTGACTGGTTAATAAAAATGGAAGATGGAGTTACAAAGAGGAAAAAGTTCACTTAAAAACTTACGGAGATTAAAGTCCCTTGGTCACACCCAAAAAAGTCAGATGTGTACATATCTTAGTAACAGGAGGTTGAAGAGTCCTTTGGCATTTTTTTCTAAGTTACTATTAATTACAAATATGATTAAGTCAAAGGACACTTCATATTAGCCCCCTGAATTCAAATACCTAAATTAAAACAAATAAACAAAAATATTTCCCAGATCTTACGTGTAGTCTAAGTATGCAACTGCCAAAGAAAGAATCTGCAAAAGCAATTTTTCCATGTACAGGGAAACACTAAATGAATTCACTGTATTTCAGAGGTTATTAATATGTATGATTTTAACTTCCCCCTTTCGTAAATCATTCATTCTTTCTAGCTTTTTTCCATTTATAGTATAATCTATTTTGGACACTGAACAAATAGTCATTTCTCTATGGTTTGCAATAACAATTAGAGAAAGTCATAAAACATTTAACATTCAATGGATTTCAGGAGCCAGGCAGAATGGCCCCTCATTTTCCAGAACACGAATTTAAAAATCAAAGAAATGAATGTCCATGCAGAACTGGATTTCCCATCATGCTTTTTTCACAAACGATCATGCATTGCATCGTAACTACAAATGCTACTTGTGGGATTATGGATATACCTAGAAGTAGAGTACTTGCCCTGCATGTGCAAGGCTTGATTCACTCCCCAGGACAATTAAATAAAAAGGAAGAATGTCAGGAAGAAAAGATTTTAAAAAGGAAGGGAATAAGGGAGGAAATGGAGAAGGAGGAAAGGAAAGTAAGGTACGAAAAAAGGAGCTAGGAAAGCATGAGAGTGATAAAGGGAAGAAGGAAAGAAGGAAGGAAGGAAAGATGGAAGGAAGGAAGGAAGGAAGGAAGGCAGGCAGG
>NW_012267219.1:21814804-21856615 GCF_000151885.1 Dipodomys ordii | reverse complement strand
GGAAGGAAGGAAGGAAGGAAGGAAGGAAGGAAGGAAGGCAGGCAGGCAAGCAGGCAGATGGGAGGGAGGGAGGGAGGAAGGAAGAGAGGAAGAAAAGAAGGAAGGAAGGCAGACGGGAGGGAGGGAGGAAAAAGGAAGCTGTGGAATGAGACTGGCAGGATTTGATTGTTACCTGTATAGCTGAGGATCTCCATTACAGTTGATATACTACTTATTATCCCCTAGCGTGCAGGAAAGACTCAAGTAGCTGTTTTCTCATCTGTATACTAGGTATAGAAACAAAGAGCACCTCCTAGAATGCTTTGCAAAGTGATTAACTGTTAAAGTACTTAGTAGAATAAGAATGTGCTATATTAACCTTGTAACATACCAACTGTTATTAATAATCTCACCTCCATTTGTTCTGTGAGCAATAAAAAATTAATATTTTTTTCTTGAGGAAGTTTGCTTGAAAGGAAATGTTTGAAATTAATCATCATAAAAATTTCCTGATTTCTGTATTCCAAAGCCTCTTAACAGTCATGTGTGAAGTCATTCTATATCACTTTTTATTAATATCAAACTATACAGTCATTCAATATGATAGTACAGGAACCATCAAGAGGTCTTTAGTCAAATGTTATTTATATGAAAAAACAAAAATAAATAACAGTAAAGATAGAAGGATAGGCTAATACAGTCAGATATATTCAATGTATATATGTGAAAAGCTAATGAGACAATTTGAGGGGATGGGACCACTGAACAACCTTGGTTTTTAGCAGGAAGATGATTTTTTGAGAAAGGACATCCACTAACATCTGTCCTGTGCTTGTTGCATAACCTTGAATATTCTTTCCTAGAGCATGCCTTCTCTATGGTTGATGAGGTTACAAGAAGTTACTTTTCTTTCTCCATCTTCACGTGATTAGAGACATCTCAACACTGTACTAAGTACTTTAAGAAGACTGAAATATGGTTCCTTTTGGTGCCTGTAAATTCTTTGTGGTGTTACCCTGAACTCAAGCAGTCAATTTTCTAATGTTTTTAGCAGTGAAAACCATCACATTGTATTTAAACCTAGAAAAGCCACATCTAAGACAGTCAGAATTTTTCTTTAAAGTCTGAAGCAGAATGGCTGCGAAGGTGAATCTGCTCTTTGGGGTTCATCCTATAAGCAAATTCCATGTTCTTCTTACTCTGGACTCAAATTAGAAATCCTGATGACTTGCAGTTTTCCAAAATGTATATCTCTGTTTCTCAACAGTGATGCCTCTGTTTTTATTCCCTCAAGATAGTTGGCAAAATAAGTAGATATTCTGAGCCTGTTTGCTCTATGACAGCTTCCATGTCATCCACAGAATATCTCAATTAGGAATTACAATAGTGTTGTGTTTTAAGAATGTACACTCAAGTCAGGTCGAGACCATTCCAATATGGTGTTACATCTGTTGAGTAAATCACTCAAGGGTTCTAAGTCTTCATGTCACCTTCCATAAAATGGGTGCAATGGGGAGATCTACTACAAAGGGTTATTAAGGCAATTAAGTGAAATAATATAAATTAAGAACTTAGTACTGTAGGTAGTACAATAAGTGGTGAGAAGTAATAACTATGGTTACTGCAATGTGACCTGACCCCACTGAAATTGGGCATAAGTGGTTGAAAGCTTTGTAGCTACTAGAAAAAGCAAACATTGCCTCACGTGAAAATAATAGTAATTAACATTCTATGGACTAATAACTTAATGTGCCACCTTTTATAAGCAACAGCATATATGTACCTGTTCTTGTGACACACAACATCATATACGTGCATGTTCCTGTGACATGCACTCTTACTCAGAGATAGAGCTAGATAGGATTTAGAGGACAGATAGATGATTCAGGTCCTCCAACTGCTGCTCACAGGTGGCCTTGTACTCTGATCACACATCAGACCTGCCTTGACTGGTCCCCGTAGGGGCTTCAGGCATGCCACATGTGCTTTCCATTAGTGAGAATTGTATTTTATCTTTGAAGTTTTTGTTTCAAAATCCAATAATACCAAATGTGCAGCACTCAAACACATATAACTACTCAAGGATTTTTACATAGTTCCTATGGGCTTAATAATTTCTGTGAGAAATACAAACTTTTTTTAACATATACTAAATCTCAAGGACCTTTATTTTGGAAATTATTTTGGTGTTGTAGTTCAAAACACATGGGCATAACTGAAGAAAGTAGGTTTATTAAATGAATTGTATAATTGCATCTGAGTCAGGCATTCAGAAAGACCTGTATTGCACAATGAAAATCTGGTTAATATACATATTTACCTGAATATGTGTATATATATTTGTTTATATATATATATATATGGATTTTTCAAGTTAGGCGTTATTTAAGATGAAAAATTCATGATTACTTAGATCACAGAAATCTTTCATAGACAGCATATTAGAGATTCAGTATGCTGATTAAGCACCCTAAAATTTCTGAAAATTTCGACGGAACAGAAATTTTTACCTAGCTGATAAATGCACTTCTGATATGTTTCCTTTGGAGAACACCTGTTTTCAGTTTAGGAATTAATATGCTTCAAATATATTGTGGGATAAAATACTGGTCTGGATTCTTAACACCAAAAACATAATTCTTGTTCTTCTCCATCCCCAGTTTGACTAGATGAGCAATGTTTACCAATTTAGCTGGCATTTAGGATCCCTGGAAGTGAAACAGAATCTAACCTTTTGCTATAGTCCTGGAAAGTGATATACGTAACAGGCTACAATTAAATTTTGCATACTTTTAAAATTGTACTCAGAGGAATTAAGGTACAATGCATACATTGAAGTCTATATGTCAGTCGGATGGTATTTGAAAATAGTCCTTCAGGAGATAACTAAATAATGAGGGTGGAGTTTTAAAAATAGGATTCGCTCCCTAATAAGATACTAAACAGATCAGAATTTCTTTCTTCAAAAAATTAGAAAATATTATGTATAAACCAGGAAGATTATCTTCACTAGGTACCATGTCTGCCCTGCCTACAACTTGATGTTGAAATTCCCAGTTTACAGACCTAGGAAAAATTAACTTTTGATCTTTATAAGTTATCTACTTTGTGGATTACTTATAAATAAATCTTGGTGCAACCATCTGAACCAGTTTAGACTACATACATGCATGTGAGGCAGGGAGTGTATATATGCTGGCATTGGTGGCTCATGCCAGTAATCCTAACTACTTAGGAAGCTGAAATTTGAGGGCCTCAGTTTGAATCCAGCCCAGGCAGGAAAGTCCATGAGACTCTGCTCTGATTAATAACCAGTTGAGTGTGAATCTTAAATGAGAAAGCTAAGGCACAGCACCCAGGCCTTATGACCAACAGAAAGAACCTAGCCAGGAAATATTTGAAAATAATGTATATAGTTTCAAAAATTATATATCAAAAACTTAAAAAGTTAATATAAAAACAAGTGTTACTAAATACAGAAAAGTGATATGTGAAAACCACCTAAATAGTACAGCTAGTAATACCCAGAATGGCTAAGAATTAGGATCAAAGATGCTTAATCTTTTTATTAAAGTTCATAATAAACATTTACTGAATGTAAAATATTGGGCTTCAGGATGGTAGACACCTGATGATAAACAGATCCCTTTTTTCTCTTAGTGATGATGGCAGAGACAGACATTTCATAGGAATAACAGATAAAATGTGAATGTTGGATGGCAAATGCATAGGATGCTATGGAAACAGAGAGAAAGGCACTAGACAACTCTTAGGAGATGAGACTTCAGAGATGACTTCCATAGGACTCCCATAAACTACAGTTGCATTTGAATTTCATAAACAAGTAGTCTCAATCCAATATTTATAACACTTTTATTTTTATTGGCTGAGTATAGAAAGTCTACCAGACCATAGCATTATTCAAAGTATAATCTGAAGAAAGAGAATGAGCCTGGTGAAAAGACAAAGGAAATCAGCACAGGAAAATAGATCTATATGTTCAAAGAGGCAAATTTAAACATGGACATGGTGTCTAAAAAAATAATGAGCAGATAATTATGACAACAAGAGAGGTATGGCTCAAGAGGGCTTTTCTGAAAATATTTTAGAACCTGTTTTCTTTATAGGTTATGGGGAATCTGTAAGAAGATTCTTTGTTCAGTGATACCAGATTTGTGCTTAAAAAAGACCTATTTGAAGTGATAATGTAGTAGATACAAGAAACACATTGATTTTTTTTATTCTTGTTGGTAATCTTACTGAAGGATGAGAATGTCTGGGAATTAATAGTGCCAATGAAAGATTAAGATATTTTAATGGCTTCAAAATATGCTTAAAGATTACTACAATGTTTGAAAGTTTTGCTGTAATTGTTATGCCACTTAAGAGTTCTGTGAGTTAATATAGGACAGGGGAGGAAGAGAGTGGGGAGGGGAGGGGAGGGGAGGTTGGGAAGGGATAGGAAGGGGAAACAAAGGAGGAGGCAACAATGCTTGATAAGAAATGCACTCATTACCTTGCCCAGGTAATTGTAACCCCTCTGTATGGTATTTTCACAATTAAAAAAAAAAGAAATACATTGTTTGCAGTCTATTTTTATAAGTAAAATCAGTCTCCAAGCTTAAGTTCAACTTAAATGTGGACCTGGTTGAAAACAAAACTGTTGTGGTCAGAACATAAATAATCCATGGGAAATGTTTAGCACATAGGACTTGGCAGCACAGTGCCTGTGAGGGAGAACTGATTGAAGTAAGTAAAGAGTATTACTCAGGGGTTCATTAAGAGACTCAGAATAAGAAGGGAATGGAAAGGTAGATTCACTTAAGAATGCAAATAGTTATTCTTCGACAAGGGAACAGGGGTGATACAAGGGGAAAAGAATAACTTTCTCAATAAGTTCTTCTGAGCAATTGAACATCAACCTGCAAAAGAAAGGAGTTCAGACATAGGCTTTACATTCTTCACAAAAATCAACTAAAACTATGTCAAAGATCTACATGCAAATCACAAACTCACAAAATTCCTAGAAACTTACATATGAGGAATTCTAAGTGACTAGTGTTGGTAATACAACACTAAAAGTGGATACATGAAAGAAAAATATGAGTCAACTAGACTTCATTAAATTTAAAACTTTTGACTTTGGGGCTGGGAAGGTGGCTCAGTGGTAGAGTGCTTGCCTTGCATGCATGAGGCCCTGGATTGGATTCCCCAGCATCACATAAGCAAAAAGAAAAAAAAAACTTTTGACTTTATGAAAGGCATAAAATATGAAAAATTGAAAAAATAGTATCTAACAAGAGACTTCTATCTAAAATACCCATTATTTTTTTAAACTCAATCATAACAAAATCAAAACCTAATTTTAAAAGTGGACAAAATAACTAGACACTCTATCAAACAAGACAAGCTGTTGGGGAAAAGAACTGATCAGTGTCAGGTATTATTAAAGAATTGAAAATTAACACAAGACTATAATACTACTACAAATCTTTGTTCAGAGCACTGATACACCAAATTTTGAAAATGTGAAACAACTGAGACTCTCATTGCTAAGGAGAATGTAAAACAATACATTCAGATGATAGTTTGATAGTTTCTCACAAAACTAAACGTAGGCTTATAATATAATCTAGATAGCATACTCCTCTGTATTTATCCAAATAAGTTGAAAAGTTATGTTCATAGAAGAACCTGCACTGAAGCCAGGCACCGGTGGCTCACGCCTATAATCCTAGCTGCTCAGGAAGCTGAGATCTAAGGATTGCAGTTCAAAGCCAGCCCTGACAAGAAAGTCTTATCTCCAGTTAACCAATTAAAGAAAGACTCTTATCCCAATTAACCACCAGCAAACCAGAAGAGGTGCTGTGGCTCAAGTGGTAGAGTGCTAGCCTTGAGCTGAAGAGCTGAGGGACAGCGCCCAGGCCCAGAGTTCAAGCCCCACAACCGACAAAAAAAAAAAAGAACCTGCACTGAATATTTATAGTAAGTTTCTTTACAGTTGTCCAAACTTTGAGAAACAAAGATATCTTTCAAGATAAGCTACAGTGTTACATCCTTCCATATGACTGAAAAAAAAAATTAGTAACAATGTAAATGAGCTATTAAATCCTGGAAAGATGCAGAGAAAACTTAACTGATAGTAAGAAATCAATCTGGGAAGACTATATATTTTTATTTTTGCAATTCCAGGACAGTTTGGAATACCCATAATACTGAGTTATTTTGGAGCAACTAAAAGGTGAGTGGTTGTCAGAAGTCCAAGGGAAGGGAGACAATGATGAATTGGTATAGTCCAGAAGACTTTTTTGGCCAATGAAATAATCCTGTATGCTATTGACAGGGTGGTCTATATTATGTATCAAAACCTGCTAAATTTACAGCAGGAAGAGTGAACACTAAAGCAAATTATAGACATGGGTTAACAATAATGTATCCATGTTGGCTCATCAATTGTTAACCTGTACCTTAATCCAAGATATTCGTGGTAGGAGGGAGTATATAAGAACTTTCTGTATTTGCCAATAAAAGATTCTTTAAACATAAAACTTCTCCAGAAAATGCTGTGTATTGATTATAATTAGAAATATGAAGGCAATTAGATACATATTGCTCTTCACAAGGGACATCTGAAGTGAGATTTAGAACATAGGAATTGCAACAAAATCTCCATTAAAAAGAGGAGAGAGAGCTCAAAGAATGACAAACTGTGGGGGCATTGAGGATGAATAAATTATAGAGAAGATGGAGAAGGAAGAGAATATCTAGGAGAGTGTGAACCATTGAAACAGACATAAGAACCTACCTTAAAGAGGATGTCCAAAGAATCAACTCAGAATGTGTACAGCTTTAGTTTCCTTGGCTTCTGTGACAAAGCACCACAAACCAGAGAGATGAGGGCCACAGGCACATATTGTCTCACAGTTCTGGAAGCCAGAAGTCTGAAATCACGGCCAGCATTGCAGCTCCAGAGGCTCCAAGAAACCATCTACCCACAGCTGCAGTACTGTCAATGTTTGTCACCAAATCTTTTGTGTTCCTTGCCTTATAGACTCATCACCTCTATCTCTGGCTCCTGCATCACATGACAGTCTTTCTTTATCTATCCTTGTTCAAATTTCTGTCTTCTTATAAAATCATCAATAATTAGATCAGGGAACCTTATTCATCCAATATAATCTTAATTACTAATCCTGAGAAGACTCTATTTTTGGAGAAAAAAGAGTTCATTCATAGATTTTCTTTAACAAATCTTTTGCAAGGTCACAATTCAACTCAATATAGAATCCCAAAATGACCATCAGATTTAAATTGATGATTTTGTGGGGAGGAGGGGGCAGATATTCCTAGAGATTCACAGGTCTGAGCCCTCTTTTAGTAATCAGTGGGAAGGCAAGACTGAATACAGGAATGCAGAGATTCCTGAAATAGAGAGGATGCTTTCAGGAAGTTTGGGGGGGTGGGTGAGGAATTCATAATAGCGAAGAGGCAGGAGGATTCTTTTCTTCACATTCACCTTTGTTTCTTTAATAAATGAAATTGTTGCATAAATGGTTGAAAGGTTAAGTTGGGGGGGTAAGGACTGTGAGAGAGGAGGTGAAATTGATCAGCATAACATATGTGGAGGCATAACAATGAAACCACCACCCATATAACTAATATCAGCCAATAAAGAATAAGCTTAAACAAGAAAGAGATGCCACTGAACTCTGAAGGCATGAAAAGGCCTGTAACACACAATACAGATTAAAACTAGAAGAGACTACATTTCTTCCTTTAAAATAAACTGGAAGAAAAGACAGATAAAAAAGAAGAAAAAAGATATAGGTGAGCTGGGTATAGGTCATTTGTAGATGGTATGACAGTGTAAATTTAGGATATCTCTTTTCATTTATGTGAAAATGGAGGATGTATTGGGGAGCATTATGTAAGATACTTGAAGAATGAAAAAAAAATTGAAATGTTTCTGAAACAGGAATGAGAAATAACTGAAAGTCATGCAATGTCCCTTTGGACACTGACAACCCACATGTTTAGTAATGTTAAAAACAGAAGTTTTTGCAGGATGCTGGTGCTCATACCTGTAATCCTAGCTACTCAGGAGGCTGAGATCTGAGGATCTCAAAGCCTGTGAGTCATCTCCAGTTACTAACCAGAAAACCAGAAGTGGTGCTTTGGCTCAGTGTTAGAGCTCTAGCCTTCAGCAAAAAGAGCTCAGGGACAGTGCCCAGGCACTGAGTTCAAGCCCTGTGATCAACAACAACAACAGCAACAAGATAAACAAATAAAAAATAAAGACAAAAATAACAAGTTCTTTTGGTGTGAGTCATCTACATACTTTACCAGGGTTTTTTTGTTGTTGTTTGTCTACTTGGTTGTTGTAGTAATTTTCAGTACCCTGGGTGGAAAAAAAGTATAATTAACAGTAAACAGTGAAGATGGGAGGTGAATTCTTAAATTCTCAAGTTTTCACAAGAATAGTTGGAAAGGTGAGCTGTGATGTTTAGGCTGTATAGCAAAGCGAGTAATGATTAATGGAATGCAGAAAGAACATTTAGAGTCCAAAGACCAAGAAGATTTGATGAGATTATGTAATAGATACTTCCAGGAAATAGACACTTCCAATACATCACCATTCAAAGTCAGCTGATCTTCTTGTGTATCACATGGGACATACAGGCGTGAGGTCTGGGGCAGCTAAGAGTGATACAAGACATTAAACACATAATTGTGGATTAAATGTTAACCTAGCGTATTCTAAGGGAGACAAAATTTGAAATGTACTAGAACAGTTTTATGAGTACATGTGTGTTAAAGAAATTTCAATAGCCTGTACTTTAAGTTCTGAACTGGCAGCTTTCCCCCAAGGTATTTTCTTCCATTTTAGCATGTGCATACTGCTTTTCCTTCCATACATGCTCTCCTTCCTACAGACCTTTGTTCCTTCCTTGTTATTATCCTCATGATTCTGGAACTTCTCTGCTTTTCTGCATGTTTAACATATCTCTGTTAATACTTCAGATCTTCAAATTAGCTCTTTTAATCATGTTAACTCAATGAGTGAAGATTCATTTTGGTGAATTGAGAAGAAGCAAGGTAAAAATAGCACAGACTAGACCATATGTTTATAGCTAATTCTAGCCTATCTCTCTAGTTATGTGACATTAAGGGATCTTAAATTCTTTCAGTTCAATTTTCTTACCTTTGAAGGAGAATCAGAAGACTTAGGTGTTTAGCCATTACAGATAAGCTCTGCTTAAGTGATTGGTAAATAAAATTAGGGTTAGGATTCTTGAATACAATTTAACTTTAGATCTTAGTCTAGGAAGAGAATTTCACAGATGTCAGTATAGTTGATGATTCTGATTCCCCAAATCACAGTGAGCACTCAAATATTGCTTTTAAATGTACATTGCCATCTACTGGTAAAATATTTAAAATAAAAGTGGAATTAATATCTGCCTCTTTAATAATAAATTTTCAAAAGCCTCTGAACTTTTTAAACTATGTTAAAATTTCCAATTTTTGGCTATATTGATCTCTCGTTTTCATTTTTTTTGTTTCTGGAAAGGTTAGACATTGACATTGTTAGATTATATGGTGAATTAATATATCCAATTCAAAAACAAACCAGAAAATAAAGAGATTGTCTTACTGATAGCCTTAATGTGACTAGATTATTTGGAGTATAAAACAATCATTCTTATCTTAGTCTGAATTCCAGAATTCTTATTCTGAGTTTATTGATTACAAACTGAGTCAGAATGACAAATGAACTAGCCAAGACTCAAGTAATACATCATTGAGAGATGAATAGCTGCCACAGGGCCTATCAGCTGGATTTATCAAAATCATGTCCATCACTTTAATAGCATTTGCTGAACATATGTATTAGGGAAAGTAAGAAATTTACTTATTTACTGTTCCTATGCTATCTAGGACTTGGTCTCTGCTGTTTCCTCAAATGCCACACACACACACACACACACACACACACACACACACACAAACTATAGAATGGGATTCAGCTAAGTAGAATACAAGACAGGATAATAGATTAAAAAGTAAACAAACAAACAAACATGGAACAGATAAGTAATAGAAAACCCTATTAAAGGCAGATTATTACGCAGACAATAAATACATTAAAGAATCACATACAATGAGTATGACTCTAAAGTATAATACATTTTACTAGGTATTATAAACCTCTCAAGTTGGATTTTCATCATTTTACAACTACTCTCATCCTGATGTCTAGTTTTGTTTGTCATAGTAGTTTTATTAAACTCCTTTAAAATTTTATGTTACTTAAAGAATTTTGGTTACTATATATTAGTCATGCAAAGGGGAGGATTCACTGTGACACACTTATATATAATATATCCTGATCAAACTTCCTCTCCCTTACCTCCTTTCCCCTTCTAAAATTTCCATGTGTTATAGGTCTGTTTCCATAGACAGACAGACAGACAGATAGATAGATAGATAGATAGATAGATAGATAGATAGATAGATAGATAGATAGATAGATAGATAGATAGATAGAGATTTTAACCATATCCATTCTCGTTCTGCCTTTACTAACAACTAACGACTTTTTCATATACTAGTAGAGGATAAAAACCATATGATGTGGGTGTTTTTTTTCAAGTTCTCTTCAGAGGAAGACTTAAATTATAGGTGAAATTTAGATTAATTTAGGCACTCACATTCAAAGGTTTATCAACACCATCATAATCATGTCTTAAAATTGTGTGTGTGTGTATATATATATATATATATATATATATATATGAAATATTCTGTTTGAGGACTAGGAAAAAGGCAATCTTCCCCAAAGGGTTTTGTTTGTTAATTGCTTTGGTCTACTTTACAAGGTCAAATCCATTCTCCTAATGACAAATCTCATCTGTTCAGGCAAAGAAAGAAATGTTTTCTTTCACTTCTATGTGTGGCAAGAGCTCATTCATCTCAGTATGTTCTGAAGAGAAAAATCTAGCTACATCAGAGAGAGGAGTATTCAAAGGGCAACTGATGGCCAGGAAGATATATGGAATTCACTTTCCTGAGACAGACGTTCAAATGGTAACAAGTGATAGAAAACAGCTCTATATTTCAGCATGATGTGTGTTCGCTCCTGACGATTAAGCCCCTGTGAACCATCTGTGTTTAATGGGTTAGAACTACTTTGTAGCTGCAGCTTTTTCCTTCCACTGCTTTCTTATTTATTTGAGGGGAGACCAATCTGCACTCTTTAAAAGTTAAGCATGTAAGAAACCTTGCCAAGAGAATCAGAAAGAAAAGGCAAATTTATAGCCTAGTGTTGTTTTAAGCATTTAGTAGTATAAATAAGTAGTGTAGATAAATGTGTACAAGTTAGACGCATAAGTGACCCTCTGTTTATCTCAGTTACATTATTTGCCTAAATTCCAGAGCAGGATTAACCCAATTAGTTTATATAATGGCTAATGCTCTTCCTCAGCTAAGCTATTAGGGATATGCATACCTAACAGTAGAATGGGGCATGGTACCCTACTCGGCAAACTTTGCGTCTGCAATTTGTATCGAATGATTTCTACAGATAAAAATCAGCCTCCAGTGTGGAAATTATTGTACCTTGCAGCAAGGTACATGATTGGTGTTATTAATGCAATTGAATTGAATTTGTGTTTTAAAATGGCAACGATTCTAATGGCTTTCTGTATACATAGCTCTCTTACCCAAGACATGTCACATTTTACTAACATCTCATTACTTTTCCCTGACTTAGAAAAGTCGGCAGCTATAAGCACTCAATAAATATTTGCTGAATTGAATTGAACTCTGAGAACTGGGAGGTGAGATGGGACTGATTGTCTCATCTGGGATAAGAAGCGTGATTCTTTTCTGCCAAAGCATTAATGATCTCAGTCACAGCCAATGACATGAACACTTTTAAAACAGCCTCACGCAGCTACAAATGCTAATCCGGGTCATACAACTGCGTCAAACCAGCAAGTTCTTATTTATTTTCATTCAGAACCCATGAACCAATATCAAGCGTTCTCCATTGCCCTTCTTAATAACATTTAGTTATCTTCCAACGTTTGTAAAATTTTGTATGAGGTATTTCCACAAGTATTTTTTTTTATCTTTTAGGCAGAAAATATGTCTACAAAAGGAAGCTCCTTAGAGTTTTAAAAACATCAATCACTTTCACAGCTGTGAAGAGAAAAATCTAGATAAGAGAGAAATTCCTCCATGTATAAATTTTAGATAACAGTTTTATATAAAGTGAGAGAAACACAGGCCATACGGAGGCAAAGAGTTAAAGTCACAAAGTACCCAACAGCCAGCTCCTTTCTATTTCTTGGAATAGAGAGTATTTTCTTTTTCTGGAATGATCGTAGAAACTTCTATCTTCTTTTCTGGTCAGAGATAAAGCTCCTTAATAAGTATTTGTGTCAACATGCTAAAGATGTGTTTTTACATCTGTACGTATATTTTTCTCACTTTTTCTTTCATATAGTTATACTTAGATTGTATTAAAATATTAAATATATTTTCATATTACAAAAGTTTCAGCAAATGTCAACAATAGAACACACTTTTTGAGGACAAATGCCAATTCTTAAGTTTATTCACAACTTGGGCTGCTGTCATAGCTCATCATAGTATTATGAATTTAACACATGTTCATTGAATTAATAGTAGAAAGTTTTTTGAAAATTTGTGAATGAGCTATTATTTTTGAACCTAAGATCTGTATGCTAGCTCACAAACATAATAATAACAAAATAAGGAAACAGAATATTTAAATTGGACAAAAGTTGTGAATGAGGAAATTAAATTAAGAAGCACAAATAACTAATATGGATATTGCATTTCAAAATACCTTTGGTTTTCTTTCGAAGATAAAGAGGTAGAATGTTATTTCTGTAAGTTCCCATTCATCTTTTAAGGTCAAGCTCAAATGTCACCTCTTTGCTGCAGTCTTCCATGAAATATGAGGGGCTTAATTAATTGCTGTCTTACCTGACTTCCATTGGTATTTTGTTTGAGCCATTTCCAGGTTGTATTATAATTATTTATTTTATGTTTTCCTTTCTCTAACCACATGTATTAGTTTATGGTCTTATCATAAAAAAGGTTTTCAGTAAATGTTTCAAAAATAAAACTGAATGTGAAGATTTTAAAAACGAAGAGAACAAATATCTAATAATGACTCAATAGAAGGAAAAATTAGAACTCATCATTTCAAAAAATAGCAAGTACTTCAAAAGTGATGCCAATATCAATTGTTTTTTCTTTGTAACTTTAGATTTTTCCTTAGTAACTTAAAAGATTTAGACTTTTTATATTGTCTCATCATAAGTTTCTTTGTTTGCACAAATTATATCTACTGACTTCCAAAATCTTCAAAGTCAAATGAGAAAATAAAGAAGATAGTGCTGTAGCAAAACTGCATACCACTTTTCAATTTATTTTTCAATTATTGAATGACCCCCCTAAAGTTTTATAGCCTAAAGACGGTAGACCTGTGATTCTTACAACCTTGCTCTGGTGAGATAGTGCACAAACCATTTCTGTTCAACTTGAATGCCCAGTCCCTACTGCTACTCCTTGCTTGTTTAGGAGCCCTCATTAATGCCAAGCTTATTCCTCCAGATGAATGTATTTGAGGTATCTCCACTCTTTATTATCCCTACATTATGCCAGTAAGATATAATTAAATAAATTACACCTATTTTTACTCCTTTTATAACATGATGATCCTATTTTGAAAAATATTAATCTAGAGACATACCTTTATGTGGGTTTCCTAATGCCCTGAGCCTCTAGCAGTTTGGTGAATGTGTGTGTGTGTGTGTGTGTGTGTGTGTGTGTGTATTTCTTCTCAGATGATGCTTATTTTGTTTCATTTCTTTTGGTCTTCTGGTAGTGGCGTCCCATGCTTGCTAGGTACTTTACCACTTGAGCCACACCCTCAGCTCTATTAGACAATGTTTTTAAATAGAGTGAATGAGAACACAGAGGCTTAAGATGGAAACAAATTTTACTGAAAAATAGGCATCCATGGATTTACAAAATTAACTTTGGAATGTAGCAATTTCTGTGCATTCTTACAGATAAATTAATTGATAAGATTTAAACTAGATTTCATTGAACTAAAAGTTTTCCTAATTTGTAAGGTAGCTCAAAAACTATCTTGATCAAGTATTTGTAATTGTATTATAACTATTTGAAGAACTATTTTTTTTCTTTTTCTTTTCTTTTTAATTGCTTGGTTGGGGCTTGAACCCAGTGCCTGGGTGCTGTTCTGAGCCTCGTTGTGCTCAGGGCCTGTGCTCTACCACTTGAAACATGGCACCACTTTGGACTTTTTCTGAGTAAATTGGAGATAAGTGTCTCACAGACATCCTGTCTGGTCTAGCTTCACCAGGATCCTCAGATCTCAGCCTCCTGGGTAGTTATGATTACAGGTTTGATCCGCCAGTGCCCAGATTTCAAGAACTCCTTAGCAACAATCAGAATATGAAAATATCTATTCTATTGTTGACACATACTGTCAAAACTAAGGTAGTCCTTGGTATTCCAACTGAATTTGTTCTAGAATCCCTGTAGTCATCCAAATTTAAGGATGTTCCTCTCTCTTCTCTCTCTCTCTTTCTCCCACTCCCCTCTTCTCTCTCCTTCATGCTGCTTCTTGGATTTGAACTCAGGACCTGGATAATCTCTCTCTGTCTCTCTCTGTCTCTCTCTCTCCCCTTCCCCTCTCTCTCTTCCTCACTGGCTCACTGGCTGGTTCTTGGGCTTGAACTCAGGTCCTAAATGCTGTCCTTGAGCACTTTTTCCTCAAAGCTAGCACTTTACCACTTGAACTACAGTTCTATTTCTTGCTTTTTTTTCCTGGTTAATTGTTGATACTTTCCTGTCTGGGTTACCTTCGATTTGTGATCCTCTAATTTCAGCCTCCTGGGTAGCTAAGGTTACAGGTATAAGCCACTAGCTCCTGGCCTCTTTCTTTTATAAAATGTTATATTTGTGTATAACTAAGGCATAACCTCTCCTCTAACTTTAAGTCACTGTCAGATAATTTATAATACCTAAAACATGTAAATAATATATAAATGGTTTTTATACTGTGTTACCAGAACCAACAAATCTAGAGGGCTTGTGATACTGGGCTTTACTTTTTATATTTCATAAATGGAAGAAAGTGTTGTTTCATTCTAAAAGTTAGTGGAGGCTAATATCTAATTATTTTTCCTTCTAGATGATGGAATTTTGAATTGTTTGCAGAGCTGTACCTTCCCTATTCTGTACTGTATGCTACATAGCTCTGCTCTAGTAAAAGAGATTTTTAAGCATTTAAATATTTTCATATCTACCAAATTAGGACTGTGTAAATTACTGGTAGGGGGCCCTTTTTGCTTTATGCTGAAAGCGTATTTTGTTTTACTGGTGTTGTCAAGTGTTCTGGATTATTCTCCTAAATGTTTAACGTAAAAATCCTGGTAGATATGAAACAGGTAAGAGGGAAGAGTACACACAAACACTATGTGATGTGGCATTGAAAGAAAATCCAGTATGTAGAGCTTCATTTTAAATTAAAAGATATTGTATAAATAGTATTGTGATGAAATACTCAAATGAAGGCCCTGTGGACTTAAAAAAAATTCATAATGTCCATTTTATTTCAATGCCTTCAGCTCTTTACTATTTGACTGAGTAAAACTGAAAAAATCCCAAGCTCTATTATGTGCCTTACTCAGTATATTTGCAATATGTTTTCAGGACACATAAATAGAAATGTTCATTTTAAAAATTACTAGAACCAAAAAAAACAACTTATTGTATCATGCAAAAATATCATATTTTCAAAAAGTACTGTGTCATAAATAGGCCTCTACTGCTGGTCATTTGGTTTTGACCTCTTTTTCATTTAGACCATTTGATATTTTATAGGATGAATACAATAGACTTTGAGACTAAGAATAAAATACTATTTAACACTACATTTTATTAAATAGATTCTGTTACCATACTTTCTTCAATTAAAAAAGAATAGCTAGAAGTAAGACTATCTGTTGGAATTTTAATGCCTATTCTCATTTTCTAGTAGAAATGTGTTAAAAATGGCAATTATGATTTCAGTAATAACAATGTATTTCTATATTCCTACTTGATACTTAAAATCCCAGGTTGTTTCTATCTCCTAAAGTATTTAGTGATTATTTTTATAAAATATTGAAGATATTATATGAGGTGCTCTTTCTTCTTTCCCTTAAGGTGAAATAAATCAACAATAAGGAAACCATATTCTCAAAATGTATATGCCTACTTTCCACAGGCTTTCACAAGTTTAGGCAAGCTAACTATCATTCTTTTGAGATATTTTGTCAGGACTAAAGGCAGGTGTTGCAATGGCTTTATTTTGTACTTCCATACCATGTTACAAAAAAGAAAATTTTGTTTAATATCCATGAAAAAATAAATGAGATAATTTCTAAAACTACAAGAAAACTTTTGAATATCACTTTATACTCAAGATACTGTAAACCTTACCTAATCCTCCTATATATTTCTCTTTTATAATGAGGTCCAAGCCTTAACCATGTAGCTTGAAAGCATCCATAATCTTTTAAACCACCCATACAAGAAAAATAGTTGAAAGGGCAAAAGAGATTGAAATAATCATGGAAACAAATGAATGTAAATGGAACTACATATTCTACCAAAACACCCCAAAATTCATAATGTCAATAAAAAACACAGATAAATGTAAAAAAATACTCCTTATGTGTATATTTTCTGATATGTATATATATGTGCATATATGTATGCATATCATATCTGTGAGTGAATTAATTCTATTATAGGAAGTTTTAATCTAAATTAAGAAAGAAAAATCAAGGAATACATGTTATGTACTCTCTATTTTTGCCCTCTCTTCTCCTAATGCATCAAAAGTTCATTTTATTATATTTGGACCACTAAAGTATATAATAAAATAAATATTTTAGTAAATAAAAAGTTTATAGTTTATAAGACACAAAAAATTGAACACTTCTTTCTGTCCTCATGAACATCATATACTTGTTGAATATAGTGAGTGTATGGTCACTATGTCTTTATTATTCTACATAGTTTTCCATACACAGTATTTAAAATTTTCTGATTAAATTATATTTATGTAGCAGATAGCAGATATAAAGCCTTATTTAGGAAAGTATTTTGAATTTTAAAAAGCTGAGTTGCAGAAGTTTTACCTAATTATGATATATGAGGAGTAAAATGTAAAAGAAGAAAACTAAGAAATTAGGTAGAATTCATACTTTATATCTTTCCTTTCTTATAAAAATATGAATTAGCTAAAAAATTAAATCATGAAAGAAGAAAACATGAAAATAGTATTATAAAATTTGTGAAATCTTGTAACACAGAATTTTACATTTCCATTTTAAATTTTAATTCACAGATTGGTACAAGCCATATATGAGTATATTAAAAGAAACATACTTAACTGCTTCCCTACAATCTTTTATGAAGAGTTCCTGCATGTAAGCATAACTCTTAGGGCCAAAGTTGAACAAGTTTTTCTTGGGAACAAAACTAAAAAGAACAAAAAAAGTAATAAAGAATAGAGTTATTGCAAGTCATGGAATGTTAGCTTAGGACATCAGTCATCTCCATCATCTGTTTGATTTTAAAATTTTATTACAAACAATGTGTAATTGCTGTAAATATTTTCCCACTGAGAAGAGACTATCATAGATAAAAGTACTTTTCCTAAAATTTAATTTTCACAATTCATTTATTCCTGTCGTTTAACCATTTGGTCTTTTCCAGCAGATCCCTGAAGTCTCAGGAACCATGAGAATATTCCAAAAGAACAAAGAGCAACCCTTCGCTCTCATCCCAGCCATGGAAGTCATCTTCATTTCAATTAATTTACTTTGGCTTTATGAACTTAAGAGTCTTCCAAGGAGGCTGACATTTCACTCATCTGAAAAAATTTGGAATGTGACAGGGGAAAGGGAGGAGAAGTAAATCAAAGGAGTTAGCAATTTTCCAGATGCAATGGATTTTTCTTCTCTTCATTTCTACCAGAAATTTTAGACATCTTAATTCTCTATTGAAAACCACAGTAGCAAATGCTGCTGAAGACATATGTCAAGAAAAAAAAACCCTCACACATACATCAGAAATTTTTTTAAATGTTACTTTCAGTGTATTTTATGGATGCAGGTCAATGAATATAATTTTAGTTTCAGAAACAAAATTTTAGTTTTAGAATGCTGGGTCATGTGTTGTTCTTTGGTTGCTTTGGTTTATTGGCATTGTTTTTGTTAACTAAGTCATTGAGGTCCATCTTTGCTTTTTCATTAAGACACAGCATTTATTAAAACTGTCCTCATGACTCTATTTTCAACCACACCGGAATATTTCAGTTATCGCCTTCAGCCACATGGTTTCAGGAAACTGTGCCTAGATATTTCATGCAAATGCTGCTGGTCATTTCAGAAAAGATCTTCTTTCACTGAGTGGAAATTCACTAAAACATCTAAAAGTTTAAAAAAGAAAATATTTTTTTTGAGGCTTGAAGATAAATTCTCAGCAACAGGGAATATGATCATTGCTTCTGGGAGCCAAAAGGAGAAATGGCAGTTAACTCCACAAAACACTCTAGCTCAATATTTACCTGACAGCTTTGGTATCTTGACATTTTCCCCAGTGTATTTCCTCCTTTATCAGGTATCATTTTACAAGGGATTTCTTGTTATACAGAACTAACATAAATCAATCTAGAACAGAGGAATTTGTTTAATACATTTATTCTTTTAAGAAGTTGCAAGACCATATTTCATTTGACTTGTACAATAGGGGAGGAAAAAGTCATACTACTAAAACAGAGTTTCTGGAACCCGGTGCATGGTAAACCTATTTAGTCTCTTTAGAGGTTCACTCTTAGATTTTAACGTTAAATAATAACAACTATTCATATAAGCGGGTCTCACTGTATATCCTGACCTTTAGCAAATCCACACACAGCAGCTTATTGTGGTATCCTTTAAATATGAGAAATAAGAACGATTTACTTTGCTATGGAAAAAAATAAAATAAAAGAGTACTGTATGTTACATGGCCCATGAAATATTGGCAGTATGCTCTTTGGCTTTCATTCGAAGAACTGCGATACTAGAAGACCTCCTTTCGAACTCTGGCTTTGTTTCAAACGCGTGTCCATTGGTAGCCCCAGTAAGAAGAGAGTCAGTGAAGAAATTGTTGAGGGGCATGTGGCTGAACTGATTCTGGTGGTTTGAAAACCCTGTGTAACTGGAATCTGTCCGAGGAGAGTGAGAGTAAGGCGTCATGCAGGAGGAAGTGTCACGTGGTAACATACATGACGTAACCACAGAACCACCACTTGCATTTCCTGCCCACAAGTTGTTCTGAATCTGGAATAGATAAAAATAACAAATATTACATTCGCACTTTCTCAAAGGGCTATTTACTAAAGTCGGGTAAGCTACTCATTATTCGTTCGCATCCAGTAGGCTGTAATTACACTCTGGATACATAAAACTGTGACTGAAAAATAATTATTCAAGAGTTTGTGCTAGCTTATGTACTGGGATAGATCATCAAAGACCATATACGGAACCAAATAAAACCCCGAAAACACATCCATCTCTTCCAGATTCTATTTATAGTCATGATTTTTAAATGCATCTGGAAGATTTAGTCTTAATTCAAAAATTAGGTACTTGTGCTCAGGAACGGGGGTCTAAAATATGGTTTTAAGTTGAAAGCTCATTTCCATTTTTTTCTGACAAAAACATGAAACACCCTCATCTTATGCAGGTTCTGAAATTAGACTCTTGGTGCAGTGGTTTTATTGGAAGTCACTGCTAACATTAGGCTACTTGGTCTGTAAAAATATTTGTGATCAAATTTGTTTTGGAAAAAGGTTGCTTTCTGATTTAAAAAAAATTCCCTTGGTCTTAAATTGTTCTGCAATTCTGAAAAAAACTATATGTTTTAAGCATTTATTTTATTATTCATATATGACACAGTGAATTTGAAACAGACGTGTGACATGTAAAACAAACTTAAGAATTCTAAAACATCGACTATTAGCAAAATGTTGAAAGTGTAGCTGAAAAAAATTAGCAAAAATATCAGATGACAATAATGTAAAAACATTCTATAAAACATCATGTATGTGATGTGAAACTTTAAAAAGTTATGCCCTGAAAATTGTCAGCTCATACTATTAAGTCTTTACAGAAAACAATTTCATATAGTATTATTAACAAATGCAATTTTCTGTAAAGCCACTAGCTCATAAAAGCAAAATTCAGTAGAACTTAGAAAATATGACCTTTATATAGAAACCATCCCAATCTCAATAAGCAACAACTCTGACCACATGCATTACTAAGAAGTACAGAGAAAATCATGACAATTGGCAGGAGCTATGGAAGTGGAAAAGGGAGGAAATGTAGCATGGAATAGCAATTCAGAAAGATGAAGCTTTAGACAATGAAATAAAATTATATACTTTTAAACTTTGGTTTTATGTTTACTTTTGGTTGTGGAAATGAAATCATACTAAGTACCCCGGCTGATCTTGAACTGGCAATGCTTCTGCTCATCTTCCTTAAAGCTGGGATTAGAGGCATATGCTACCATACTAGATGACATGATTTCTACATCCTGATTATAATACATTTTAATTAGAATATGATAGTAGTATATATGATTCAAGGTCATAAAAATAAAACTGGATTTAGGATTTTGACCAATAAACATGCTTTCTTACAATAGTTTTAACTTAAAGATTCAAGGCTAGCAAATGGAATCTCTGATGCAGTTATAAAAAACTCAAATTTAAACTGTACTGGTGATAATATCTTATCTTTGATCAATAGTGCAAAATACGTTTGTAAATCTAACACTGATAGAGGTCATGCTGTCATTCATAAATGATGGTTTCACCAGTTTCAAAGCACAACAGAAAACACATGAACTAATTCCCACCTAAAAAAAAGTTTGAATTAAGGATTTAAAATTTTAAATGAGAAGATAGTAATAGCATACATTTATTTTTGTGCTAAAGAAATTCTTGATTCACAAATGATATTAAAATCTGTTAAAAAATAACCCACTATTGAAGTAAGCCAGACCCAAAGAAACATAGGTTCTATGGTTTCACTTATTTGCAGTAACTAGTATATGTCTGGGACAAGCTATGTACATATGACCAGATAAGATGGTGTTAAGTGAAATGAACCCCAAGATAGGGACACAAGTGGTTTTTTTCTTGCTTGCTATTGTTTCTAGTGTATTTGTAATGTACCATGTGATTTTTTTGTTTCTTTGTATGTTCCTCCCCCATGGTATAACCCCTGTTTTCACTGTATTTGATGTCGGTGCCCTGTATCTTGCATATAAACTTCTCTAAGTTGGGGAGGGGAAGGGAAAAAAAACCAAAGTGCTTAAATAGAGATACAGTTTGACCCATTGTAACAATGAGATGTACAAAACACTATGTTGAAAAATGAACTTTACAATTTAGGCAGGGAGTGGGGAGGGGACAGAGGGGAGTGTAGTTGCGGAGATGGGAGGGAAGAGATGGTAGGGGAAAAACAAAGGAGGAGGTAACAATGCTTGATAAGAAATGTATTCATTACCTTGCTCATGTAACTTAACCCCTCTGTATAGTACTTTTACAATAAAAAAGTATTAAAAGTACCCCACTATATGTCATATATATGTAAGATATATGTGTCTATGCTTATATATATGAATATATATGTTTACCAACTAGGAAAAAAACAGGAAAATAGTTGGAGAAAACAACCATTAATATACATAAACCAAATTAATATACATAAAAAAAAGGAATTAACATTACACCATAAGTAAATTTTTTAAAAATCTATAGAGTCTATTGTACTGAAACAATTAAAGGATAAATGATTTTATTTCAATCTAAACTTCTTAACTGGATCTGATCAATCTTTGATGAAATAATTTCTAAGACATGAACATGCTTCCTATGCTATCAGATTGATAATGAAATCTTCTAGAGCAGTGCTTCAGTTGCATTAAAAGATATCCAGATATTCTGAAGAACTTTTATTTAATCTCATAGAGAATCTGGTACATATTTAGTAATGTGTTATGTTTCTGTAATGTCTCTTACTTTGTCCTTATTCCCCCGTCCATCCCTTGTTCCCTTCCTCCCCCTCCCTCTTTTCTGACTCTTCAGTATCCCTCTCAGCATCTTTCATTTTAAAATGCTCAACTTGCTTTCAATGGACTTAAATGACCTAGTAAATATCCATCCAAATGTTTAGATGCTAATCTAAACTAAGAGAGTATCACCAGTGAACTGTGATTTTAACTCCTTTCAAACAATTCTTCCGGATATTGAAACATTTGATGAAGATGATTATTATTACACCTATGATATCTGACATTAACAATACAGGTCAAACCTGGATATATGAAGAAATTCTATAATAACATGCATAGTTCTATGAGCTACAGTTGCTTACTTATCTAATTATAAATGGTGGCAGGATCTACTGTGAAAACAGAACTCATGATTAGTAATCACAACTCTTCCCTCTACTGGAAACCTAAGAGAACACAGGGGTACTTAATGACATTGACCGAATAAACTGAAAAATCCATGAAAATATAAAATTTGGGCAGATCTATTTTACAACAATAGTCAAAATTGTATGGACAACTTATGCTAATGTACCCATAGTTCATTTCATAATTTCAACTCTAGAATTGCCATACTTACAGAAATCACATTTGCGCTCCTAGACCTTGTTGTGTCTATTTATCTGACTAGCTTTTGCTTTCTCTGTCAAAACTCATTCCACATCACAGATGAATTTTCTTAAGTTTTATGATTTACTATACCACCGTGGGGTCTCTATATAAAAATGGTGGTGGTGATGGTGGTGGTAATAATAATAATAATACAGACAATCATGAAATCTACTGCAATGAGGAAACATTTTCTGTGGTCTTTCTTCCACATGTAAAAATCCTCTACTACATCTTTAATTTTATTCACTTCCCATGATAAGAAGTTATATATTTTAAAGAGAAAGAAACAAAAAAGCAACAGTCCATTTTTCTGGAGAGCTCTAGAAAGGTGAGCTATATTCCTCTGTGACTTTATTTTCCTTAAAATAGTCTGTTTCAAGCATGTGACCATATAAAAATCTTTTCAGGCAACTATGGCACAATCCTCATGTCTCATTACTCCAGATATACTGCTTTAGTCTTTTAAACTATACAATATAACTTCTGAGCTCCATCATGTATGCCATGTCCCTCTGGATATACTTGTGTTCTCAACCTTCACCATTGTCAGTACATGGTATTTATAATAAATCATCACTGTAGAAAAAAATACTTGCTGTAGATTACCTGCTTCTATTAACATTTGAAGGCAATATTGGGTTTAAAAACAAAGTTGTTTTCTTTAAGCTTATAGTTGATGAAATATAGTACTGCCAAGGCAAGTGCTCTCCTGATAAATTTTACTCTAGGTGTGTGCATGAAAGAGCAGTAGAGAACAAGTTTTTAGTTAACTTGCATGCAGGCATTAACAAACGGCATTAAGTAAAACTATACATTACTTCTCAAAAGGCAAGCCCATGAAAATCTCATACTCTGGATTCATTCAAATAAATGCTCCTGTTTTGGGGTATTTTATAGTTACTATAAGGTCAGTCAGTACCAAGCAACAAAAGTTTTGTTTTTTTTTTTTACTCCAAATCTATACAATATTCAAGTTCTGTACAACTGCATCTTTCCCTGGTCTGTTTCTAAAAAGAGAAAGGGGAAAATAGCTTTCACATTTTTTCTTTTGTTATGTTTAAAAGAAGTGAAGAACTTAAAAAAACATTCCATATTTTAGTGTGCTTCCCAACATTTTTTTTTAAGTTCTAGGGGAATGTTCAAAGCACTGTCCAGGAAACTTGGCCAAATACCTCCCATTAGCATGAATGGAAGTTCAGCTGTCTTACTCCCTTCCACTTGAACATGTGCCCCTTAGTGTTTTCCTAAGCAAATAAAAAAAACTGAACCCATAATTATTTTATAATTCTGGGATTATGGGTCAGGATGTTTTCTGATTCATTCTTTTTAAACTGAAACAATTCATTGGCTTTACAGAGACTGAAAGCAAGAGAAAAAAAAAGGAGGGAGAAAAATAAAAATATTGATTAAGAGGTCTTCATGTTAGCTATGTATTTGTAATGAAATAGTATGATAAATCATGGCTATGAAATTATATAATTCATTTATCTTAGAAAATTGATATACATACATTCTTTATGACCAAACTGCAAAGCAGATTTTATTATCCCGAACTTGGTGTACATTTATAATCTATCTGCTTACTTTAAGTGTAGTGGCTTTCAATACTTTTTAAAAGAAATATGAGTCTTTTTTCTTAGTCGTAATGTAGCATGGTATAAACTGAAAATCAAATAGTTTTATGATAGCATTTTATATTTTATAACCTAATGTTAGTACTATTTAGAAGATACTAAACTTTTGTGTGTAGTTCAAATAATGAATGCCATGAAACTGCGAGTAACATACTTCTCATTAATTTTAAAGGATCTACAGAAATTACTTTTGACTAAAATTAATTTATTTAACATGACTGCTCCTCTACTAGGACTGCTTCTTCTGCTACCGAACATTTGTAATATCTATACACACACAATACATTAATGGCACATGTTCACACCTTGTCTTATGAAAGTTTAACTAAAAAGACAAAGCTTAGGGACTTATAAAGAGGTACTTTTGATAACCTTATAACAATATCTTATTTACACAAAACCCTGAAAATTGGCTTGTTTTTCTTCCTTGACAGAATATTTACTGACGACTCTGTGTATCATTCAAGATTTACCATATAATTTTATTAGTACATTATCATTATGTAATTTATGTAGCAGATAAAATACAATCTCTTAAAAATTCAAAGCATTAATTCTTAATCCCTTAAAAGTTTTAGAGTGAAAAAATGCTAATAAGAATCAGATACTTAGTAAGTAGCAGATATATTTACTCATTGACTGAGTAGAGTCTCACTGACTTTTCTAGTTAGTACATTCATGAGTTGTTGGCAAGAAGAAAAAGTCGATTTCTAAGTGAATTTGCTACCAGTGACTAATATACACTGGACTTGTTTACCTGACCAATTTGACTGTGTGTTAGATATTGCTTCTCATAAAAACTAGGTCAACTCAGTATCTTTATATATTAGGTCTTTTGTTATCAAAAATACATAAAATGATATATGAAATATTAGGATTTTAAAGTCAATTTGCACTTCAAAAATTACTGAAATAATTTTCAGTAAAATTATAAAACTGAAATGATTAGAAAGCTTTGGCAGAAATGATCTCATAATAAACAAAAATTGTCACATTAAATTTTTTGATTTTAGAAATAGATTGAGAAATTAAAAACAAGGAAGAATGCCTTTTTGTTTAATTTAAAATATCACTATTAGATGTAAGCATCATAGGAGACTGATAAGAATAAAATGGCTTATCAGAAAAGAAGAATTTCTTCTGTTAAAGAAAAACTAAAATCTGTTTCAAGAGAAATGTAAATACCTGGAAATTTTCAAAATCACATCATATAAACTTGTATAAATGTTTACTATTCAAATAGTTCATGAAAGAACTCGCAATCAAAGCTGTAAGATCATTACATACTTTTTTCTTTTCCTTTACTGTTAAATGTATTTTTTTTACTTTTATAGTAATTGCAAACATTAAAGTGATTATTTTATAGGAAAGCTCACCAGATAGACTTTTAAAGAACTCTTCCCAAGGGAACTTATTTCAGAGAGGAATAAAACAACTACACCCAGTCTTTGCTATTTTATTACTATGAAGCAACAATGTCATGTGAAATGTTTTCCAGACATTAGTTAAACTGTTTTGTAAGTATTGTAATATGAGCATGATAACTACTGCTGACTCATCAGTGCTGGATTCACTATTAATGCCAACTTCGCAGTTACAAAAAAAACCAAGATTATAATAAAAAGTATTTAAAACAGTTTTTCTGTACCTTCAAAACTGACAGTGCCTAACCAATGTGAAAATACTTTAATTTGCAGGAAATATTTGTAATCTCAGAGACTCTTATTTGGAGTGACACATTAGCTTTGAATTTTTCAGTCACAATATTATCCATAAAGCTATTAACTTTATTCATCTTCAAATTGTATTAGTTGCAAAGTTGGAATTTTACTTTTCTTATTTTTTACAAAGCAATTTCTTTTTTATAAAATGTTGTCTATTTAATATCCATTATTTATCATGTAAATCTATCAAAGACAGGCTCATATGTTCCCAACTGAGCAGTATATCAAAGGTCCGAGGCTTATGTATCTTGGACTGAGAAACAGCGAGACCTCATCTCAAAAGTAAGCAACTAAATAAAAATTCCAAAGAAATGTGAGATATGTATAATTCTGGGTCAAAGGATAATTTAAGTTCACACTAACAGCAAGCATGGGAATTGCAGATTTTAACCTATATATATGTGTTCGTTGACTTGTCTGGTGTTAAAGTCTTTATCTTCTACCGGACTCTTCTCAGTTCCTTAATGCATGTTAACCTTGGCATTGTGTAATGACATATTTTTATATTTTCCTTAGTTTTGCCTATCAGTTCCAGTTATTGCTTTACTTTCCTCTTAAAATATAAGATTTTTAAAACAAATTTTTAAAAATCAAAATGTTTATAATAAATTCAGGACTTTAACAGTAATCACCTATTATAAGCAAAAATAAAATAAATTAAAAGCTGTTACTTCCAGGTGTTGGTGGCTCACACCTGTAATCCTAGCTACTTAAGAGGCTGAGAACTGAAGATCACAGTTCAAAGCCAGCCCAGACAAGTAGTCTGTGAGACTCTTATCTCTAATTACATTAAACACCAGAAAACCTGAAGTGGAGCTGTGGCTCAAAGTAGTAGAGTGTTAGCTTTGCACGAAAGGGAAAGGGCTCAAAGTCAGTGTCAAGGCCCAGAGTTGAAACCCCAGGGACCCCCCCCCCAAAAGCTGCTACTGTGTACATAATCAAATCACATTAAATTATAATATATACTTTTCAAAAAACTAAGCTTATTTATTTCAAAATCTTCCCTAGAATGTTCCTCACATCTTTATAGTATTAGGGATGAGGAACAACAATGTTGACAGGGTGACACTGATCAGGATGCCCTGTATTCCTAAACTACTTTGATAAATTGCAACTCTTATGTACAACAAATTAAATATACTATATTTTTTTAGTTAATGTGTAAAGCTACCAAAAAGTTTCATGTAGGATTTGAGAGATTGGTGAAAATTGCCTTTCATTTTAGGGGAAATAAATAATAGAAGAGCAGCATTAGTATGTAAGAATGAAGCTGCATCTGATTCAGAGTGAAGTAAATTATTGAAGTGGAAATCTTAATGATATAATGATATAATTTCATTAATTAAGACATTAAATTTTAATGAAATAAAAAAGTTAAATACTCAATATAGCTAGGAATACCTGTACTTAGTGGGTGCTAACCAAATGCCCGATGATACACATTTCTTACTTTCAACATTTATACACATATATAAGGTATTTTTTGTTTATTTGCTTTTCAAGATGAGGCTTTGAACATGCTAGACAAGCAATTTACATCCCCAGCTGAAATATTCTTCCTGCATGTTTATATAAAGTATGTGTATTTTATACATTTAATTAGAATGTCTGCGAAGTGCAAAAACTATATTTTATTGGAGGAATGAAAAATTCTTTATAATTTCTATATTGTATGTATTTTTATTTACAATTAATTATCCACTGTGTGATATCAATATGATTTGTTGCACCAAATCATGGTAACATTTTTTGTCCTACCATTCAGCATAAGAGATATATTATGTGACAGTTCATAAATCACATTCATTGCTCAGTATACTAATTATTACTATATTATTGATGATTTAAAAAATCAAACTGTTTGGAGAGCTGGGTACCAGTGGCTCACACCTGTTATCCTAGGTATTCAGGAGACTGATATATGAGGATCATGGTTTTCTGAAACCAGCCCATGCAGGAAAATCTGAGAGACTCTTATCTATAATTAACCAACAGAAACCAGAAGTGATTTTGTGGCTCAAAGTGGTAGAGCACTAGCCTTGAGCAAAAAGTCTCAGGGACAGAGTCAGAGCCCAGACCTTGAGTTTAAGCCTGTGACCAACCAAAAAAATAAAAATAAAAACTACCATATATATGCATATATATATGAGAAAAGGAATAAAAACATTGGACACAATTTTCTCCAAATAATAAAACTCCTCCAGTCCTTGAACTGCTACAACTTAAGGGTAGAAAGTGATACGTTCAATATTTTTTATTCTTTTATTTGTCATTATGCAAAGGTAACTTTGAAGATTAATACATCAATGGTAGAAAGATAGGTGTCTCATATCTTCACAATCACCATCATATGGAAACTAATTTATTTTTTTTAATTTTATGATTTCAATGTTTGAAAAAAATTTAAACTACTCATGACATAAGCTTTGATTTGTGTTTTAAATTATCCCAATGACTACAAGCTATATACAACTTGAATCTTCCTCTTGGTACATTCAAGCTCCAAATGGGATATATTTCTATGTATAAAAACATGATTAAAACCACTGGAAACAAGATATTATGTCAGTCCCTTTACACATTTGGTACACGTGGATTTAGTGGTTGTACTGGCTGTATACTGAGTAAAACTTCATTCAAAATTCAAGTGAAAAAAAACTTTTAACCTCTTTTCTGAAACTTCTG
This sequence comes from Dipodomys ordii, assembly GCF_000151885.1. Classification (NCBI taxonomy): domain Eukaryota; kingdom Metazoa; phylum Chordata; class Mammalia; order Rodentia; family Heteromyidae; genus Dipodomys; species Dipodomys ordii. Next base: position 21,827,751 of record NW_012267219.1, on the reverse strand, counting down.
CAGCAAACATTTTTGTTTAGACAGTATAACTCTGGTGACTTAAACTATGCCCAAAATATTGACCTTTCCATAGATTTTCTTTTTCTTTCGGTCATGGGGCTTAAACTCTAGGCTTGTGAACTGTTACTGTGCTCTTCAGCTCAAGGACAGTACTCTACTGCTTGAGCCACAGCTCTACTTACAGTTTTCTGAGTTGTTTATAGGAGATAAGAGTATCACAGAGTTTCCTGCCCTAGTTAGCTTCGAACTGTGATCCTCAGATCTCAGCCTCCTGAGTACCTAGGGTTACAGGCGCAACTGGAACCCAGCCTTCCATAAATCCTTAAATAGTGAATTTATTGAGATGAAATGAGTTTAAGTGCTACAATGTAACAGAATATTTAAACTAAGTATCTACAGAGACGTAGAAGATAATAAAGACTGATAGATGTGACCTAATAATTACAACCATTTATTGAATACTAGTGTATGTGGTAAAGTCCTTTGAACTTCTCAGAAGCTATTTTGTGCAATAGAAACATCATGTGAATTTTCACCCTCAAAATTTCATTCTCACATTTTCATAAATGAGAAGTGTTATTCCAAGAAATTAATTCATTTGCCAAAAATATGAAAGCTATTAAGTGGAAGTCAGTGTTTACACCACCACAATATGACTCCTTAACCTGGAAGTTCCTGGTCCTTATGTTAATGCCAGACATTATTCAAATCCCATGATTCATCTACACAGACTTTAAACAGAGACTTCTCCATGCAGAGGTATTTCTAATCTTCACGAACAACAACAACAACAACAAAGAAACATTACCATCTCCATCACCAATATTCAATTTCCATTTTAAGAATAAAGAATCTGAAGAACCATGAAGCCAAAGGACTTACCCAAAGTCACTTAACTAGTACATAATAAAATGAATGCTCCTTAACCCAAACTGAGCCTACCAGCATGGAAGTAGCAATCCTTATCAGAATGGCAGCTGTCTATAGTCCTCCAAAGAGGAGGACTAAAATAAATAAATAAATAAGATTTGATTTGATTTCATTATCTTGTAAATGGGTGTCAAGTGAAACATCCTTGCTTTTTTTCTTTTTTCTTTTTTAATTCAAAGCTAAAATCATTTCTGTCTTTCAGTAAGATGAGTCTAGTCTGAACCAAGAAGTGGGCATAGAATTGAGTATAAATATGGTTTTTAAAAATTACCTAGTTTGTAATGTATCTACAAAGCAGGATATTTTCTTTAGATTCACATCCTCTGTGCCAAAATCAGAGACTAGCATATATTTGTTGATAAAATGCAAGCAATACTTAAAGAAAATAAAGTTAAGCTGAAAAGAATCTAAAATCTATCAGAGAAGGAAATCTTAATAGCTTCAGCCCACAAGGCTGGTTATAAGAGCAACTCTGCTGTTTATTACAAATTGATTATTCTTGTATAACATACAAGTGAAGAAGCATCTGAAGGAAATTTGTGTTTTTGTTTTCATTTATTCAATAGTTACGGAAGTCACTTGATACTTCAATGATACGGGGAGGGGCTGAGAACACTGCACATTGTAAACAGAAGGAAGATAATGGTATAAAACCTAACGCAAAGCCATTGAGAAAATAATGGGCTGAGGAAGGAACAAGAAGCTCTAAAGAGAAAATATGGGTTGGGCATGGATAGTTTTAGCATAAGCAATTAAAGTGTTGTTAAAATGCCATGTTAAAAGTGTATTAGTTAGGTGCTAGGAATTTATACCGTGGCCTCATACATGCAAAGCACGTATCAATAGACTATACCTCCAGCCCTAGGTTAATGTTTATTTTTTCCACAGTACTGGAGACTGAACTCAGGATCTTGCACTTGGAAAGCAAGCATTATATATCCCAGTGTACATGCCCCGGTTATATACCCAGTATATACCCCAGTTATATACTACATGACTGCAAATAATTAAGTAAAGAAGCAAAAATCCCATATCTTGAGCAATAGTGAATACTCTGATTTAGCTGAATCATATTGCCAAAAATGGCAACTGATAGTGTGAGGCCAATAAAAGACTAATTTTTAAACTAGCATTTTCAGTGCATCAAGAATTGCTACCTTCAAGTATTTTGCTGTAGATATTACACATTTTCTTATCTGTTTGCTATCCAATAAGAGCAAACTTAAGTATCTTCAAACAGTCTAAGAAGCGCCAATACTTAAAATACTTTTATACATTTTAAAAATGGAAGCAGTTTGTTTCCAAAATGATGCACTGTTTCAGGGTCAAAATTAAATCATTTCATTAAGTGCTGAAATAAGAGACAAAGGTGCATGAAGACCTGTTGACTACTGGACTTAGAAAACCTGAGCCTCAGTAAACATATGGAACCAACCCAGATGCCCCTCAGTAGATGAATGGATCAAAAAAATGTGGTATATATACACAATGGAATTCTATGCCTCCATCAGAAAGAATGACATTGCCCCATTTGTTAGGAAATGGAAAGACTTGGAAAAAATTATATTAAGTGAAGTAAGTCAAGCCCAAAGAAACATAGGTGCCATGGTTTCCCTTATTTGCAATAACTAGTATATGTCTGAGACAAGCAGAAATGGTCAGATAAGTTGATGTTAGGTGAAATGAAAATCAAGGTAAGGATTCAAATGTTTTTTTTTTCTTTTTTGCTATTGTGTCTAACATATTCATAAGATGATTTCTTTGTTGCTTTGTATGTCCCTCCCCCACGGTATTACCCCTGTTTTCACTGTATTTGATATTGGTATACTTTGTGGAGGGGAAGGGAAACAACAAATCGTTTAAATACGGATACAGATGGACCCATTGCAACAATGAGATGTGCAAGACGTTATGTGGAAAAATGAACTTTACAACTTTGGCAAGGGCCGGGGAGGGGTCTGGGGGGGGGAGAGGGTGGATGGGAAGGGATGGGAAGAGGAAACAAAGGAGGCAACAATGCTTGATAAAAAATGCACTCATTATCTTGCTCATGCAAATGTAACCCTTCTGTATGGTATTTTCACAATTAAAAAAAAGAAAAAACCTGAGCCTCAGGAGAAGTAGAGCAATTGCTTGCCTTCAAATAAACACCTGATTGCTAGCTATTATTTTGCTGTTATTATTCCAGTGTTATTGTCACTATATAGTATAATGAAAACCAGTTGAAACAAAATATTTAAAACATGTTATGAGTATTAATCAATGTTCCTAAACAAACATATGTTATATACACACACCTTTCTGCAAGGTACTATGGTTGCTTATAGCAATTGGGATTGAAGAGGACATATTCTAAACCATCTCTGCTTTTCATGAAGTTCTGTGTATGTTTTTGTTTTACTGCCAAATTGTTCATTTTTTATTTCTGTCCTCCTCCAACATTTTCTAGTTTCCAAATTTCTGTAGTTAATAATTTTCTTCTGTAATTAGTAACAGTAACCAAATTCAATGTCTTACTGCTTTGAGTTGTTGGATTTTATTTCAGTTCCTAATTCTCCCATTATATTTTTCTATTTTCAATGCACATGACACAAAATAAAAACGAATCAATTCCTCTAGGCTGAAGCCTAGGAGACATAATCTTGACATAATTATATTTTTCAAACAATCTAAAAAAGTCTGCCACATATTTTTTAGCTAAAAGGGGATTTTCTCCTGGGTTTATCCAGTATCAACAGTGAGAAGTTGTACACAGTCAAGTTCAAAATTTTTGGCAAGCAAACATAAAATTATTTACCAATATAGGAGAGTATTATCATTTTTTTAGTATTGGTTTTGTAACCATTTATGAATTTCACTGTCAAAAATAAATTCCACATAATTTCTCTATATTTCCATGCTTTGGTATAGAATTGATGTTCACAAATTATAGGGATGACAAGGAAATTTGATTCAAAATTCCTATGGTTAATGGAAGGAAATGTTTCATTCTTTGTTAGAGTAAAGAGACGACCAATGTATATTTTAATATACCATTTCTTTCCTGTTTAGAGACTAGGCTGCTTCATTTTGTCAATTAATTTCTAAGATTGTGAGGCAAAGTAACAGAATGACAAAATAATCCTAGGTAAAAGGGATTGCTACTCAGGTTCATGGGGCTCTTATATAGATATTAATTAGTGTCAGACCCTACTCTAAATGTTTTATTAAACCTTAAAGAAAGAAAAGACAAAGATAAAACAATATAGAGATCAGAACACAGAAGTAGAAACCAAACACATCATTTAAAATGAAAGGAATAAAGACTGAAATAAAATGTAAAAAAAAAAGACATATAATAGCCAAATGTTATTCAATAAACTCACTATTTGGACTGTTGAAAATTCATTTTAAAAGAGTTCATACTTTGTTGTTATTCCTAAAATGACCACAATCAGTAGTTCAAAATGATCAAATGTATATGCCTACTGTCTCAATCATCTCATTCATTATTTCATTGGCTTGTTGATACATTGTTTGCCCCTCTGAACTCAACTATAGACTCAAGTATGCCATGAAAACAATACAATTCAATTCAATCCTTAAGCCTTTTTTTCTTTTTCTTTTTTTTTTCCTTTCTGATCAGTAGTGGGGCTTGAACTCTGGGCCTGGGTGTTATCCCTGAGCTCTTCAGCTCAAGGAGAGTACTCTATCACTTAAGCCACAGAGCCACTTCTGGTTTTCTGGTGGTTACTGGAGATAAGAGTCTCAGGGACTTTCCTGCTGGGGCTGGGCTTAAGCCATGATCCTCAGATCTCAGCCTCCTGAGTAGCTAGGATTCTTAAGCTTTTTAAAAAATTAATTTATTAATGATTCAAATGTTTAGATATACTCTCTGTGAAAAAAAAAGGGTATCAAATTTGACTGTGCCTTAATTTCCTTACCTGAGAAATGAAGCTAATCATTACATATCACATAAGGTTGTATTTCTTATGGAAGTTTACTAAATGCTATTTGTAACCTGAACATGGATGGGTGGTGACAGCAGTGTCCACAGCTTTAAGGCACTGAAGTTCTTGTCCTCGGTGAGGACACAGGAGAACATCCTTATGGCAATTTATTGAGAATTCAACTAAGTCATTCAAAAGTAGGGGATTAACAGAAGCATACTTGTGCTTTTACATAGGAGAAAATAAAGTGATTGCTTAACGGTAAGTTTCGGAAGAAACAACTAGCACTATGCACTTATTCAAATAGTTGGTGGACTGTTGGTGTTTTGGCAAACTCCTTGGGAAAGGCTTAGTGGTCAATGGTTTTTATATACTTCCTTGTCAAGAACCACTGGTGTGATCGTGGAACCAATTCCTAAATTCAACTGGGCCTTCTTTTCCTAACTTTTAAAAAGAAGGACTTGAACAAGGTGGTCTCTAAATCCTCTTTTTCATATGTGGTATGGTATCAAGAAATTTGGTGGATTTATCTGGAGGAGTGAAAATACCAAAATAATATTTTATGGAACACTAGAGACATAAAAACACAGGAAATTAAAACATTAAAGAACTAAATTCACACCCACAGGAGTATAATTTACATTTGAAAAAAGTGACATAGTTATAGAATTATCAACATATGTTGGCTGGCAAATATACTTCCTTTATGTTTTTAGAGCAGTATCTTCAACTGCATAAATATTAAGCAATAGGAGAGGAATAATAAATTATACATATATATATATATATTTCTATCCATGTAACAACTACACAGGTTGCATATTATTATTAGGTATCAGGAAAAGGAAATATGAAATACATCAGAAAGGCAAAATATACACACATAAGGTATGAAAAAGGAAATACAGAAATTTTCATAATTAAAATGAAAAATTAGGCAAAAAGAATCATTAACTCTTTTTGCAAAGAGGTAAGAGAATATTCATTGTGAAGAAAAACCTTTTTCATCCATAATTAATTTTTAAAATGTCTACACATCATAAAAGACTATATCCCCAAGCCAACAAGCAATATCAAACCTAAAAAAAATGGAAAAAAGGTATTTTTAAATATAATTGATCACATTTAACAATGTTTTAGCAAAATCCATACAACAGCAGCCACAAAGTCCATATGACAGGAAACATTGTATTTATTTCTAGAACTGTACAGTAAAATTAAAAAGATTTTTGTTATTAAATGATGCTATTTCACTAGTTGAAATATATTCAGCATCCAAAAGAAAGAGACAATAAAATGTTTATATGAATGAGTCTGAAAGTTAAAAAAAAAAGTATGACAAAAAACAAAACTGGACAAAATGGTATGAAGGTGAAGCTGTTATTCTATTATACTATTAAATTATATTCTGTTATACTATTACAAAAGGTATTAGGTATCCTGGGCCTGTGTGCACCCTCCAGGCTTATGCAAAACACACCTACTTTTCTGTATCAGCACTTTGTCATTTACCATACCTGTGGGTAGCTGTCAGTTCTTGGTAAAACTGAGATATCATAGGTGGCAGCAAAATGGCTTTTAGCTTGCTGTATTTGACCATAACGTTCCCTTTTCCTCCACTTGGCCCTTCGATTTTGAAACCAAACCTATGTTTTTAAAAAAAAGAGAATTTTAACTGAGAAATATTTTAGGAAAGCAAGTGTGACAGTAAAGGTTTCAAACTGGATAGGAAAACCAGGTTAACAAAATAACAAAATTTATGTTAAAAAACAATACTGAAAGGTTATTCTCTTATACGTGATGTGTCTATGAGGTAATATCGTTCACAAATAGGAGGCTTTCAGCAAATTTGGTCGATACATCATGTCTCTGTTTAATCATTTATGGATAATAAAATGAATTACACTGTATCATCTCTCTTACATTACCACATGATCAGGGTAATCCCCTTCTAATCTAAAGCCATATTATTATTTGAGTCTCAAGATTTATTTTTTTAAAACATGTCTCAAAATGACTTTTCTGGGTAATGTCCATATTTAAATATATTAAAATATAAAATATTAATCATAAAAACCATGATATTAAGATTCGATATAAAACATATAGCAGTAGATATCTCCATTAAGACATAGGAAAAAAATAAGATTCCAAACGGTACTGAGCTTGGTGAGGATTACAGGTAAAGTGACGTCAGTATGAAACCTACCTCTGTTTTTTAAAATATGTACATGTAATGATCACATGAACTATATCAGATATGGAAAATGCTCAGATGCTTTCACAAACATCCTTCCATAAGTGATAAAATAAATTAAAAATAGCAATAAAACTAATATTTTAGATACAGACAATTACCCAGAATTCCTGGGGGTTCCATCAAGCCACAAAACTGTCTTATACAATTTCTCTAATTAATCTATTTGAAATATTGATCCTAAGAAATTTCTCAGAAGGTTCATTAATTCATACTTCTATTTCTCAAGAATGTCCACTGTAATATTGCAACCTATTAAAAAGCACATACCTAGAACTATGTTCAATATGAAAAACTTTGATTTGTTTTCCATGAACATGATCCAAGCAGCTTTCAGAAATCATACTATTATTATTTATACAAGTATGTACCAACATAAAATGATTAGGGAAGAAGCAGGCAATCAAGTATGAAAATGAACTCAAGTATATATAAGCGAAAAATGAAAGGGCCTCAAGTATAAAAAGCCTTTCATTCACATTTAATCAAAACTCCCATACATTGTTCCTCATATTTAACTCTAACTTTATATATCTTCACAACTTTGGTTACATTATTCCTATTCAGTTTAACTCCATATTGCAAATTTGAGATGGAAACTTTGAAGAGCTTTCAAGCAAAACACAAGAGCTACCTGTTTAGAACATGTTCCTACTACACTGCTGGCAATAAAGATTATCCGTTCTACCCAGGACTTTAGATGGCAAGCAAAGTAAAGAAAAGAAAACATATGTTGCTGCTGTTTCCAGAGACAGGCACCAAGAGCACACTAAGAGAATTTATTAAGAATAGAATTTACCCTGTAAGTTTTTATTTGTTTTTCACATTGACAACAAAGACTAAGATTCGCCTTAAAATGAATGACTACCTCCAGTCTCATGTGAAAAGCAGGATGGAGTACAAGCTGAGAAAATAGGATTCGAGTTGGCTCTCTAGGTATGTTCTAAGATAAAAATTAATCAGGACTTGAGGGGGAACATGGGTAGGGTATAGCTGATCACTCTATATATAAACACATTTTTCTATGGTTACAAGTATAACTAATTTAAATACATATGCACAAGACAAAAGAAATCACATGCAGGACTGATGTTAATACTTGACCATTCTAAAATTCTTCATTAGCACACACTATCTATATATTTACTTCCTGAGCTAAGATAAAATAACCATTTGCTTCCACAACTCAAGCAAAAATCTGCTGCTTGTTAACCCTGAACTACCAGATGTTGTTTTTAATGACACAGGGGCCTTATGATGTCTTGATCTTAAGAAGTAATACTTATTGCACTTGGAAGAGCATTATTCACCACTTATTCATTTTTTTCTCTTGGTGTTTTAACATTTTCTAGAATAGTAAAAATAATCCCTAATAAAAGGCTTGCTTCTTACTGCTGCATTTGAAACTCTTCTAACTTGTAAGTAATAAAATAAAGGTCAAGAACACCAAACCTAGCTAAAATAAAATATTCTTACAAGTTGGCATTTTATTCAGTATATTTTCTTTTTTTAAGTTTTTTGACACTAAGTACACTGAATGATCTTATTTGAAAATTTGAATCGTTTTTGTAAACATGATTGAATATGCAAAATAATTATTTTGAGCAATATCATCACTTGGAAAAACTTAAAGATTTACTTATAGTTTAGAAGATAAAATAGGACAATCTGTAGTGACAACAGCTGAGAACAGAAAATCACAAATGAACTATTTAGTGTTCACATTTATGAAGGTATCTTGTGATATACAGAACAATCGGAAGTTTGTGTAGTGTTTCATTTTCTCTTTTGTTAGCTCCTCAACCTAAATAAAGCTATTTATGCACTACTAGAAAAATAATATCTGGTATGTAACCTATAAAACCCTCAATAGTTGAAAAAAATAAAAAGTTAATATAATGTATTGATTACCTGATAGACAATTATCAATTTGGTCTTGACCTCTTGGCAGTTTCTTTTTGAGACCAGAGCTATGTTATTGTAGTCTGTTTCTTTGTAAATGACTTTTAAGTTTTAAAGTTATATAATGTAACTAGACTTCTTATGTTTTGTGAGAGTTGTTAAAGTTTTGCTAATAACAAAGGGATTCTGATGGCCCTACAAGCATATACATCCCATTGTTCTATGCATTCAGTGGGGAGTCAGTTGCTTCCTTGATGAGCTATTGCAATTCATAATTTACTCTGCCATGCCATTCTTTCCACATTACCCAGCCAGAACTCCATTTGATGCCTACCTGCACCCTGGCCTCAGTGAGTTCCGTGCGCAGTGCCAGTTGTTCCCTGACATACACATCCGGGTAGTGGGTTTTCTGAAAGACCTTCTCCAGCTCTTCCAGCTGCAGGCTGGTGAAGGTTGTTCGGTGTCTTCTCTTCTTACTGCTGGATACATTGCTGTCACATTTATCCCCAAGTTCATCCAGTTCTCCTTTCTCTGGCATCCCTTTCACGGGAGACATCCGGAGACTGTTGCAGTTGTCCATGGCTCTATTCAGTTCGGTGTGAAGAGGCTGTCCCTCTACTTTGGTTATCCCATAGTTCACTGCATCCAGAGGGGAAAACAATGGTGCTCAGAAATGTGAAAGACATTTCCACGAATCCAGTAGAGGCAATTTAGGGCATAAAGAAAAAAATGTGCTAAGGATAACTGTGCCAGTGTGAAAGCGGTCATCACACCACACAGAATGTACAATTATTAATTTACTGTGGAACAATCTTAAAATAAGTTTTAAATGTGTACACGCAACTCATAAGTTGCCACCATCCACAGTGCTCTTGCAATATATAATCACCTACTCTTAAAAAAGAAACTCAGTGATTATGACATTTGAAAATGAATGAAACATAACTTGTCATGTAAGACAAAATTAATCGACTCCTGTGGCTCAAAAAATATTTCAATTGTAAATAGTACCTATACAATAGTATCTAACAGTTAACTCTTCTTCCACTTAAAAGCTCTTAAGTGAACCTATGTGGGACATTATTTCCATTCCACTTTTAATATTTTAAGTGAAAACTCACATTCGAATTTAAATTTCTTTCAAAAAGCCATATACTAAATTCAAAATGAGCCTTGTCAATCTCTGGAAGTGGTTTCTCTATAGAAAAGAGTAAGCTTTTCAGCAAACTACTTTTAACTCATCTCACAGCTCTTTAATTATTTCATTTTTGTGTAACTCGGGAAATATATTTTAAAACAGAAAGTTTCATTGTTTTCTCTCTGAACGCAGAGAAATTAAAACATCTATTAAAACGTTACAAAGGTTGACATCTGGTGTTGTGTTAAGGGGTGTTTTAATTTCGGTAATTTCCTTCAGATTTGATTGCATGCTTGCAACATGATATAAAACAAAAATGAATCCTATAATGCCACACACGCAAATACCATGGATACACATAATGAACTGAAAGTCATTTTTCCTTTGTAAAAAGTAAAGTCAATCCTGTCAGACCAATACTTTTCGGCAGACATCGTACTTGTATCGTTGTTTTTATTTGTCTCTGTTTTGTAAACTAGTCCCGGGAACATATTTTAAGAGCCAGTTCATTTTGATGGACAAACATGCCTTGAAGCTTTCGTGTAAAGGAAGGTGCTATGTAAAATATATATGTATATAAATATAAAGAAGGAGCAGTATTTATTAACAATACGGGTTTGTTTCTGAGGACCGAGCCAACCCGGGAACTGCGGCAATTAGGAGTGGGGGAGGGGCGCAGTGGAGACGCTGGGGGCATCTCAGGAGACAGACTAGATCTTTCTACAGGAAATCTGACATTTGTCCTTGGGCATTCTATTCAATCCCTTTCTGTAAAAAAAAAAAAAAAAATCCTAAGCGCGTGGTATTTGTTCAGAAGTTGATAGAAGTTAATAACAACCAAAATTACTCATTTCTCTTCTCACTTCGGGTTTCCGACAATTTAAAATATGACTAATGTAGCCGGCACAACAGGTCATCAAAAAAAAAAAAAAAAGAAAGGAAGGAAGGAAGAAAGAAAGAAAGAAAGAAAATTCTCTCCGTTCTAATAACTTTCTGCATACACTTGAAAAATCCCAAGGACACAGACACTGTGGTCTCCAAGACTGCCAGAAAGTCCGAAATTACGAGCAGTAAAGAATTAGCGGATCATTTTTTTTTTCTAAATAAAGGTTGGTAAAATCACAGTTTGTCGCTGGTCGTTATGCTACTAATGTTTCAAAGGTAACGATGCGACTCGGAATGAAGTAAAATATGAGTTGCATAAGAATCTTCTGTACGAATTATTTTAGAAAACAAATTCCTTCCCACAAAGCTGGTGTCTGGCGAGATTTTGTGAACTTCCATTAAAATAGGGCGCGGGGGGGGGCTTGTTGTAAATATTTCACACTTAATTCGTTTGTTATTTTAAAGCAGCCCGCTCCTTACAGCTTAACTGTAGAATATATACAATGATAAGGAAAAGGGACTCTTGATATTGTAAACGTGCTTTAGCTGTCGAGATCTGAAATAATAGGTTTGTATTGAATTACAAGATAGAAAAGATAGATGGTTTGTTTTGATGACATTTTGACTCTGAGATACTTGGGCATTCAAAGTTGAAGATTTCGCCCAGAAGCCTTCTGAAAGGCTTACGAGGTGACTTTTCATGGGAAGTAAGGAATCCGCAAGTGACTGATGATCTCGGGGATTCTTTGCCCCCACACAACTCAAAATAATTGGGTGAGTTTTAAATGAAAAAAAAAAACAATCAGGTGTTTTGTTGGAGACGCAAAACAATTTTTTTTAAAGCGCAGAAATCACAAATTCACACAAGCTCTGTTTCTAGCAACGCCTCCAACTTCAAACTTTAAAACAGCGTCACTCTTCAGACGATTTTTTTTTCACCTAAAAAACAACGATTTCTTTCTCTTCCTTCCCTCCAGAGGATCGGGAAGTGCTCCCCCGGGCTGTGAAGGACCTCAGCCCCGGCGTCCGGCTCGCGGCCAGCGGGCGCGCTCCACGGCCGTCCTCAGCCTCCTTAGCGCTTATCAGTTTGCCCTGGAGGCTTAATTACAGCCTTTCGAACCCTCAGAGGCACCAGCCGACCTCGAAAAGAGACTCGCGCGAAGCCACCGCGTTCAGGATCTTTCCTTGGCACCCGATCCCCAGACACATCGCCCCAGAAGTCCACTCCAGGACACCGCGCGCTCTAAGGGGCGCACCGCGCCTCGGCCTTTCTCGGCCCAGCTCCAGCCCCTCTGGTGCCCGCTTTTCTCTCCCCCACCCCCGACACCCCCGAACCGCCTAAACGTGCTGACCCAGTGGGAGGTTTTCCCGAGCCGGGGATGGTGGGGGGGAAGGGGGCTGCGTGGCGGGGCCGCGCCTCTGGGGACTCACCACTGTTGTCCTGACAGGGCGAGGTCCTCTCCAGCCGCACGTGATGCTCCGCTCGCGGCAGGGGCCCGAAGGCCTGCACGCATTTGCCGGCCGACGCTTTGCCGTAAAAGGACTCATTGTCCAGCGTCTCCATAACGTGCTCCAACGCGCCTCCTGCGCCCATGTAAAAGTCACTGGTTTTACTTGGCGGACTCTTAAGAGCAAACTTCTCGCTCAGAAACTCCATAATCCTGGATGGCTGTCTGGGAGTTGTCCGGGCGAGGAGTGGAGGGTAGCGCTGGAGAAGAGGGGAGGGTGGCGGGGGGGGGGGGGGGGGAGGGGGGAGGAAGGCGCGAGTGGGCGGGAGGAGGGAGGGCCACGGAGGATAGAAAGGTGAAGGGGAGCTTGAGGCTGGGCGACGCCGGGAACTGCCCGGCTCTGAGCCCTTTAATACGTCCCGGCTGGAAAAAAGGGGGCACCCGAAGTTGCCTTTATA
>NW_012267219.1:21747034-21814492 GCF_000151885.1 Dipodomys ordii | reverse complement strand
CCCCCCCCCCAGCCAGCCACCCACCACCAGAGAGATTTACAGAGGTATCTTAAGAACTTGAAAGGAAGTATTGCTGTAAAAGGCTTTTATTTCATCTGTAGATGGTTTACGGGGAAGATCCACATTCATCTCAAGCCCCAAAAGGAGCCCGATCCAAGCATTGTGAAGGAGAATGGCGAGGCTTTACAAAGAGACCGCTCGGGGCTTCTGAGCCGGACGAGCTAGGGCGTCCGCGCCAAGTCAGCTCCTAAAGAGGCCCAGGGCCTTTTCCTTTCTCTCGAGAATGCGTAGCGATGGATGGATGGGAAAGGGAATAAACAGAACGAGAGCCACGGGAGCGATTCGATTATTCCACTTACCAGAGATTTCCCCATCGCCTCTCCACCTCTCCCCTTGGGCCCCGATTGTGATCATCAGACTCATATTATTTTTATAAAATAAATCTGTTGAGACAAGTGCCCCCCCCAAAAAAAAAGACCCAGAGGAACATTCCTTGCGCCGGCGGGTTAAGAGAGGAGAGAGGTCGGGCCTTCCGCATGCTTGGTAAAGGGGAAATAGTTGTACTTGGGGAGAGTGGCGATGAAGTGTCGGGGAGCACTGGGCGCGGGGGCCAGGACCTCTCTCGCAGGGGACGGGCAGGCCAGGCAGGGCAGGGCGGGTGGTACAGGACCTTTGGAATTGGAAGCGTCTCAGGGTTTCGGGTGACCTCCGGCTTCCAAGGAGAAGCTGGCTCATAAGCGAAAAGCGTCCATTGCCTTGGGCGCGCAAAATAAATAAAAGAAATACTAATAATAAAAATAGGCAGTCTTTGGCAATGAGCCCCTTAACCGACGGATCTGATGAAAACCCCACAGGTTGTGTGCCCGGGAGGTCTAGGCGTGTGTGTGCTGACAAAGCGAGAAGGGAGAAATCCCTGCGCGGGGGGAAGGGGGCTCCAGCCTCCTGGCAATTACACCGCGATCGCTGACACGCCTGGCACCCCAGATTTGGAAGATGGAAAAGCCAAGCCTAACACAGGCAGGCATCCAACTGGGTTCGGGAATCTGCCTTGCTTTTCGGAATCTTGGGCTGATCCGCTCCTCACGGAGGATATTTCTCTTTGAGACCCAACCTGGACGCAGCCTAAGAAGAAAAAAAAAAACAATTTCGGAGGCGCTACACACCCCCCAAGAGCCGCAACTTAGCACTGCCCTAAAGGCGGGGCCCGACAGGAAAACGCGTTTCCCATGAGTGAACCAAGCGGAAGGGCCAGCGCATAACAGCCGGGTTAGCGGTCCAAGCGCCACCCGAGACCGTTCTCCCGAAAAGGGGCGCCAGCTCGCTCCCCGTGGTGGAGTCTTGCTTGGCATGGTCTTGATTGCGTACTCATGCCCGGGAGAGATGAAGTTGTTCCTGCCTTTGAATTGGTTGTGCTGCATTATTGACGGGAGCAGGACAGTTTACCTCAATAGATAATTGTCACATCTCAAGAGGGCGCAGGGTGGGGGAGGATGAAGTATTGGGGATGTGCGTGTATTGGGGGGAAACTATCCCCCAAGAAAGCCCGGGGGCTCCTTGAAAAAGGAAACAGATAACCTCTGTTCTTCGTGGACAGTCTTCTTCTTTCACCTCGTAAAAGGCCAGGGACACGCGGTCGCTAAAGTGCTCTCGCTGAGCTGGGATGCTTAGACACTTTCCAGCTGATACCTGAGCAAAGCTGTGTGGGTACTTCGGGTGTGGACTTTGACCCTCAATTCGTGAATGGGTTGGTGGCTTTCAACATTCTCCCACCATCCTTTGTATCGGTGTTGTTCAGGTATTCTGAAATTCTGACCTTCTCTAATAGACACGGGAAATGACAAGAGAAATAGTCATTTAATTTTTTTCTAAAAATTCACAGCAGCAAGAATTCCCTTTTGCTGAGTGGAGTCATATAAAGAATTCCTCCTTACAAACTAAGTTATGTCGTAGAGTTCTGTCCGCTTGTTTATAAATACGCGTTTTAAGAGCCGTAAATTCCTTGAAAAACATTCGGTGTCTTTTAAATGAAAGACATATGATGCAAGCTCTAGAGTACTTGTATGCCAATAAAGACACAACTCAGAGGAAACGGCAAGGTAGCCCGGGAAAGCAGCTGCCTTACAAGTCCATTTCCACTCCATTAACCCAACTCAATTTTGATGGTAGTGGTTGTAAGGGATGAGGTGCAAGGTGTCACCAGCCCCACTTAATATCCTGAAGCCCCCTGGAAATGCAAATCTATTTACATGGAATCTCTTGTGCTTTGTGACATGTAACCACATGTGCCCATAACAGAGGGAACAGCTAATGGCAGGCTCCCATAGCAAATGTTTAATCTGCAGTTTTTGGCAAGAAGTTAGAACTTTGGTTGCCAAGAGCTGCATTAAAAGGACTTTGAGAGTTTGAGATAGAGTTTATAGTAATGACACAGCTCTAGTCATTGGAACATTAAGAGTAAGTTAAAAATAAGACTCATTAAAACAGAAATAAATGATTTCTGAAAGTCAGAGAAAGGAGAGAGAACCTCAAATTGGAAAGCATCTCGCCTTTCCTGGGATCTATCTACCTGTGCCTTTTCTGCTGGATGGTTTGGGAATAACCTTGATAATCAACCGTAACACTTTGATAACTGCTTTCAGCTACCCTGCGCAGATCCATTATGGGGCTTAGCTCCTTGCCAGGTTTTTAAAACTGGCTTCATATGGGCCTTGTCTTGCTTCCTTCTCTGCTTCTAACCAATCCACCCCTTCCACACAGAGGTCAGTATTCCTGAAGGGTGATTCACTGGCAAGGAAAAATAAGCTTATAGTTGTGATTTCATCTCTGCAGGATCATCTGGTCAGCTAGAGGTTATCAGTTCCTTCTTTGCTCCTTCTTTCAATTTCATCTTTCAGAGTCACGTTCAATTATTTTCATACTTGGAATCAAAACCCAGGATTCAGCTTGCCTTGTACTTCAGCCAATAGTTGTACATACAATAAGTTGGTCTGTCTCCTATTGTGGTTTGCTTTCTTCCTATTTGAATTTTTTTAGTTTCGGTCGCTAGCACCTACAGTCGGCAGTCCAAGTGAAGGCAGGGGAGTAGCAAAGGTGGGGAGCCATTTTGTAAAGTCTAAACACATTTAGGACATCCTTGGGTTCCGCACTTTGGAATCTCTGAGGGCTCTGATGTGTCTCTTTGCATCTTGATGAAAATGATGAGCAGTGCCTGCGGAGTGCATCAGGGAGAAATGGAAGAGTGAAGGGTGAAGGCTAAGGAGACCTATGTCAGTTTAGGTCTCTTCTGCTTTTTCCTTTAGCAATTTAGAGGTGTTGGAGTGAAATAGATCATTCCTCTGGCACCATCAGATGCTGAGAGTGGAAAGGCTATTTTGTGAAGATGACTGCTACTCTCCTTGGAAGTTTCATCTACCATTATTCCTACAAGGATGGTTTGGGTTTGGTGCTAGTTTCCCCAAACAGTGATTTAGGGTGTTTAAAAATTTTTTACTTAGTTCTCTTTAGAGCACAACATTAAAATAATTCAGTAAGTTAAAATTATTTGAAACATCAATTGAAATGGCTATTTGACTATTTGACTACTTTCCCTCATCGAAAAGTAAAATTCAGGTAAGAGATGAACAGTCTAAGGCATCTAGACTCATTTTACATGGAAAAAAAATTCTCATGGGCTAGAATGTGCTTTCATTACTCCTTTCATTTTGGCAAATGTATTTGGGTTAATAAAAAGATTTCTATTTCTAAATATATGCCTCAGGAAAAGTAGTAGCAAGAATGTGTAGGACACTCTACCTTCTTTCCCTCTCAACTTACACAGTGTGGGTAAAAATACCAACATAGTATTCTAGATTTAGTGCTTTTTTTTCCAGAGGGAGTTCAAAACTTATTATAAGAAAATCTAGAAGGGAAAAAATGCATGGTGACATAGGAAAAGTCTGCCAATGTAGAAAGGCAGCAGCGATCTGGTGAGGGGAGGAGGAACTGGTAGAGGGAAACTTTCATGAAAAAGCACTAAAATAATTGAAAGTCATGTATCATGGCAAAGAGCCAGGTAGCCTCGTGTTTGTATGTGCTCTGCTGGGGCTTTCCCTCCCTGGCTTCATCTTGAACATCTCATGGCTCTGCAGACAGAGTACATACAGAACTATACTTTTACTGAAGCAGTTCAGAAGGATTACACACACACACACACACACACACACACACACACACGTGTATGTGTGTATATATAATATATATCCTTGGGATTAGAAATATTTGAGATATATATATATATATATATATATATATATATTCAAGCCAACATCATCTACAGGCAGATAAATGGATGACTTGGTTAATATTGGTTAATATTTGTAAAGACGGTCTTTCCAAAAACAGTCACTTCAATATTGAGTAAACCAGTCCTGTCACAAATGTAATAGATTGTTTACCTTGATTTCAATAATACTGTTTTGATATCTCAAAACCTCTAAATGCGGTTTTCCCCCCAAATAGATACAAGTGTTTGTGAGTTACAGACTTAGTACAGTAACTTTTTTTTTTCACTTAATGGACTTTAGATTTTACTTTGGATCTTCAATATATAGGGTTTAAGTGAAAATATCTTAGATTTGACTTTGGATCTTCAATATATAGGGTTTAAATGAAAATATCTAAGGTCATTATTTGCCTGTGTACACCTATTTCTTTTGACTTATTTGACAATTTCTATAGGTATCATTTAAGTCATCAAAATGTATTTTATTGCGAATATAAAAATAATTATCTATAATAATGTAATATGTTTTACTTATATCTAAGGCTATTTTCACTGTTTTAGAGAAATTTCAAGCATTGTTCTTCCATGACACATACCTTTAGATGGTCCATAAGTAATCCAAACCATATTCAGTTCTTAAATCCAGATCTCACTATTAATCATTTATTCAAAGCACCAATATTCTATCTGCTAAGTATTAAAACTTTGTATATTTGAATGTATCCACTCCTCCCTCCACTGATTTATCTCTCTTAAAGACAGAGCTGCTTAAAGATGTGCCTGTGTATTGTGCCTTCAGCTTTTGCATTTCGAGACTTCTTTAAAGAAAATACCAGAGTGGGCAAGAAGGCAAAGTGACAGATATTTCTTCTTTGGACTCGAAGTATGCAGCTTTAAAGATACAGTCTTTGGATATGCAAACAAACGCGACTAAGGTAGGACCAGGAGACCAAACCAGGGCAGTCTCAAAAGACCAGAGAGAGAGAGTCCGTATTTCCTCACCTAGGTGCTTCACCCTCGGCCATCACCCTCTAACTAGAAAAGACAGGATCGAGTTTTTGAGCTGTCATGGTGTTCGTCGTAGGTTTGAAAACTATCCAAATCTCCCTTAAATCCTTTGCTTGGGTACCTTATAAATTCAACAGGAAGTAGAAAAATCACAAACATAATTATTTCATGTTATTATTTCACAGGATTATTTCACAGGGAGAAGAGAAAGGAGTGCAACAACTATTTCCAAAAAAAAAAAATCATTGAAGAACTTTCGAGAAAAGATTAATATACCCACTTCGCTGGCCGCTGGCCGGGTTCAGCTAAGTGGATTCCTGATGTGAGGTATGCTAAGCGAATTTCACTTGCACACTGGTGGGACACAAAGCATTGTGCTTACCAGCAGCAAGCCCAGCAGGGTGCACGACCCAGCAAGGCAAACCGAACTTAAAAGCACCCTGTGACAGGCCCATTTAGACATCTCTCCTATTGCTTCGGGACAGTCTGAGTTCAGAACCAGCTTCCGTGTGGCAAGAAGGTGCGGCCCTTGGCTTGGTTGCACCATCACCTGGCGCGCCCCTCTCTAGGTTGCCAGCTGCCTGGAGCCGCGAGACCCGCTGGGCTGGGAATCTCGGTTGGGGCTGGGTGTCCAAAAGCCCCCCGAGGTGAGCTCAACACGCGGGATAAAGGGACTCGCAGCCAGAGACTCCTGTGTTTAAGGGTGCTATGTGGGGGAATCTGAGCAAAGAGAACAAGAAGTTTCGCTTCTAATGCAAGCTTGAAAGAGGCTGCGCGAACGTAGAAAAGAAGTTAGTGGTTAACCGATTCGCTCTAATATTTCATCAGTGGTGCTTGCTTCCTTTTAAAGGCTAACTCTTGGAAAAACAACATATTTTAAGCTTTCCATCCAAATATTGATGTTGGCAAATAGATCGTCTAACTCTTCCCTTGGTCAAGCACAGTGGCCTTTTTGTTTGACAGGTTGGGAATCAGAATTAATCCATATCACAAATCGTTGCGGATTTCGAAGAGTAAGGCAGGGAACTCCTTAAAAAAAAAAAAAAAACAAAAACGCCCTAGTGTGTGTGTGAGTGTGTGTGCGTTTACCTTACCCATAGCTACCTGTCCTCAACAGCAAATAGTTCAGTTCTCCCGCTGTGTGTGTGTGTGTGTGTGTGTGTGTGTGTGTGTGTCTGCGCGTGTGTGGCAGGGTGGGGGTGGGTTGGATGCCAGGTATCAGTGTGACTGGAAGGCATCCTACAGGGTGTCTTAAATGCCCTCCACATTCCTCTCTCTTCTAAGATCTTGCTCCAAAATAAAAATTCCTTCACTCTCATTGAATATTTGTGTGTTTGATCCCACAAAACGGGGACACACTACCTCCACCTTGTTGGCACCCACCACATTCGAAGGCTTCTACCAAGAAAACAAGTCTTCAGGACCCCGGGGACTATCACTTCTCAGATCCCATCTTTTTAGATTCTCAAGGACAGATGTTTGGAAAGGACACTTGTTATATAGTCAGAGAGACATTCAACACTTCTTACTTTCACAGTGGCTCTAAAAAGAAATCACAAAACTTCATGAAAACGTAATTTAAAAAAAAATGAAGTTCGGATATATTAAACAATTAAAATACTAGCTGTTACTCTGCCAACAGTAAAGTGAGATTTTTTTTTAAGATAAAGAGAAAGAAACAATGTCATTTATACAATTCATTTATTGCGGCTTTGAGGGGTTGCAAACACACGTGAAACACATAATAATTATAGTAAGCTAAGGAGTTAAAGTGGATATTCAGTTTGAGAGGACTTTGTTTTGGAGAAAACCCTCTTTAATGAAGTTGTAAGGAATCTAAATAATTCCTTATAATGTGCATTTCTGATTGATGTTCCTGAAATTCTTTATTTCATATAGTATTTGATTCATATGTGCTACTTTTAGGGAGAGAGGTAGAGTTATTCTGTCTCTGCATTAGGGATTGCTCAATAATTGAATTGAATTAAGCAAAAAATCTAAGTAACTCATTATTGTATTTTGAGAAAGACTGCCCTTTAATCTTGCATTCTTTCTAATGCTAATAAAAGTCTGAATACTGCCTTACAATCTACAAAGAAATGTAAATCTTGGGAAATAAATTAAAGGAAGAAACTTCATTAAAGTAATTCTGTTTCTTTATGGAATAGAGAAGACATGTGGACCATGTCTTCTTTAAGCTATCTCAGCTTCTCTGGGTATCTTTCTAGCTGCGGGCTGTATCACAAATGAGACAAGCTTTTTAGACTGTAAGGATATCTCTACAGTAAAGACAACAGAAGTAACAGTGGGATCCTCTAAATCATTAAACAAAACTGTCATCAAGTATTATTCATTAAAAGTAGACTTTTACTCTATTCAATATCTTCACACAATACTGGTATGGACTGAAATTTTGTATTAAAAAAGTCACATTTGCATTTACAAATTATGCCATTTTAGGAGCACTAGTTAAAATTAAAACAACAACATTGACTTCAATTCATTTAGAAAAGGTAGAATGAAGGGAATAATTAATGGAGACAAACACGAGGCTGTAAATTAAGTTTGCAAAGTATTCCGGGGAGGGGGCACAGAACTGTAAGTGCTTTGATTTAATGATATTGGAGTCTACTGTTTTCATAGATAAGGAAGCTTAGGCAAGTTTAGCTTTCATGATATTAACGTAGATGAGAAGTTAGTGTTAAAAATATGACTTACAATACACTGTACCATGCAGAAGATTTGAAAACTGGTCAGGGCTTTTTTTGTAAAACTTTCCTTTTGCCCCCACCCCCTTTTATCTCAGACTTAACTTCAACTTCAATTCAGTATAACTCAGGCTGGTATTGAACTTGTGACCTTTTGCTTCAGCCTCCCAGGTGCTAGAATTACAGGTGTATACCACCATGACTAGCTTAGATATTATTTTGACTGAGAAAAAATAACAGTTGAACGTTTCTAATATTTAGTGTCTGAATCAAAAAGAATTTGGAAATTATATCATATGAAGAATGATTTTTAGCTAAGAAAAAAATATAAGAACAAGGAAGTTTACATAGTTTAGACACAGAGTTGGAAATAGATGGATTATGTCAGAAAATAGGTTTTTCATGTTAAAGACAAGGTTTTTTAATCATGAAAGTTTTCTATAATTAAAGTGCACTTATTCAAAAAACTGCTTGCTTATTGAACAAGAGTTGTAAAATTACGGATGTAAATTCCATGAAAGTCTTTCAGATAGAAGCATCCAAATGGTATTTCTAAGCTTAAAATAATTCACATCTCTGTTTTCCTTCACAAGATTGAAAAAAGAGTAAGAAAGAATAACAGCAGATGAATATGATCAAAATATGCTATTTGTATATGTATACTATATATATCTTGTTTCCTTCACAAGATTAAAAAATGTAAGAAAGAATAATAGAACAGGTGAATATGATCAAAATATACTATATGTGTATGTTCACTGTATATATATATATATATATGGTTTCCTTCACAAGATTAAAAAAGTAAGAAAGAATAATAGAACAGATAAATATGATCAAAATATACTATGTCTATGAAAATACCAAAAATAGAGTACAATTGTGTAGTTAAAAATTAATACAAAAATAAAGTTACCACACTATCATTTTCCAATCTAGCATTCATTTTCCCTAAAGAGAAATAAATTTAGTATATTTTGTCTTGAGATGAAATTAAGTAACATACACCTAGTGTCTTCTGTTAAATAACTATTCCGTCATTCTGCTCTGCCTTTTTTTTTTTTACTATTTCTTCTTCTTCTTCTTCTTCTTCTTCTTCTTCTTCTTCTTCTTCTTCTTCTTCTTATTGTAGAGTTCCTATTTACAGGAAATTTGATAAACTTCATAAATTTCACAAACAACATCAGATTATAGATTTCATACATTTCTACTACATCTTTTGATAACATGCAGAATAGATATTTAAATTCACAGAGTTTAAGTCTATCTCTACCACCTGTTAGCTCTTAGATGGTTAGTAAAGGATGTAACAATGTAAGGTTTAGTATTATTTGTACACTGAGGACCAGAAACCTTACATAGCCCAAAGGAATGAGAATTAATGTGAAGGGAGTTAATATATCCAACATATTGCAGCTAGTACCTGATCATAAACACATTGTTATGATTTTAAAATTTTTATACTGGAAAAGCATTTAATAAGGTTATGGAGATAGGAAGAATAAACTAATATGTCAAAAAATGAAAAGTAGCTTCAAAACAAAAAGAAAATTTCAAAATATCAATATTAAGAAAACACAAAACAAATTCTGATTAGTAAGAAAATTGAGAGAGAAGAAAAAATAATAATAAATGGGAACAAATCTCCCTGAGGATGCTAATCCCTAAAGTCTGTGTACTAATTTGAGGTAAGTGTACTTGCTCTTGATTACTATTCAGTTAAATTATATATACAAATATTTTTCTCTAACATATATTTTCTTTCAGTTTTTAATTGCTATTATTAAGGAGTTGTACCAAGAGGTTACAATTCCCTAAGTCAGGTAATGATTACAATGCTTCTTGGACAACATCAGACCTTCCTTTGCTTTCCTCCATTTCCCTCTCCTGTTGCATATTTAACATATATTTTCAGACTTTTGAGCCCAAGACAACTATGGACAACACTCAGTTTCTATGGTTAAAATGTCATTGTAAAACTGTATGAAAAAAAGACACTATGGTCTTTTATTGGTAATACAGGTATTAATTCCATTTTATGGCTTTAAAAGGTTGCTATGGGCTGAAGGGCTGAAGGTACTTCGCTTGTACAGACACAGTCAAGTTTTGAAGGAACATGAATCACAACACAATGGCATGTGAGGGTGGCCTTCAGTGGGAAATTAAGGTTAGATTAGGTCTCAGTGATGTGGGCCTCTTAATGGGATTAGTGTCCTTGACAGGTGGGAAAGAGATTGGAGATCTCCCTTCAGCACATTCAAAGAATAGCCAGAAAACCAGCAAGAGGGGCTTATACAAGAACACAATCTCACTTCTGTTCTAATTCTCAGTCCAGCTTCATTCCAACAATGAGAAATAAATAACCTATGCTTTTTAAGCCAATCAATTAAAAATTTTCTGTAATTAAGCCGGGCGCTGGTGGCTCACGCCTGTAATCCTAGCTACTCAGGAGACTGAGATCTGAGAATCGCGGTTCAAAGCCAGCCGGGGCAGGAGAGACCGTGAGACTCCTATCTCCAATAAACCACCAGAAAGCCGGAAGTGGCACTGTAGCTCAAGTGGTAGAGCGCTTGCCTTGAGCTGAAGAGCTGAAGGACAGGGCCCAGGCCCAGAGTTCAAGCCTCACGACCGACAAAAAAAAAAAAAAAATTCTGTAATTGCTTGTAGTAGGCTAAGACATACCTTCCATTCTTGCAAATAATGTTGCAAGTTCTAGCTTCTTTCAGCCATTACTTGGCTTACAAGACTCAGCATGCTATTATTGAGTGTCTGGAGACCACATTCTATAAAGTCTTATTTTGGAAATCACTATCTATGCTGCTATTCCTGATAAGAATGTTATTACAATGATAATGATATTACATAGTCCTGGAAGCAACTTACTTGATTCAATATACAACAGCATGTATAAAAATCAACTCTCAACAAATTCTTAAAGGTAAGTTCTCTTCATGTCATTTGCATTATCCTACAATGCAAAATCAAATGAATCCATATACCCAATAAGTATGGAACATCAGTATATATGATTTTATCATTATAATTTCAGATTTGAGGTAAATTAATATTTTCTTCCATATCTAGTTTTATTTCAAAATTATCTTCACAGTCACTTGCTAATAACATCAACTGAATTTTGAAAAGTTACTGGTTTTGAGAAGTACTACTGAGAGGCTCCACAAAGGACCTAAACTTTACAGAATGGATGGACCATGAGGTACTCTCTCTGATTCTAATTCCCAGCCATATTTCTCACTCATTCTCTATCCTTCTCACCAAGCTCCCAGCCATGCCCAGTCATCCAATCTTTAATTTTACTCTCCATTACTTGGATATGCTACTTTTATCTAGTTTCAGGTATTTATTCCAGCTGCAGCTGTCTGTCCATTCTCATTTGAAACTAATCATCCCCATCCACAATTTTTTTCTTTTATCGACAAATATTTTTAATCCACTTTGACATATTAGAATAAAAGTTCCTTATAGTATTGATGATTGAGTGAGGGTAATAAATTTATTTATGAAAATAATAAATGTTACTTTTTGTTTTGTTCACAATGGAGAAGAAAACTGAAAAACTTAAACATTGAACAAAAATTAAGAAAAAAAATAAGACTGAGGGATGAGTCTTTTTCATCAGGTGCTTACCAGGATGAGTCAATATTTCCATTTGAAAGGAGATAAAAGTCAGAGGATCTGAGCCAGACAACTCAGTTAGCTATCATACTCTTTGGGACACTGGTGGTAGAAATTTGGTGGACATATTTTGGAACATAGTATATTTATTATCTACAGAGCTGTGGTTCTAATGTTCCCAACCATACTTTAAAAATATATCTCTTAGTTTCCACTGGTAAAAACAAGTTAGGATACTATCAGAAATGCGTATCTTTTAATTTCCGAAGTATAAAAACACTTAAATGGTGGATTCTCAAGCCTTATTTACTTGAATCATTGAATTCTACAGTCATTGGGGGGGGAAGGAGAAGGATTGGGATGGGGGGGAGGGGGGAGGCTGGGAAGGGATGTGAAGGGTAAACAAAGGAGGAGGCTGCAATGCTTGGTAAGAAATGTACGCATTATCCTGCCCATGTAATTGTAACTCCTCTGTACAGTATGTTCACAAATAAAATAAAATTAAATTAAAAAAAATCTGAAAGTCAGTTCCAAAACTTGTTTCCCCATCACAGGGTAACAGTTCTTAAATAAGATATGCAGAATCAATCTAGTTTTAATCTGCTGAAAAATATTTTGGTTAAATTTTGGAAGATTATTCTTGAAAGGTTTACTGTGTCAAGTTACTATTTATTGAGTGTTTATGACATATCCCTAAGATATTCATCCTGTGGCTGACTTCTCATACACTTTACCACTTGACTTTCTAGCATCCTTTAAGTGATACATTACACTCTTAGTATAATGTCAAACAAACAGTTTTAGAGAGTTTGTCATTTTGTTTAAGATGATTCATTAAAGTGAGGATTATAACACAGGACAGTAACATTACCAGAACCATGTTCTTTTCACTTTTTTCCATATGCTTCCTACTAAAACATGTAGCTAGCAGAATGCAATTGCTGTTGATTTCTTTCTGGGTTCTCTGTATCATATTGAGTTATTTTCAACATTGATTTCATTTTGAAGTTCAGAGAAAATCCATGGTTAGACTGAATCTGAACAATGAAGAGATGAGAAACAGACCCAACCTTACTATGTCTTCTAGTAACCTTCTGTTGATTCTTGAACATTGGTAGAGAAATCTTGAATCCAGTAAAAGAGTGGAAATCTCAAACCCATATCCAGATTTAAGGTGATAGGGTTATATTTCCTTTGATAAATATATTGTTAAACATTCAGTAATTGTTACACATTTATATAATACACAATAATCTACAATCTCCTTATACTTTGTCTCAAGGTTATATAGTATTCAAGGCCAATTTAGCAGCTTGTTTTCCTTTTAAGAAAATATCCTTAAAACTCTCTTTGATAAATAAAATTGTCACTTTATTCCATAAAATATTAAATGAATTTTACCTATTTCTTCATATAAGATGGCTAT
The DNA here is from genome assembly GCF_000151885.1 of Dipodomys ordii. Classification (NCBI taxonomy): domain Eukaryota; kingdom Metazoa; phylum Chordata; class Mammalia; order Rodentia; family Heteromyidae; genus Dipodomys; species Dipodomys ordii. The sequence continues at coordinate 21,801,453 of NW_012267219.1, read as the reverse complement.
AAGAAACTAAAATTATATATGCATGTATATATTTCTCACTATATAGTTTAATTATACAGGATGATCTAAACCAATTTTAAAAGTTTCTATAACAGCAGTTGTAGGAAAAATAACATTTTACTAATTCCAAAAATATACCTGTGTTTAAAAATTTTATTTAACTGCTTCCTGCTGGCGAAGAAATCAGGCTTCCATAAGGAAAACTTACGGACTTGCAGTGGTTTCTTGCCTCAGTTTTTTGCAATGTGAATGAGATGATTATAATCAAAACAACATTGAGATTCCACCTCACCCCAGTTAGGATGGCTATGATCATGAAATCTAGTAACAATAGATGCTGGAGGTGATGCAGCCAAAAGGGAACACTACTACACTGTTGGTGGGAGTGTAAACTTGTTCAATCACTTTGGAAAGCAGTATGGAGGTTCCTCAAAAGGTGACACATAAAGGTCCCCTATGACCTACTTTTGGGCATTTACCCAAATGACCACAAACAAGGCCACACTAAAGCTACCAGCACAACTATGTTTACTGCAATATTATTTACCATAGCTAAGATATGGAGCCAACCCAGATGCCCCTCAGTAGATGAATGGATCAAAAAATGTAATATATATATATATATATATATATATATGAATGATACACTTCCATCAGAAAGAATGACAATGCCCCATTTGTAAGGAAATGGAAGGACTTGGAAGAAAATCATATTAAATAAGCTAGACTCAGAGAAACATAGGTCCCATGGTTTCCCTTATTTGTAATAAATAAATAGTATACATCTAGGATAATCTTAGCAGATGAGCAGAATAACTCAATAGTTTTGTATATATGACCATGTAAGATGATGCTAAACTCCAAGACATGGACACAGAGGTTTTTCATTGTCATTTTTCTCCATATACTATGTGATTTATTTTTCTTTTGTGTTTACCCCTCCTATGGTTTATCCCCTGTTGTCACCGTACTTAATTTTAGTACCCTGGGTATTGTATATATGTTTATCTGAACTAGAGAAGGGAAAGGGAACAACAAAATGGTGAGACAAAGGACAAAATGGGAACCTATGCAACAGTGATACTCACAAAATGATATATTGGAAATTATGTACAACTTGGGGGGAGGAAAGAAAAAGGGGGGATGACGGAGGGGGTAACAAGTTCAACAAGTATAATCGCTACCTCACTTATGTAACTGTAACCCTTCTGTACATCACCTTGACAGTAAAATTAAAATAAAAAAAAATCGAAAACATGGGAGTGTTAAAGAGGATACTATTCTCTCAGTAGTGGCAAATATAAGCCACAGAATACTGTTATTTCCTGATTTGGTTCATGTTTCTCAAAATATCATAGAAAGGATTCCCCTGTAGCACTTTGACTAGCTATTAACCTAAAGAGAAGATGGCAAGCAGGTACTGAGAAGGCTTTACCTACACTGACCTTGCTGGCATTATTAACGGTGCTGACCTAACAGACATTATATTATTAATGGTGTATCTCTTTCTCTATCTCTGTGTCTTTCTGATATTCCACATGTATTTCTTTACTGAGTTTAACCAGGCCTCTTTATTCTGTCCTTCAAGTGGCAATTCCAGATTTACTAGAGGCATCTCTTAGAATGTACTTGTTTTCCTGACCTAAAGAGCTGGCACGGCTAGCTATGTATCATGACATGCCTCATGATAGCTTTGCTATATTATTATAAGGATGCAAAGTTTTACGCTACTTTTTGGTTTGAGAAAAATTCTGGCACCTAGAAACAGGGATAAGAAATACACTTGGAAGAGAATGGCTAGCTGGAAGTTCACACAAAGGACATGTTGATCAAAGCCTGTTCAGAAATTAAGACATTAAATTTATGGTCATTTCAAATGTATTATATTCATTTATGCAGCTTCCTTTTAGGCTATATATATATATACTAAATTTAAACTAGATTTATGATGCATTAGGATGCTATGTATAATACTTAACATGAATTCTTACAAGAATACATTTATATCACACAGTTCATGCCATACCCATGTATAGCCTGAGATGATAAAGATTATAAGGTGAGTGCTAATCCTTTCTCTGAAGCAATTAAGATGAAGGACTTCAACATGACTTCATCAGACTGTCTCTGATTAAAATAAACTAAATTTAAGTAAGTGTAGAAGTCGAGAGTTGAGGGGCTGGGAAGGTGGCTCAGTGGTAGAGTGCTTGCCTTGCATGCATGAGGCCCTGGGTTCGATTCCTCAGCACCACATAAACAAAAAGAAAAAAGCCGGAAGTGGCGCTGTGGCTCAAGTGGTAGAGCGCTAGCCTTGAGCTGAAGAGCTGAGGGACAGCGCCCAGGCCCAGAGTTCAGGCCCATGACTGGACCCCCAAAAAAAAAAAAAAAGTCGAGAGTTGAATTCCACTATGTCAAAGCTAAATTCAGATCCCTTAAAGTCTCCAACGACAAGTGTGATCTCGGCCTTTCATTTCAACAAAGCCAGGATGTCTGGCAGAATCCAAGTTTTCTTTCTTAATAAACTAATTATAACATCTATTCTTCCTATTATCTCATTATTTATTTCCTGAATCAAAACCCAACATGAGTCTATTTATATAACACCCTTAAATCCATGCTACTAAAGTGAAATATGTACTATTTAATTATATATGTAATACAAAACTTTCTGGTACTCACATTTAAGAAAGTAAAAATAAACTAAATATTATTATCTTAACATAACCCACATAAAATTGTAATTTACATTATTTTTCCATACTGTCTTTGAAAATTTGAGTGAATACATGTGTTCATATACATATTGTATATATATATTATATATGTACACACATATACAATATATATTATATATGTCAACATCATAACCAATTTCAAAGTGCTCTATAACCAAATTTTGTTAGTGGTTGGTGCAATATTTATCCCAAATACAAATTATATTTCTTTTTCTGCTCATAAGCATTTCTCTAAATTTCACATTCATTAATGAAAAAGCAGTTCCATCTAGGTAAATAAAAATATTATGAGGATAATAGATTTTATCATAAACAACAATTCTTAACACAATGTCTTTGGTATGTCATTCTGTCTTTCAAATGAGAGAGGTGGATTTCTAACTTGCAAACACAACAAGAAAACAGAATTCCATCTTGTAGTGGATGGCAAAATACTTTGCAACACACCATATGTGCATATGCGCATATACACTATGTGCACAAAGATGGTGGTAGAACAATATAACTGATCCTCATATCAAACTTTTCTGCAGTTTCCAGACAGCAATTCTAGCACTTCTATAAAAATGTTTTATTATTTTGTGTATGTGTGATTATTGACTCACTTTGCCATTGTTAATAAAAAAGACTAATGGTAGCAGTTTATGACCCTGGGGTAGGTAGGAGACATAAAAGTGATAACTGAATTAGAAAGGAGTTGGAAATAGGACACAGTGTTTAGAGAAGAACAAGAAGTTATTTGGGGTCAGGCATTTGAATTGCCCAATTGCCTAGGTCATCATTGTCAATATAAATTTCACATCAACGAAATGACAAGAAAGGCTCCATATTTTCACCTTCCTAAATCCTACATGCAGCTAATCCTTAAAATGTTCCCTCAAGTAAAAAAAAAGAGAGAATATACATTTCTTGGTTCAAATTATTTTGTTTTATTCAGTTTTTTTAAAAAAAATCAATTAAGTTTTTCTGTTTCATAAACCAGAATATATTAGCACTACAAAATGATTGACCTCAGCATGGAATAATTCTTGAGATGATTCTCTTAAGGCTGGAAACAATAAACATCACCAAAAAGAACTCTCAATTCAAACCATAGTTAGGGTACTGTTTTATTCAGGCATATATTACTTAACATTTTTAAGTTTAGGAGAATCAACTCCATTTTTCTTCTTCACAATATTATGAAACGATTACACAGATTACAGAATAAGAAAACTATAAAGTTAGTTTTACACACTAAGAGTTTAATCATAAGTATCTCAATCCTGATACTGGCCTTTCTACTTCAATGATTTGAGTGCATGAACTATGAAATCCTGTCAATATCATCTGTAATATGGTTTTCTACTACAGAGCTGAAAATAGCTGACATAAAATATTACATAATGTTGATTTGTGGATGTTGTTAGTGAAAAATGACATAACTGTGTTCATAAAACTTTTACACATGCAACTCAATTTCTATGTTGGAACATTTGAATCTTATATTTTCATTATAGATTGACAACTTAAGGCTCATTACCAATTCTATCTCAATTAAGTTAAAAAGAGATATGCAGGTTTGAAATACAATAGGACTCCAAAAGCAGATGGGGGCCAAACATGGAAAAAATGAAACTCTTAAATCTGTTCAGTCATCTCTAGATGAAATATTTGTCAAGTGGAGGGAAAACAAAAGGAATATCTAAAGTTCACTGGATCCTATTACATAGCAACTCAGCTAAGGAAAATCACTAGAGAACTATGAATTTAGTTTTGTGAAAAAGGTTCCAGATTTTGGAGACCCACATATCCTTCGAGCATTAAGTTAAATGTAGCATACTGCACATTTGCATTTTCCAAATACAAAAGAAAAATTGATCCAACAAAAATAAGACTTTCCCAAAACTGGTCTGCAATTTTAAAAATCAGACCAATACTAGAAAATAACAGAATTGAGCCCAGAATTAAGTTCTCAGCTTAACAACATTTAAAATGATTAAATCTGTTTTAATCAGTGGTATAATGCTAATGCACCAAATTTAGCATCTACATTTTTTATAATGCAGTTGCAATAGTTGAACAACCAGGATGCATGCATATTCTACAACATAGCATCTACATTTTTTGAAGGATAATAGACAATTTGATGAAAAATTACAGATAAATATTCAACTTATTAAGCTGATAATTATTAAACGTGAGTTTCTCTTTATCTTACACTGAATCTATATTCTCTTATAAAAATTCCTAATCAGATTTAAAATTTTATATGCAAAGGCTATTTTCAAGTTTATTCTGATTTCCCTTATATATTAGTTAACTTAAAAATAGCTAGCTATGAACTGGGAATGTGTCTTAGTGGTAGAGTGCTGGCCTAGCATGCATAAAGCCCTGGGTTCAATTCCTCAGTACCACATTAACAGGAAAAGCCAGAAGCAGCACTGTGGCTCAAGTGGTAGAGTGCTAGCTTTGAGCAAAAGAAGCTCAGGGACAGTGCTCAGGCCTTGAGTTCAAGCCTCAGGATTGGAAGAAGAAAGAAGAATGTAGAAAGAAGAAGAAAGTAGAAAGAAGAAGGAGGAGGAGGAGGAAGTAGAAGAAGAAGAAGAAAGAGAAATAGCTATTATTCAACTATTACCTGAGTAAATAGCCCAGATAAATCCAAGTTTATGAATGTATTAATCATTCTTGTGTATTATGTTAAATAATGCCAGCAAAATAGTTATATTCTATTGTGTCTGTGAATAGGATTGAAATATTTATTGATAACTAGAATTACCTTGAACCCATGTGTCATGAGAAGCTCTCTATAAAAATTCTATTTCAGTATTTCAAGAATTTTCTGGAGGTCATTCCATAGGAAAACAGGAAGAATTGCAAAGCCCACTTTATAGATGAAGAATAATATGCTTGCACCAGACATCAAAATTATGAAATATGTAAAACTCAACAAATTAAATACAGTACTCAGAAATCTTGTATCCAGTTGGTAACATGACCAGACATCCACAGATTTCTTTTGAATAAACCATTTTGCCATCTGTTTTGGATGCTGAGGCTTGAAGAACTAGTTGGAAGTTTTCGACTTCTTTTTGCCACCTCCCCATCCACCACTGAGCTGTACAGGATTGTCACGGAATGATATGCGTTCTCTTTTAAAAGGTCTTGTATCTGTTATCCTTGGTGCAAGTACTCCTTTAATTGAATGACCTAGACAGTGATATCAAATATACACTTTCACTTAATATGACCCAAGTAAAATTTTATTTTAGAGCAAGAAATATACTCAAGTCAACAGCTTGCATTTGAAAACTCTATCTCTGCATTTAACATAGGTGTCTTTGTTGAGTTTTTTGTGTGCAAAATAACATAATATATACCTGGTATATAAAGGTGGAACAAAACAAGTTGATTTAAAAAAATCAACTAGATATAACAGTTTCTGTTTTTCTACAGATCAAAATGTGGATGCTATCAAGACCATCAAATGATAAAACATTTTAATATATTTATATGTATCTTTACAATAGGTTAAATTTTTTTATAATTGTTTAGTTTAAAAAAAAGGAGATGTTCAATTTCATTTTAGAAATAGTCTTACTTTATCATTCAATTAAAGCCTTCAAAGAAAAAATAATTTGGGTAAAATGAAAAAAAAATACTTTAGACGTAGAATGCACTATGCAGGTCTTTCAGAGCCTTAGTTTTATAAATGAAGGGAATTATGATGTAAGTGCATTATGGATTGCTGTAAAGATTGCCTTTCTAGTTGTATCACAAAGATAGTGAAATGTGAGAAGTTTTTTTTAGTATAAAAGGGGAAGAAACTAGTTTATTATCAATGAAGTTCGAAATTATCCATAGAAAAAAGCAAAAACTATTAGTAGCTACTGATATTTTGCATATCAAGACTGCAAGACACCATATCAAAATTACTACTAAAAATTATTCTCATCTGCTTCAAATTTCCTAAGGATGAATCAAGAGTACAGTGCTGGGTCTGTAGGGAAGTGGTCTGAAAAGCAGTAGAGTGAGGCATTCTGGGTCTTCCCTAGAACTGGCTTCAGGCAAAGGTTCAAACCACATGACTCTCCAATATGAGGATTTTGTGTTTCAGCTCAGAGAAGAAAAAAAATGTCTCTTTAATGTATGCCGATCTAAAGTTTAAATATTAAAAATGAATCCAAATAGAAGAGCAAGTAAACACTAAACCATTTGTCTGTGAAACTTGTCTGTGATTTTGAAATTTGGTTTAACATAATGATGCATATGGGTTGTAAGAGTTTGTTTTCTGCCTAAAATCTCTGCATAAACAGAATAGCTTTCAGTCTTAAAAACGGATTAGGAAAACAAAGCCAAAGGAGTTCGTGAGTATCATTTCGTCTACAAAGAAATCATTATTGAAATGTAGGATAGAAAGTTGAAAGCTACTACTTTAGGAATGGGCATGTAGGAGAGAAAAAGGAAGCTGTCCATGGTTACAGGACAATGCCTGCATAGGATTTGGATAGAGAAAAGAGGAGTTTGGAAATCTATGCCATGGAATACCTGTATGTAATGCCAGTAGAAAAGCTAACAACCTAGACAAATAACAGCTTTGGATTCCCCCTGTGACCAGACGTATTCTGCATTGAGCCACTCTTAGTGAAGGGAACTGCAAAGCTGCGAGAACTCCTAAAAGCAACAGGAATATAACTGGGCATAAAGCAAGAACTAGATATTAGAGTTAGTGGCCTAAGAATCATTAATGAAGCTTCCTGAAAGTTCATTTTCCTCTGACTATTAATATATTGAAAAAGAATTATTTCATTTTTTCCTCCCAAATAATAGCATGGAATGGCTTGTTTGGTCCTTTAAACAACAACAACAATAACAAATTGTCACCTCACTCCAGAAGTTAAAATTCATTGATGAACAAATGTACTTGGGTAGCAAGTATATTTTCTATATAGTACATGGGTGAAGTATACTTTTTATGAGAATATAGTACATGGGTGAATACTAGAACTGAGGATGGAAGAGCAGAATGTCTCAGAAATATAAAGATCTGTTATTATACATTTATGATTAGTATATACTTATTTAACATGAAAAGAGATCAGTAAGAACAAGTAGATTTTCACAATGGCTAGTACAAATATTTTGTTTCACCAGAGAAAGCTAAATCAATGGTGGGTTGCAAGCATTATTCAAGGTAATAAGTAGAAATAAGTATGTATGCATTTAAAGTTCATTCAATAATAGTTCATTACTGGTTAATACTGTTAATAAAACTATAGATATAAAATGTATTACTTAAAGACTTTGTTCTTCATATAAGTTTTTGATCAGAGATGACAAATAATGTGTGTGGGGAAACACTTTCTGGACAAAATAATGAAATATTCAAAGATAAATTCACATATTTTTAAAATAATTATTTGAAATTAAATAGGTTGAACTTCCTAAAACAGCCTGAAAATTAAACAAATATCAAACTCTAATTTTAATCTGTTTCTGCATTCTGACAGACTTTCCCACTAACTAGAAATTCACTATATAGTACATTTCTCCCCCCTAATTACAGTTTATAGTTTGGTTAATTTGTAACTGCTGAGAAATCCTCAAATCTACTTGTACTTATTCACATTATGTAACTACGCTTATAAAGGCAGTGTGTAATTTTTTCCTTGTCTAGCATAGTTTCTTCGATAAATAATAATTATATATTTTAAAATTATATGATGTTACAAGACAGCTTAATAGCAATTTTGAGGTACATTTTCAGTGAAATTAAAATCTGTAGGAAATTAGTCTTTGAGATAGCAAACACATAAGTGATGATTATTCAGTATATATAGTGCTTTGGCTAGAACCAAATTTAGTTTTGACTCAAACCTTGAATTATATTGTTATGTGTAAATGAAAAATTTTGATCAGTAATCAATATAGCATATTCTCTCATTGCTTTAGTGAGAGTCTTTATTATCATATAAACTCTCAAATCACTAGACCTAGAAAACCAATTCAGAAGTACAACAACATGTCTATGAAAGAATCACATATTGGCATTCGTTGAAAAGTCATTACTTTGTCTTATGATTATTATAGAAATGAAAAAAGAAAATAAAAAGCAATTTGATACAGTCAATGTATAATCATTGTAAAATTACCCACATGAAAATAAAATAGCAAGAGACTCTGACTACAAAAAAAAGTGATATTAATGTTAAACCTACTGATGGGTTCCTTAAACAGAAAAATTACAGTCAAAGAATTTTGACAGCAAGTGCTTTTTTTCTTCCTGCAACATCATTATAGATTTTTTTTTTTTTACAAAACAACAATCTGCTGTCTATTTGCAGGTGATCACAGAAATCAACCAATTGGACTCATCCATTTGTGCTGAAAGTATAACTATGCTCCTTTTTCTAAGAAGTCACTTGTTCCCCATATAATCTATGTTCTGCTCAAGATTTGTTCTGGTCCTTTAAAAACATTTTTTTTTTTACCTCTTTAAGTCTTTGGTCCTTTAGCAAATGTCAAGGTCTATATAGGCTATGTTTTGATAAGTAATTTAATATGCAAAATGCTTTGAATGACTTGAATGACTCTCCTGGTATGTATAAAAAAACTGTTAAACAGGTCAAAATAGAAATCTCATGATGTATGGTAACACGTCACTGGATTTTCATCAATATACCCAACACTATGTGTCTGTATATAAAAATGTTTCAAAGGGCTTCCCATATTGTATTACTTAGCAGCAGATACAGAATAAGTAAAGCATGGAGGAAAAAAATTCAACATTTTAATGAAAGTGACCAGAACAAATTTTTAGCAGCAAAGCGTTTATATCAATTTAAGTGCTATGAATTAGTTGCATTGAGCAAGTTTTGGGTTGAGGTAGATAGTACAATATTTAAAAAGCAGTCACTTTATAAGACCATTGCTATATTCAACCTTAAATCAGAAACACCACTTAGAATGAACATCATGTGGATAATTTTAAATCTAACACTCAGAGCAAAAATAAAATAACTCATAAGCTGTTGACTCTCTATATTTAGATTTTCTCAGTGTAATTTTGTTTGGTCATGAGATTGTTACCTTCATTAGTAAAAGCTACTTGTAAGCTATAAAATATTAACAAAAATAAATATATTAATAAAAATAAAAATAGTAAAAGTGATAGTTGTCACCATGCAATTGAAATTGAAATTGAATAGCATTTATGAGGCAAATAAATGAGAAAAAATAGTTGTGTTTTACTTTATCCTACAATATCCACGATATTTGTTATCAGTGTTAATAATTGAGATGTCTATTTTTAATGCAGTTTTGATTTTAATATTGTCAACTGTGCTTATTAAAAAAAACACCTAACATGCATAACATATCTGATGACGCACATTTATTTTGAAAAAAACTCCTAATGAGCATAAAAGCTAAAACATACCATATAGAATTGGGAATTCATTTTGTTAGACATTATACAGATTTTTTACTCTTGTATTTTGTCTTTTTTGACCTTGTATAATAGCTACCATTTATATTTGATCTAGACTCCTTGAGGCAATTATTCTCCCAGTTTTTATTATTTGTAGCACACTTCTACTGATTAGTTAATATACCTGCGGCTCCATTTGTACAGACAAGAGAACCTAGACTATGTCGTAAAGAATTTTCTGCTAAAAATACTATCTTGTTCCTATAAATTCTGTTTGTACAATGAATATTCTTCAGCATTGTTTTTGTGACTTGTTTGGGTTACATAAATCAAAATATATTTTGTTGTGTGTTTTAAACTACACTGCCCTTCTCTAATGTGACTTTCTGCTGAAAATTACATGAAACTATTGTGGCTTTCTGAGTTCTTGATGATATACAGTTTCTGAGCATTTAAACTCCTCAGTTGACTAAATGATCACAAGCATAACTCAGTTTTCCAGGAGTGAAATTTAACAATAAATAATCAATAAAGCATCAAGGCCACTTATTTTCTAATACACACTATTGGTTCTAACAAGAATTCTAAAAGTCACCTCTTAAACATCCCCTTTTTCTTGTCAATTTGGGAAAGGTCTGTTGCAAATTCTTCCAATATTTTTGTTTCAAAGATTCTCTTTCAGGTTTCTATCCCATTTCACTGTACAAACAGCTAAGTGTTCACAATAATGTAATGAAGGAACAATGGCATAAATTAAAGTATTTTATCCTAGCTTGATTTGCATATTTATTTTAAATAGCCTACTTGTGACAAATCACTGCATTTCAACTTCTAATTATCCCCTCTCTTTTTGTTTCTTGTCAGTTAATTTTGACAAAGTAAAATTTTAGCAAAAACATGTATTTTAAAGAAATTCTATTACATTCTTTATAATGTAAATGTTTAAAACCCAAATTGAATTTTCAAGGTCACTTGCTGTCTTTGAACGTCTTAGTTTGTACTATTCTTTTTTATTCTCATAGTCATTCATCATGTATTTGTTTAGTTACTGTTATATGTCAGGCACTGTTCTATTCCTTTCTTTCAATGGAACTATCTTGTCATTTTTTTTTCTGTGAGCCAAAATAATATTAGTAACTGTCATACTGTTGTTGCTTTCCATGTGACTCTGTTCTCTAAATTCCATTTTTGCAATCCTCATATGGAACTTGTATAAAACAAATACTTATTTCCACATTCCCAGATAGTGAAGACTTGTGGATAGACTTCCCAAAAAATTTTCATGGAAACTTTCATTATCCCTTTTCATGCTTATTAGTTCTTAGCAGGGAGACATTTGGCAACAATAAACATGACTAGCCTGAGGATTTATTATATTATTACACTTGAGTTTCATTCATTTGACAAATGCATTTCACATTTGACCATACCCATTTATTTTTGCACCACATTAGCTAGTGTAAGAAATTGGTTTGAAAGCAACAATAACAATAACTGAAAAGTTTTTAAAAAGTCAAAATAAAACACTTCATTTTAAAAAGAAAATGGTCATGAAGGAAAGGGGTAAGAAGTAATAAATATCACTACAGTTAGAAACATGATGATTTAATCTATTATCAATAGAGCATGCATGTATGCTATCCTCATAAATGTTAATTTTATTTTTTAAATAAATGTAGCTGACATATGTACAACTAGTTCTCTCATATATACAGACAAAAAATTGTCCCCTGCATGTCAGTTGTTGTTAAAGCTAACTACTGTTTTAAATCTGTAAACATTTTTCTGTACTTACTAATAACTGTTGTATTTAACTGTGTCTAAAATCATGGTTGTTTCCTTAAAATGTCTCAGATCTTTGAAATGGACAGTATCACTTTATTAAAGGACATTAAATCAGCAACTATTTATTACGTGACTCTACAAGCCATGTTAATATGCCCTTAGTGTTACTGCAATTAATATATATTGTTCAGTTTTAATCACTAGAATATTTTAAGGATAGAATGGTTAAGGTTTGTTTATTAAAGTTATATATAAATATATACATACATATAAATGGATATATATATGCATATATACACATATATATTTGAAGTGCTTGCCCAATAATTTCAGAGTAAGAAAAATAATACTTAATAGTTTAAACAATTATATAGTAAAGTCTTAAAGTTCACATTCCACATTGTTAGAGATTAACTTTTGTTAACCAAAACCAATATAATAATCCAATGAGATTTTGACATACATTTTTTTACTGCTGTATTCTATCAAATTGAATACTTCAGATAAAGAGGAGGCAACCCAGTTATTATTTGTCTTGACTACAATCTTTTGTCTTTTTTTAATCTCAAGAAAAATATGATTTTTACAGTGGATTGAAGTTTCTACTTTTTTTTGGTGCTGGTCCTGGGGCTTAAATACACAGTCTGGGAGCAGTTTCTGAGCTATTTCGCTCAAGCCTTAGGCCTCTACCATCAGTTGAGTCATAGCTCCACTTTTGGTTGTTGTTGTTATTATTATTATCATTATCATTATTTTAGTTAATTGGAGCTAACAGTTTTATGGAAATAAGAATCTCATGGACTTTCCTGGCCCAGCTGACTTCGAACCATGATCCTCAGATATTAGCCCCCCTGAGTAGCTAGGATTACAGGCATGAGCCACTGGATGCTGACTTACTGGATCCTGGCTGAAGTTTTAATTTTTATTGGAAAATATGGAAGTTAATTTTGACTTCTATAATGTGGGAGAATTAAAATTGTATTTTGAATTGCAATAATCATAGCAAATATTAAGCGTTTGTTTTTGTAGAAGATTTTGAAGATAGACTGCCTCTTGCAAATGTGCCATGTAATTAAAATATTGTAGTATATACATATATGCATATAATGTACATATACCCATACAGTTACGTGAAGATATATCACAATCTATTGTTAAAACCATAATTTTTATTAATTAAATCTGCTCAAAGAATACTCTGTATATTGCTCATATGTTCTTATTATCCATTTAATCTTCAATTCTGTGCCAATGTCATTTCACTCACATAAATTCACTGACAATATCATGACAAAGGGATAGGAGGAACCCCAGAGTTTGTTCAGTCTAAATGGAGACTTCCATTTTACATTCATTGTTGCTTTCAGTGCTCTTACAATTTTGCAAAAAATAGATCACAACTCTTAGTTTAAACCTAGGAAAATTGAGCAATGACATATTATTATGACAGGAATTATTTGCCCTAAGCCAAGAAAAAAAATAACACATTTAAAATTTGGCGTAATGTTGAGCCTAGACATGCATGCTTCTCATCCTGGCTACTCAGGAGATGGAGGAAAGAGTGTAGAGATTTTTGATACCACCTAAGTCAAAGTCATCAAGACTCTCTTAATACAGTAACAATGAAAAAGCTGGAGTGAAAAAAAATGGTAGAGCACTTGTCCCACAAACTTGAAGCTTTGGGTTCAATTTGCAGTTCTGCAGGAAAAAAAATGTTTGTGGCTTTGTATGACTAGAAATTTTCTTATAGAAAACAATATCTTATTTGATACAGTCTTACATAAAAGCTTGGTCTCTAAAACTAAAATGAATACAAGGTATCAATTTTAAAGGCCCCACCCCCTCCAAAAAAACAGAAGAGAAAATATTTCTAAATTTCCTTTCATGTATCTCTCTTCTTTCTCCTCTCTCTTCCTCTCTCTTATAGTCTTAAACACAATTTTTTAATCTAGTAATTATTTCATCTAAAGCCTTTCTAAAGCCAGGCACTGGTGGCTCACACCTATAATCCTAGCTAATCAAGAGACTGAGATCCAAAAATCGCAGTTCAAAGCCAGCCTGGGCAGGAAAGTCTGTGAGACTCTTATCTCCAATTAACAATCAGGAAACTAGAAGTGCCCCTGTGGCTCAAAGTGGTAAGAGTGCTAGCTTTGAGAGTAAAAGCCCAGGAACAGCTCCTAGGCCCTGAGTGCAAGCACCACAACTGACCAAAAAAAACAAAACAAAACAAAAAATCCCCAAAACCTTTATAAGCCAGGCACCAGTGGTTAACTCCTGTAATGCTAGCCACTCCTGGAATCAGCCTCTCTTAAAAGACTAAGAGATCTGAGGTTCACTGAAATCAGTCCAGGCAGATAAGTCCAATTGACTACCAAAAAGCCAGAAGTGAATCTATGGCTCCAGTGGTTGAGCATTAGCCTTGAGCAAAAAAGCTCCGAGAAAGCACCCTGATCCTGAGTTTAAGCCCCAGACTGACATCAAAAAATTAAAATAAATAATAACAACCTAATTAAATAAATAAGATATAATCTTTCAATTACTTACCTCATTAGCTCTCTGTGTATCCCTCAGTGTATTGTAAAATTGTTGCTAGAAATTCTACAATTGTTCAATGAATAATAGTCATTGAATGGAATTAGCTCTCACATAAACATGTACAGCGGTGTCTTCTATGAGCATTGCAAAATAGATATTGGACAATAGAGAATTCTACGTGCCACTTTCTTTAAGATAATATTTGAGGATACTGCATCAGAATTATATACCAATTTGGATTTTCGCAGGGCTCAGGTACAAGTAAAATATAGCATTAGTCTTTGAAAAGCATATAAACATGAAAATGATTAAGTATAACATACTTAGGGTGTAAAACATTTTTAATATTCAAGAGGAAATCATTTATTTGTAACTTTAAGTTATGGAGTTTAAGGGACCAGTAGGAAATAGAGTTGTTCAAATAGTTTTTATTGAAAAAAATAAGGGATATTTTAAGGATGATATATGCCAAAAGGAAGCAGGGAGAAAGCTTGTAGACTCATGGTCCACTAGCATAATAAAATTAGCTACAAACTCACATTATTTTCTTTAAATAAGTTTAGGTTTTCTAATGAATATTCTATACAACTGTGAATCAGATTTAAATAAAAAAAAACACAAAGCCATCTTCGTTTCATATATTCCCGTAAAGTCAAAACCTGACACTTAAGACACTTAAAGAGGATAATTATCTATTGTATTATCCTTTTCCCATTACAATAGCCTATATATGCATAAAACATCATAAACTTTAATAATTACTTTCAGTATAACTTATTTATTAAATTACCTTGTATTTATAAGTGTTACCTAGTTCTCTTATTTCTTTATAACTTATATTCAATTTCTAAGAAATTCACATTTTTCATTGTCATTATATGAAATGTGGAGTGCCTTTTCAATAGAAAATATTTTTGTTTTTGCTTTGAACATACATTGAGACATTTACATGTCAACTACTAAGTATGGTAGAATACTATTGAAACAATATATTTCAGTAGATGTGTACAGTTTTTAGCTTTCTAAAATTCAACTTGATTTTATAAAAATACCAGCTATTTCTCACAAATGGTAAAATTTTTTGATTCTACAACCAGAAAACATTTAGAGAAAATATTCTATTTTCCTCCCTTACATTAATTATACTTCGCTGATGTAATTAGAACCTATTTAAACAATGTTTGAAGTCAGAGTCATTTAGACATATTCTTACAAAGAGGAAAAATTGTAGTTATGAACACAATTTTCATGAAACATCAGAAGCAATCACTTCTGTTACTTTTTTTAGTTGGGAAGTTATCAAGTGAGAATTGTAGCTTTAGTTGTAGAATTATTTAATTGAAAGCTATATGCATTCTTTGATTTCTGTCATGTTTTATGGCTTCTCTCTGTTTTCATGAGTCTCATTTATACAAATATATATATGCATAAACACACACACACACACACACACACACATATCAATTCTTACTGCAATATTTCCCTAATGGACAAAGCATACTTAAATACTTAACTTCACAAAGATCATGCATATGAGAAAAGGATTTCACATTTAAATTGAGTTTACTCCCAATTTTCTGTATTTAAGCCAAATTGCTTTTGATCTCCTAAATTTACATAGGAGTTGCAACTGGTTTAACAAAGATCACAGACAGGCTGGTGCAGAGGGAAATACACATGATATGTTAGCGTGCCCAGTTTGTAAATATTATATATATGTATTCTTACTGTGTTTATAGTTTCACTGAGCTTAAAAATGAAATTGGCACATTAGTAATATTTTACTTCTCTGGATGTCAGCATTCCCATGAGATCTATATTAAATTTTGCTAGTCATTCCTTACTTTATAGTATTCTTCAATTGGTGCATGCTTTAATGGGCTGGAAGTAACATTTAAAAAATCAACAAAATTAGCAATTAGCTGGGTCCTGGTGGTTCATACCTGTAATCCTAGCTACTCAGGAAGCTGAGATATGAGGATCACAGTTCGAAGTCAGCCCAGACAGGAAAGTCTCCGTAGAAAATTCTTACCTCTGATTAATCACAGAAAAAGCCAGAAGTGGTATTGTGACTAAGTAGTAGAGTGCTAGCCTTAAGCAAATAAGAGCTCAAGGATAGCACCCAAGATCAGAATTCAATCACCAGGACTGGCAAAACAAGCAACAACAAAAACTCCAAAATTAGTAATTATGGAACAATATGAATACTGTTTGACAATTCCATTCAGAGTGTGTGTGTGTGGGGGGGGTTGCTGAGGGCATTTTACTTGCTATGAAGATATTATGTTTTTTTTTCTGTTTCATTCAGACACATTTTAGAACTTAATATACATCCAGCTGTAAATCTTTCTAAAGAAGAAAAAAATGAATGCATTTGACTGAAGTTATTTTTATATATACACATAATTAATTAACAATACACATGTACAAATTGTTAGTGTATATATTGCAATCATAAAGCACTTGAATAAATATAGGATATTTAGGAAGCAAATGCCAGGATTGGCTTGCATAGCTTGGATATATGCAAACTTGTATCTCATGCCTGTGTTGTTTGAAAAACTTACTTAGAATGAAATTCTTATGTTTGGATAGATCATACTTTTTAATGCTTGTAAATACCAGGATTTGGGGTATCAAATACTCTTAGAAACTATGAAACTTATTATTGAATATATGTCAAATTTTCTAGCCCTCTTTAGCACACCCTGCCTTCCATTAGGGAGTAAAATAATATCAAGATACTCTGTCTTTTCTCTTTAATCCATCTAAAGGATGAATGTTATCCTTCCTTCTTTCCTTTTCCTTTCCTTTATTTCCCTTCCCTTCCTTTTTTTCTCCTCTCCTTTCCTTCCTCCTCCTTCCTTGTCTGTCTTCCTTCCTTCCTTCCTCTCTCTCCCCTTTTTCATATTATACAGCTGTATATATATATATATATATGTATATATATATGTACTATATACACATACATATATTAAATTCCCTGATCTCCTGGAAAATGTTACTGAATTTCATCGTAAGTGTGTTATTTCTAATGTATGACAGTCTTACTTTAACATCTGCAACCATTTATCAGTATAAATATCATATACACAGTTTGGAAGGAAGTCCATAGAGAGTTAATAGAAATGGTTTTACTTGTGTTACAGAATACAATGTCTATTAGAAAACAAAATCATATGAGTACATGACTTAGGAGTACATAGTAGTAGATTATATACTCATCTAGATTCTCTTAATGAAGTGGTTTGGTATGTGTTGAGAACATACAAATCTTTTTTTTTCCCTAATGATTTGTAGGACACTTTAGACATACAATTGCTTCCTATTATCATGTATGATGTTTCAAAACATGTGGTGATTGGCTTTAAGCTCAGGGCTTTGCACCTATCAGACTGTGGCATGTAAGCTATGTCCCCAGCTTGCTTTGCTTTTAATAGGAGATAACAAAATATTCAGGCCACCCTTGACAATAATCCTCCTATACATGCTTCCCATATAGCTGTAATGGCAAACAGAGACACCAGGCCTAGCATTTTTACTGTTTGATATGAGGCTTCATAAACTTTGTGCCTGGGCTGGCTTTGAGTCATGACCTTCAAGATCTCTACCTCCCAAGTAGCTAGGGATATAGTCATGATGTGTGTGTTTCTTATAATAACTGAAGACACATACAATGATATTTAATTCTGAAATTATTGAACAAAAGTGGTAAGAACAAAAGTGGATATTTATATATCTATGCATATATAAGTAAGCATAGCTAGACATACAAGAAGATTCAGTGTATAGATAATTATTGCTTTGAAATTTTGAGTTTATATTACTAGAATATTCTCTTACACTTCAAAGGAACCCAGCAGACATTTTTTTATTTTATTTTTTTAAATTTAATTTAATTTTATTTGTGAACATACTGTACAGAGAGGTTACAATTACATGGGCAGGATAATGTGTACAATTCTTCCCAAGCATCCAGCAGACATTTTTTTAAAATCTACTTTTGTTTTAATTATCACTATGTTTCTCAATGTGTGTAAAATATTGGGTACCACACCTGATAAAATTTTGTACTTTTGATAACCAATATTCACCCTGAAAATTATTCTGGTAATATATGAGAGGCAGTGTATCATGTCAAAACAGATTCAGATTTCTTTACTTCAATTAATCTTAAGGTGTTTAAATCATGTAGTCATTTTTAGACATCTTTGCTACTTACTAATTATTATTAGGAAATTATTAGATAGCTTTGTAGTTATTAAAGTATTTAAAACTAGTCATTCCAACTTTATTTTACATTACTTCAATAGGTGGAACCTTTGGTCAAGACAAATTGCCCAATGTCTCACAAATATACATCCACATTTTATCAGGTACCATTTTTTACTTCTTTTTTACTTAAATCTTAATTGTACAAATGAGCAATGAGCTTTCAATAACTATCTCTTGAATGAATTAATGACAAAACTTCATGTTTTACTAACTTACGATTAGAAGAAAAAAGGCAATGTATTACTGGATTTGGAATGAAAGACAAAAGATTCTAGTTACATTCCTTTCCTAATGTGTGTGTGTGGAAGGCAGATTTGTTAAATTCTTGAACTATGTCTAGAGTAACTGCTATAAACAATCATAAACTCAAAAGATCAATATGATTTGTAAAGTTATTAATTTCTCCTGCAAAAACTCATACTTTGAGTTATTAAGTGGGAAAGTAATTATGAATGCAAAAATCATTTAGTAATATAAACTCTTTTTCTTAAATATTACATAAATGAGGAAATTTCACTTAAGCATTGATAGGAATAAAACCTTTTTCCATTGCTTTGTAAACCATGTGATATGTTAGAAAAAGGTGGGAAGGGTTGGGAAGAGGAAACAAAGGAAGAGGCAACCATGCTTGATAAGAAATGTACTCATTAAAAAAAAATTAAAAAAAAAAGAAATGTACTCATTATCTTGCCCATGTAATTGTAACCCCTCTATAAGTTATTTTCACAATAAAAAAAAATCTCAAAAAAAGAGACCGGCTTATATTAGAGTTAATGGGAACTAAAAGGAAAAAGACATCAACTTCAGGAAATTCTCTATGGAAAGATAGATGGTTGGTGCTCTAAAAATATGTTGGTTCTTGTTTTATTGACACAGAGAAAAGGAAGGCAATTCTGCTTGTGATTGTTTTAAAATATGCCACAGGAACATACAACATACAACAAAAATGAAAGCAACATGTATTAGTATTTAAAGTTACAATATTCTAGATAATGTATCACAGGCTCTCTATACTTATATTTTTACTCATTTCCTCCTCACTAATACCTATGAGATAAACATTATTATCATTCCCATTTTTTTGTGGAGATAATAAACTCATCCCTAGAGGTTAAATAATTTACACAAGGTCATAAAACCAATATGTGATGGTGGAACTGGGATTTTAAATTTGACTTTATCTGATTATAAAGAATACATGTTACAATATTATAGGAACATTTAAAGAGAAATATCTAGAAAAGTTCAAAGGCTCACAAGGAATTTTACAGCTGTATCTCATAAACTAGTCTCTAGTTTTGGCTTGTGAAGCAAAAAGAAATATTTTAGCTTTAACAAGGTGACAAGTTTTGAGAGAGAGAAACTAGAGGAAAAAGCTTTCAAAATTTCAAAGCTGTAAGTGGTTGGCCTACAGCCATGGGAGTCTAGGATCTCAAACCTTTGAAGGTTAAAAGATTTCTATACACTTATAGGATAAGCCCAGTATTTTAGAGGGAAGGTTTCTTACAAGTTGAACCAGTTAGCTGCCATGCTTTTTACTCAGCTGATCTACATTTGAATCAAACAACAACTGTACAGTGTATGTATTCATTTTCTCAGTACATGGGTTTGAATTCATGGCCACTTACTCCCTACCCAGGTGCTCTGTCATTTGGAGCCATGCCTCCAACTCTTGCTTGTACAGATGGAATCTAGCAAAATCTCCTGCTAGATCCTCCAGATCTCAGAAGCTGGTATTGTACTTGTGAGCCACAAATGCCAGCCAAGGTATGTATATATGTATATGTGTGTGTGTATATATATACATATATATATAAAATTATTTCTTTTTTAAAGTAATGAGTCATGATTCATGTCAGCTCATACTCTTTACCATTTTATAATGCTATGTAAGTGACTACCATAATGTAGTAGTACTTTATGCATAGTCATGTTGTTATATAAGAAAAACTATTTTTCTAAAGTGGTTTGTCTTAAATTGTCACAGTAAAATTTTAGAGATCAGTGGTATTTGCAATGAAGTTACTTAGTGATGACTAATTGAAATTACCTATAGTGAGAATGGCATTTTAGTTTCTTAGAGAATTAACTAGAAATGAGCTTGCTTTCTTTTTGTGTTTTTTGTTTTGTGTTTTGTTTTTGTTTTTTGTTGTTGTTGTTGGTGGTGGTGGGGTTTGAACTCTAAGGCTGGGGCGCTGTGCTTGTCCCTGAGCTCTTCAGCTCAAGGCGAATGCACTACTACTTAAGCCACAGCACCACTTCCGGTTGTCTGGTAGTTAATTGGATATAAGTTTCACGACTGTCCTGCCCGGAATTTTGAACCGCGAACCTCATATCTCAGCCTCCAGAGTCGCTAGGATTACAGGCCTGAGCCACCGGCATCCGGTGAAACGAACTTTTTCTAATGATCTCATACACTTTAAACTATATGATTCAGTGTCATTTAAGTAGAAAATAAAACGTGTCTTTTACCAGACAGTTGTTGATTTATTGAGCTACTTATGTTGAAAACTCAACTTCACAGAGACTTTTCATTCACTTGTTTTGTGGTGTTGGGGGGCCTTGTGCATGCTAAGCAAGCCCTTGACCACTGATCAAAAGACAGTCTTTTATTTTTTGTTTCTGGTTTGTTAATTTTTACCTAAAATTCTTCAAAGTGACTAATGTGCTTATCACATGCAATACATAAAACAGATAACATTATTTATTAGTATGGCTAATACAAATTAATTGCTAATGGCATGGAATATATGTTGGGAAAATGTTAGGAAATGGAAAGACTTGGAAAAATTATATTAAGTGAAGTGTATATAATAAACCATTATATCAATATTCCAAAAATTATACTAAACATAAATTTATTTAATTAAGTAAACTTAAAATTAATTGGATTCTACAATCAAGAAAGAAAAACTCAAGTATATCAAGATTTTTAAAGTCTAAGAAGTATTTAAGATAGATCAATTAAAATTAGTATCTAAAGAGCCAACTAAATTGATCTTGGCAGAGTTGCACATAACAATGGATATAAATGCTTGTACTATAACATAACCCCAGTGCTCTGTGAATTGTATGGAAAGCATCTTTAGATTACTAATCTTTTCATATTCAATCAAAAATTGATTTTGTACAGTGTAACTATAATGTCAGTGAATTGAATATTTTTTCAACAGTAAGTAAATGTTGATAAGAAGTGTCCATGTGCTGACTTTGAGTGTCATTATAATTGAGAGATTCAACGAAATATATTTAGACACTTCTTACACTAATGTGCAGTAAGTTACTGGGAGATATTTCAAAATTCTAGAGTGGAAACGAAATGAAATTCTGAAGAAAATGTGATTCAATTCCCATAAATGGCTGAATGATGCATTTTAAATGTTTATATTTAGTTTATAATTTGTAATGAAATTTCATAGAAGCATGTGTGTGTGTGTGTGTGTGTGTGTGTGTGTTTGTGTGTGTGTGTATGTCTATCCACACACAAAAGAAAATTTTTCTCTCCTTAAAGTAGTAGATGTATGTGGCAGGTTTATGAAAATGGAGTCACCATGGAGAAACAGAATGAAGCTGTCATCTTTCCAATACAAGTAGCTTTTAAAATCATGATTTCTCAATGTGATATCACACTACCAAAAGTTCTACAAGATTTTGATATTTTTTCCTTGAAAGACAAATCTACCCCCAACATCCTTAATGACAAAAAAGCCAAACAATGCTAGCTTAATATCTAAACTCAACTATAAAAACTTAAATATTCTTTTAGAAACAAATGATCAAAGAATTCAATATGATCCACAGGGTGAGTTGGGGGGAGGGGGCAAGGGAGGAACATTGAATCACAGAATATAATTAAATAAAAACTAATGCTGTTAATTTTAGAAATAATTTAATTTTCTCATATCAAAGAAGAAGACAATTAAAGAAAGAGAAAAAAACTAGCTTTGAGAAGCTGAATCCACATTTTGGGGCAGGGCTGGTGGTTGGTATCCTACCCCCTATCTGCAAAAGAATGTCTGCTAGCATTGAGGTTCATCAATTCATTTGTGATTTCTAAATTAATTCTGAAGGAAACCACAACTTACTTGAAGATCCCGCTGAGTGTTTGTGTGCCTGACTTTTTTTCTCTCTTTTCACAGACAAAGCACTTCCACTGGTCATGGAAAAAAAGTCTAAATCCATGTCTTCTCTGCTTACAAGTCTTGCCTGGGAGCAATGGGAGAGAATGTATACAATCATGAAACAAAATATGGCATTTTCTGAATGCAGCTCACATTACCCCCAAATAAACAAACAGGCTCTGTCAAACAACCTTCTTCAAAATGATACCACAATCCTTTACTGCTGCCCAGGCAGAACAAATGCACTATGTCAAAGCATTTTTTGCAAATAAGAGCCGATTTTAAAATTGAGGTTTGCTATTTGAGTCCGTACAACAAAAGAAAACATTTTAGTACTGTAATTTTGATGAAAATCAATCTCAAAAGCAGCTGGTGAAACTTTAAACAGCTTAGCATCACTTACTTACTGAGTATATTATTTAATTCTTCATTGAATGTTAGAAATGTCAGACTAGATTTTCTGTCATATTTATATTTACCACTTGTTAGTATTAGTCTTATTAACAAAATTCCTTGAAATGCATTTTATTCCACATTTGTGTACTCTAAAGTGACAGATGATCGCCACCTTTTCCTTATAACCATTGTCAGTCTAAAAATATTATATTGGAGGTCTAATTTGGAAATAATGTTAAGTGCTTAGAAATTTAAGATATCTTGTTTAGGACATGGATTAAATAATTTATTTCATCTGAAATCATGTCTGTGCTTTCATCATTATCGTAGACAGAGCACAAGAGTCAAAAAAATCACTTCTTACCTACAAAATAATCTTGTTTTACAGAATGTCTAATATTATTATGTGAGGATTTATCAGAGTTCAGTTCTCAAGTGGGAGAAAATGTCATTATGGAAATCAATGCTGCCTCTAAGTGATTGGGATTTAACCCAAACCACAGCATGCTTGAAATCCTGTGAAACAACATTTTCCTAAATGTTTGATGTGAAGAAAATTTAAATACAGCAAAGGAAAGACACAAGCTACCACTGTGGTTACAAAGCTCTGTCCATGTGATGAGCTACAAAGACTCAAGGACCCAGAGCCTAAAAGGTAACCTATTTGAAATTCAGATATTTATTCTTTACATTTCTCTTCCCACCTCCTCCCTACTCTCCTACAAAGGAATGGATAAATTAATTTGTATTCACCACAATTATTTATTATTTTAATGAGTGAAAAATAGATTCATTCTGAACATATAGAGTATTTGAACTATGAATACACAGTGAAATAGCCGTATTAAGCTAATTATAATATAAATTGTATCACTTTGTACTTATTTATACTTTGTTGCCTATTCTGAGGTTTGAACTGAGTATCTTATGCTACTATTCTGCGTTTATGCTTAGAGCAGGTACTCTACCACTTGAACCAGACCTGCAGTCTGGCATTTGGATAGTGAAAAAGAGATAGAGTCTTACGGTTTTCTGCCTTGGCTAACACTAAAGTGAAGTCCTTCATGTTAAGTAGCTAGGATTATAGGCTTGATGCTTGGCTATTTATCATTTTTAAATAAGTGTTGTTATCAATGAATTCAGAAGAGAAACTTTAAAAAATGTGTGTGTGTGTGTGTGTGTGTGTGTGTGTGTGTGTGTGGTCCTAGGGCTTGAATGCAGGGTCTGAGTACTGTCCTTGAGTTTTTGTGTTCAAAGCTAGTGCTTTACCACCTGAACCATAGCTCCACTTCAGGCTTTTGGGTTGGTTAATTAGATGTAAGAGTTTCATGGATTTTCCTGCCTAGGCTGGCTTCTGACAGTGATCCCCAGATCTCAACTTCCTGATTAGCTAGGATTATAGGCATAAGCCACTAGTGTCTAGTCATAATGGTATTTTTTAAAAATGGAATTTACCAAATGCTATAATTGTACTGTCAAAATACACTATTAGAGAACTGTTTAAAATAAGATAAAAATTGGCTTCCAGTTTACAGGTGATTTTTATAAAAAACCTGACAGATTCTTCTGAAGTTTATGTGAATTGCCAAAATATTAAATGTGTAATATATTCCTATCAGAATGGCTCTTTCAATGTTAAGACATTAAAAATAAAGACAAGATTAAAGCAATGCTTCAATTTACATGAAACTAGACAAGTAATATGCACAATACTTAACTACATAGGAAACCCTATGCTCATTAAGGAAAGTGTAATTATACTCCTTAGAATTCAAGGAATGAGATTTATTCATTCCAAACTGATGGCATAATATCACTACACTTATTAGAAAATAGAAAGCCCATCCGTCCTTCCTTAAATAGGATGATAATTACATATTTCCAGAGCATACTTCTATTGGTTCACTTGCTCCAACTAGGCACCATTTCTTTATCTCCACCACTTCACCAGATTTCCCAGTATGAGGGATCCATTAAAGGGTTGATCCATTGGCAAGGCCACAGTCCTCAGTATCCAATCAGTTCCCAGAGCCTATCCTTTGGTAGCCAAGGCTACAACCCATGGGGCTTCTGGGACCCTATCAACTTCAGATCCTAACATACATTGGACATTTTATAAATGGATGAATTATATGTCTATCAGTTCATCTGGTATAGCCATACAGCATCACATTCATATTCTATTTCTGAAAATATTAGCTTTCAAGGGAGCATCATTCTTCTCATATGGTTAATTGATAAAGAAAATATTATCTTGTCTTCTATATCATGGTGATGGGTGGAATATGAAGTGTCCAACCAAACGACCCATGTGTTGAATGGCTGGTCCCCAGCTGGTAGATCCAGTCTTTAGAAGTGCTTGGATAATGAAGGTACTAACCAAATCAACAGATTAATCCACAGACGGATTCACGATTGATGGCATTATTAGAGTGGTGGAAAGTTTTGGAGAGACTAGTTGGATGCAGTGTTCCATTCAGGGCATGTATTTGGGGGCTGAATGTTTTCCTGGGCCACTTCTTTCTCTGTGTTTCCTGACTACCATATATCAGGTTCACAGCTTTCCTTTGCAATGATTGATTTACTCATCACAAGCCCAGGAACACCGTACCAAATGACCTTGGAATGAAGTCTTTGAAACAATGAGATGAAATAAATCTTTCTTGCTGTAATTTGTTTCTCTCAAGTACTTGCCACACTGCTTAAAAATTGACAGACATAATCATACAAAAATGAACCATTGTTCCTTTGTATCATTGGACTCTAGTTACTCCATGGACACCGAGGATATTAAAGTCCCTTTTGCAAAATCACGTAGTATCTTCTTATATAGCACACAATCCTCTTTTCCATTTTAAATCATCTATATATTACTTGTAACATCAAGTATAATGTAAATGCTGGTAAATAATTTTTATATCATATTGTATATGATATTACTGACAAGAAAAACTGTCTGCCAAATACTCAATATGACATTTGGTTTCATTCCTTTCTCCTTCCCTCCCTCCCTCCTTCCCTCTCTTCCTTCCTTCCTTCCCTCACTTCCTTTCCCTTCTTCTTCCTTCCCATTCTCCTCCTTTCCCTCCCACTTTCCTCCCTCTCTCTCTCCCTCCCCTTTCTTCCTTTATTTCTCCTACCCCTGCCTGGCAAGCTTAAGATTTCCAGTTCAACCACAAGTAATGAGAAAAAAGAAAAGTTTATAATGAAGATGATGATTTTTTTTAACCTAGTGATCTCATAGCCATTGTAACTATTGCAAGCAATTGCTCATTTGTTTGTAGTGAAGTTGTTGCAAGAAATTCTACTGAAGGGCTGGGAAGGTGGCTCAGTGGTAGAGCGCATGCCTTGCATGCCAGAGGCCCTGGGTTCGATTCCTCAGCACCACATAAGCAAAAAGAAAAAAGCCGGAAGTGGCGCTGTGGGTCAAGTGGTAGAGTGAGAGCCTTGACCTGAAGAGCTGAGGGACAGCGCCCAGGGCCCAGAGTTCAGGCCCCGTGATTGGACCCAAAAAAAAAAAAAAGAAAAAAAATGAAATTCTACTGAATACTCTATCACATGAAAGCACAGCAATATGTTTATGCATCATGTACAGAACTTGACAATGTTAATAATATTATGATAGCTATTGTTTTATATGTTCTCAAATCTATACCTAATAGCATATTATTTTAGAGTAAACTTCTACTTAGAAATTAGAGGCTTAGCCTCTCACCAATGGCTCATACTTGTAATTCTAGCTACTTGGGAGGCTGAGATCAGTCAGACCAAGCAGAAAAACCTCGATTAACCCCCAGAAAACTGGAAGTGGCACTGTGGCTTGTTGGTAGAGTGCTAGCCTTGAGTGAAAAAGCTCAAGGACAGTGCCCAGGCCCTGAGTTCAAACACCATCATGACTGTCAAAAAAACAAAAACAAAGCAAAGCAAAACAAAACAAAAGAAGCTTACTGTAAAATGTTCAAGTGTCAAAATCTCAGAAGATATTTTCTGAATAACCTGAAATGAGACTGATGCGTTTGGGTAAATACATTTAATTCAACCAGAGTACAACTGTTTGTATCCTTGACTTGTATTCTGATATATTTTGAAATGCAATAAAAATGATAATCTGTTTCCATAACATAGCTTCCTGAATATCATATTCTTTTCTCTTTATTGTGCTTTAGTAAACAGTATTTTAATGGTATTCATATTTATCTTTGTGGTTAAGAACTTCATTGTCTTTAAATTGTTTCTGATATGAAGTCAGCTGAAAATCGACTTGTAGTTCTTCTGTAGGCCACTAACTCTTGTATATAGTTTACATTTAAATGATAATTTTTATTTCTAGAATTTACACTTTCTTCATTGGCAGATCCAGCTTTGTTCACTTTGATCATTTTTATTCCATGAAAATGTTGTCTTTTTGCTGAAGCCAGTGGCTCACATCTATAATCCTTCCTTGCTACTCAGGAGACTGAGATCTGAGGATTGAGGTTTGAAACTAGTTTGGGCAGGATAGAATGTGAGACTCAACTCCTATTCACCACCAAAAGTTGGAACTGGAGCTGTTTCTCAAGTGGTAAAGTTCCACCCTTGAATGAAATAGCTCAGGGACTCTGAGTTCAAGCCCCAGAATGGACATAACATTTATCCTTTTATCATGGATATTCGTATATCCTTAAGCATCTTAAACCAGCAGAAATTGCAGTCATTTGTGTTCATCTTTCTTCTTTAGTTAGGATCTGGTCCCAGCTGGGAAAATACCCAAGCCCACTTTCTTGGAATAAATGGGGAAAATTGTACTTTTATTTTGTAACACCTTGCAAAATACTTTCTGTGAGGCTCCAGTCAGCCCTGACATCCTTTATTTCTTAGAATGGTGATCTCAAATTTACTTCTTAATATAAATATTTTTTTGATTTGACAATTTGGGAGGATATGTGGCTGTTTTCTGAAATTATAGTCTACATATTCTTTTCTCAAAAATTATAAAAACAATCCTTAAACAACTTCCCATCCAGACTGACATCATTTGAAAATGGTAGTACGCTATTAGTTTTACATGTCAAATAAAATTAATGTTTTAAGCACAATTTTAAATTGTAAAGTTATAGTATAAGTGAAGACATGGTATTATTATTTTAATGCATGATATTTGTTAAATTACCCAATAAAGATAGAGTTGTGATGTTTCCATGGTTCAAACTAATGTGGGTGTATTTTAAAAAGCTAGTTATTAAGCACTGATGTCTACAACATTTTTCAATAGCTTTAAACATATTTCTTACCACAAGTTGAACTCTTCTACCATTTAGTACATCTGGATCTAACTCAGGCAAGAAGTGATCGCTACACAATGAAAAAAGGAAATATTATAATGTAAATGTGAAGGAATATGAAGGAAATGTCCAAAGGAAACAAACTTGGAGTTAGGACTATGTATAGAGTGAAAATACTAGTTCTTTATAAATTAGGTTATACATAAAGTTAAACACAAATTCACATCTTTCAATAGTTATCCAAATTACATAAAATAACAATTTGGTACAATCCCCCCCCCAACCCCTTTTATTAAGTTCTGGTCCTGGGCCTTAAATACTGGGCCTGGGCACTGTCCTTGAGATTTTTGGCTCAAGGCTAATTCTCTCCCACTTGATCCACAGTGCCACTCCAGGCTTTTTTTTTTAAAAATTGTGAAAATACCGTACAGAGGGGTTACAGTTACATGGGTAAGGTAATGAGTACATTTCTTATCAAGCATTGTTGCCTCCTCCTTTGTTTCCCCTTCCCATCCCTTCCCATCTTTTTTGATGCTTAATAGTAGATAGTCTCATAGACTTTCCCATGTAGGCTGGCTTTGAAACTGTATCCTCAGATCTCAGCCTCCAGAGTAGCTAGGATTATATGAGTGAGCCACCAGCACCAGCAATGCCACCTTCGTTTTGAAATATAACCAAAGGAAAAAAGCTGCAAGATGTAACAATTATGGTTAGTAAATAGGAGAAATCTTGAATATTTTGCTTCTGCATATATGTTGTCATTTCACAAATACAAAGCTTCTTATTAAAAAATAGCTCTAGGGTATTTATTGCATTTAATGAATGTGATGAGCTCCTATAGTGACAGTATAGTGACATTTTACTTCCTGTCCCCCACCCCCACCCCCAGTCCTGGGGCTGTCACTGAGCTTCTTTGTAATCCAGACTAGCACTCTACTACTTGAGCCTTAGCACCACATCTGGCCTTTTCTGAGCAGTTTACTGGAGCTAAGAGTCTCACAGACTTTTCTGCCCAGGTTGGCTTGTTGAACCTTAATCCTCAGATCTCAGCCTCTTGAGTAGCCTCCGGCCTCTGGCTGACATTTGACTTTTAAAAAACATCTGCCTTTTGAAAACAGTTTTTCTTAAAATATTAAAATCTATTCCTTAATATTTTATACTTTTCCCCCCCAGTCCTGGGGCTTGAACTCAGGGCCTAGGTGCTGTCTCTGACTGCTTTTGCTAGCACGCTACCACCTGAGCCACAGCACTACTTCTGGCTTTTTCTGTTTATGTGGCATTGAGGAATCGAACCCAGAGCTTCATGCATTCTATATCTCTATCACTAAGCATGTACTCTACTACTAAGCCACATACCCTGCCCTGCTATTATGTTTTCAACATAGAAATCACATGAACAAATGATTATTGTTCCATTAATTCAAATAAAGAATTCTTAGTAAGTGATGTTACTAAATGTTTGAGTATATCTAAAATTGATACTGAAAATATTTGTTCTTTTTTATATTATGTTACATCTATACTTTTGGCTTTTTGCAGAAGACCCTATGGCTTAATATAGGTGGGTAGTGATGAACTCTACAATATTTATAGTTCTAAAAATGCTCTTTGAATTTTAAGCAAAATTGCTAAGTACACACATAAAAATTGTATTTGAATACAAATAAAAACTATATATAAAAGTAAAAATTCTCACATACTTTGTTTCTATATTCCTTTTCACAATAAAATAGGATATAATTCAGACTATAAAATATTTAATTCCATTATCATTTTTGCTTTCATATTAGTCCCATCTTTTAAGAGGATTTAAATGGATAAAATTCATCATAATAAATGGATTAATCTAGAATTTTAACTGTTAAATTTATAAATAACAAAAACTAAAATATAAAATATAATACATATATATACTTAGAAAATTTGTATAATTATCATACTTTTACTTTATAAATCAGAATGATTTGTATAGCTCATCTTTTCATTTTATGCATTACAGAATTGAGCTCTTCTCAAATATTTCATGGTGAAAATACAAAGAACAATTAAATTGATTCTATGAGAAAGGCCCTTTTATAACCTGGCAACGTGGTGTGTTTGCCTTTGGCTATAAAGTCTTGTTTGTTTTAGCACAATTAACCTAGGTTTCACTTTTCAAGATATGTTTACAATACAAAAATCTAATTTAAAGGAAATGACCTCACCATTTCATATTTCTGGAACTAGTTGTTCCTTGAATCCCAACTTGTGTGTGAAGCCATTGGTATGTGTATTCTCTTCTCCGTTCTAATCTTTCATTTGCAGAGGTGTCCTTGTGAATTAAGTCTTCTTCCTTAGCTGGGGAAGCAGTATGGTATATCTGTTACTTGAAGAGA
Source organism: Dipodomys ordii (assembly GCF_000151885.1). NCBI lineage: Eukaryota > Metazoa > Chordata > Mammalia > Rodentia > Heteromyidae > Dipodomys > Dipodomys ordii. Next base: position 21,770,562 of record NW_012267219.1, on the reverse strand, counting down.
GCAAATCTTCACAGACAATTCCACTGAGGATAAAAATTTCATCCTAAGAAACTGACTAAATCACAGTGACTAAATCGTCTGTAGGAAAAATATTGTCAGTTACTTAAAATTACATTTTCTACTTGAGCTTAAACCCCCCTAATTTGAAAAATGAAGGAAGTGATTCAATATATCTATCATTTAAGAATGCAAGGACTTTAGTTTTCAATTAGGAAATTTAGTTATTTTTATAAGACAGTAGCATTATTCTAATATGAAAAGTATATATATATGTTATATAAGGTGTAGTTCATTACTAGTGTACATTAACTACATAAAATAATAAGTTTCTTTCTGTGTCACTGTTAAGTTCTCATACATGCCTAACACATGGTAATCATATATGTCATATTTCAGGGAACATTGCTTATGATTCATTTCAATGACATGAAAGTATTATAAAGACATAAGTATGGAAAACATAGAAGATGGGAAAGTTACATTATATACACACGCACACACACATATATAATTTTAATGAAGGAAAAATGAAATTAAATCTTCAAAGTATAAAGACTGATGATCGATAGAGACCCAGGTTAGAGATTCACCTATGCTTAATATATTGAATATACCCTTATGACAAGTGTACTTTAGTTAAAAATCATCTCTGCCTTTGCTTTTAAATAGTGGCATATTCTAGCAACAGTTACTTTTTAAAACACTTGTGTTTTGAATGTTTTCTTCAAGTCTACAATAACACTTCATAAACCTTAAGTGGCTTTTACATCAGAACACAGACAATGTTCTGAACAATTCCCAAAGTAAAGAGGAAAGATTTCACTCCAAGGATCCAATTAATATTAATCATTTTATTCCAAAAGCATAGATTGGTGTGTAGAGAGAATAATGAAGACCTGGATTATTTGTTAGGTATTCATTTAGTCAGCATATTTAGTAAAGCTCTCCTTTCAGTAGTAAAGAAAGCATCATTCGGTCTGAAGACTGATAAAGCCTTAACCTATGTCCTTTCCTACTTCTCTATTCTTGCTTATTTTCTCAATCAGGAACCGGAGAAAAAAGTTTTATGTGTTTGAGTGTGTTTGTGTGTGCGTGACATGCCAATATTAGTACTTAAATAGGGCCTAGGCACTATCCATTAGCTTTTTTGCTCAAGGCTAAAGCTCTGCCTCTTAAGTCACAGCTCCACTTCCAGCTATTGGAGGTAGAGTCTCACAGACTTTTCTGCCTGGGCTGGCATTGAGCTGTCTGTGAACCTCAGATCTCAACCCTCTAAATCACCAGCATTACAAGGTAAGCCAATAGCATCTGGCAAATGACTTTTGCTATCTTTGCTATAGTATTCTTTGTATATGCTTCTTTATTTATAAATACAAATTATTTATTTATAAGAAAATAATTTTGTAAGACTTCTTATTTTACATATCTCTGCAACCTGACATAGACTCTGAGCATTAATTCATTGTAAAAGGTAATTCTGTGTTCAAATGTCTATTCATTTATAAAATACATTGTAATCAGTCATATCTTTCATCCTTTTCTTTCCTTTTTCTTTCTCACATAGTGTGTCATCAAAGTCCCTTGCTCCATTTCCACAGGTATATGCAGATTATTCTGACCAAATTCCCCCTTCTTCCTCCTCTCCATTTGTCTGTCTTCCCACTAGTACTAACGCCCAGCTCCAGACATGTTTCAATTTCAGCATGTTCCTTTTTTGCTTCTTAATATTTTCTTTCTCTTTTCTTTTTCTTTTTCCTTCCCTTTTTATTTCTTAACTTTCCTTCCTTTTCTCTTTCTTAACCTTTCTTTCTTCCTTTGTGTAGGTGAGACTTGAATTCAGAGGCAATCCATCTTGTTATTATTGTTTTTTCCTTCTTAATGGCCAGCATTCTACCACTTGAGCTATGACCTCCACTTTCTGACTCTTTGTTGGAGATAGGAGTTTCTCACATTTGTCTCCCCAGACTATTTTAGACCCCTGAGCCTCAGATCTCAGCAGGCTGAGTGGCCAACATTATAAGCATGAATCACTGGACCCCAGGCTTCATTTTGTTTTAAACTAAGCATAAGTTCTTTCTCTGCTATTTCTAGTATAAGTATATTCCCTTCCCTATTGATTTTTGTTTCTACTGTACTTTTTAAAAGTAAATCTTAGCCAGGTGCCAGTGGCTCACACCTGTAATTCTAGCTACTCAGGAGGCTGAGATCTGAGGATCATGGTTCAAAGCCAGCCTGAAGTAGGAAAGTTAATGAGACTCTTATCTCCAATTAACCACCAGAAAACAGGAAGTAGTGCTGTGTCTAAAGTGATAGAGTGTTCACCTTGAGCTGAAGCGCTGAGGGACAGTGCCCAAGCCCAGAGTTCAAGCCCCACAACAGACCAAAAAAAAAGTAAATCCTTTTCTTTAGGCATGCAAATGTACACATATGCTAAATATTTTCCAAACTGTATGGGACCTTGTTTTTATAATTTATGGATCTGTATGACCCAACTTAATATGTTATATAGGACATACAATTTCAGTGGTGAATTCTAGACTCTCCCAATATGTTCACATTCACAATGTCGTTCCTTAAAGAGAAATGGATTCAGTTTCTTTTTGTCACACTTTTCATTCCTTCATTAATTTACCATAATCTGATTTTGCTAAATAGAAATTATACTCCCTAATAAGGTCTGAAATGCACATATTTATTCCCTGTTGACTTCTCTACTGCATTCATTTCCATAGGCCATTTTCTTCAGAGATACTCATAAAACACTTTTCTCTGCAGATCTTTCAGACATCAGATTTGGGGAGTACCTCCTTTCAATTTATATAGTATCTAGACATTGGCACGCCTGATTTTACATGTATTGAAGTACCTCTATTCTATGGTGGGTACTGTGCTTGTTTCTCATAATACTTGGCTAGACAGATAGGGCTTCTTTAATAGAGAACTAGTTATTGTCAACTTCTTACTCCTGAAAGTATCTCACAATTTTATCTGAACTTCAGAAACACACCTTGTACTTATTATCCTCATGTCCCTAAAATCTGATTTGCCTCCTCAATTTCCAAGCTACCGACAGACTTTCTGTAGCTAGCCCTGGCTACTCATTACTTACAAAGAAAACAGATCTGGTTTACCTCCTAGATGCCCCCTCTTTCCCTCTAATCTCTTCCCCCTCATCTATTCCACACCATTTTAATTCAAGTTCAATATGAACAGGAATGAGCAATTTTGTATGGGACATGTGCAGGTACCTTTATTACCTGTTACAACAAGAGCTCTCCATGTCTAAGTCTGAGATCCTCAATGTTCTCCCAGTCTTCTCATATCATCTAGAATGTCTTGCTATCAATGTTTCCCTTTCTTCCACATTTACAGTAATTCTGGGAATGTTTCTAACTCTTCATCCAGCTACTGTCTTGTATTCCCTTTCTTAAGCAGACAAACTTCTTAATAGTAAGCAAAGCTGTGTCTATTGACTTCTTTGACTAATGTCAAGTCCAATATGCCCATGTGGCATCCTCATGATGACTTTTCATTGGACCTGTGCATAAGTCACAGTACTTTCAAGATTTTTTTGAGGTTATTATTTTACTGATTTCTATAGCGTTTTGTATAATGTTATCCTTTCCTGCTTGAGAACCTTGTTTTTCTCTGGGCTTTGTTTTCCCCTGTCTTCTTCTTTCCTCCAATCTTTCTTTCAAGATCCCCTCTTTCTTTGCTATCTCTTTTATACCAAGGCTTTTCTCTGGACTTCTACCCTGGCTTCATCTTATTCTTAGTCTCACTCTCTGTAAGATAATTCCTTTTTGTATTCAGTTCTCCTTGTTCTCTCTTTCTGAGGCAAGCATCTGACGCCTTTTATTCATAGTTTCAATCTAGAATGTTCCCCCAAAGACACAGGTCGAAGGCTTCTCCTCAATGCAGCATTGTTGATAGCTGGCTGGCTTATGAGGGCTCTAATGTCATTATTGGACTGCTCCATTCATATATTCAAACGGAATAGACTATCCGTAGGAGTTGGAATCAGAAGAGGGAAGTAGTTACTGTGGGCTCTTGAAGTGAGTATCTTGTCACTATGCCTATTTGTTCTTTCTACTTCCTGCTTGCCAGAAGGTAAGCTGCTCTTTGCTACCTCATGCTTCCCTCCATGATGTTTTGCCTGACTTCATCCCCAAATGAACAGTCTGAAGTCTATGGATCCTCCATCCTTTGAAATAATTAACTCAGCAATTTTTGTCATAGTGATATAAAAATGACTAGCATACCTCTTCGTGATCCTTAATGTCTCAGCTTCCCCAAAGTAGCTAGGAGTTATTGGTGTGAACTACTGGCAGCCCCAGGCTTAATATTAGTTCTTGGTAACACAATGGTGCTTAGAAGATATTGGTGAAATGTAGGGTCACAGTTGATTAAATCTCTTTGTATTCTTTGAAAAGTAGAGCTAGGTAGTAGAGATTTTTAGCACGTAGACAACTATGCATTATGGGCAATAACATTTCTAAACATAACATTTCTAAACATAGTCGACTTACTTTTTGGGGGGGGGTCAGTTTTGGGGCTTGAACTCGAGGTCTGGGCATTGTCCTCGAACTCTTTTGCTGAAAGATTAGCACTTTATCACTTTGAGCCACAGTGCCATTTCTGGTTTTCTGCTGGTTAACTGGAGATAAGAGTCTCATGGACTTACCTGCTCAGGCTGGCTTTGAACTGTGATCTTCATATTTCAGCCTCCTGAGTAGCTAAGATTACAGGCATGAGCCACTAGGCCTGGTGATTAATTTACTTATAATAGAAGTTTTAGCTTTCAAAGTCATAATTAGATTGGATAAACATGGAAAATTGAAGACAGCAAATTGAAATACAGAACCAAAAAGATTACTCCTAAGATGTACATCATCTTAGAGGAAGTCCGTTTAAGAAGTTCACCAAAAAATGAAATAATTTTAAAATTAATGAAAATATTATTCTTTTTTGATGAAAAGCAAACTAAAAGTATTCACTGAACCCATATGCTTCAAATAAATTGCTTTACTAGATTTTAATGTAGCATAATATTTCATAAATGGGTGATTAAGATTTAATTATCATTTAAGGTACACCAAAAATAAGCTAAGTATTTAAATTTTTAATACATATGCTAACTTTCCCAGGACTATTTCCTTTTCCCCTAATGGCTTTTCTTAGTAATATAATTTTAAAGTATTTTTGGTTTCGTGGATAGAAATGAGTTCATTTCTTTATGAAAAGTTTTGGAAGGACATGCTTGTGGCTAAGTAAAATCTGTCTTTACGTGACGGGAAATCTGCTTTTAAATTCTGAATAACGGTGAGGCTGGAAATACTAAAAATTTAATTATAAAATATACGTGGTCTAAGTGTGTTTATTAAAAAAAAGCTATTGCATCATACCTCACAAATAAAAAGTCAACTAGAACTGGAATTTGGCAAAAATGTGATGCCAAGAGAATTTTAATTTTATTAACGTCTATATAAATACTTGTTGATAGGCTGTTTATGGCTTCTTCCTTAACCAGTCCAATCTACTGCTGGAAAGTTGACAGGCCTGGCAGGAAACCAATAACTCTCTGAGAGCCATTTGAGTGTGACAAGCAACATCCCCATTCTTTAAAAAATACACTTAAGTCTATGTGTAATTGACCACTGAGGAAAAATGACTTCATGGGGGAAAAGAGGATTGTCAGTACAAAAGTTTAAAAACAGAAAATTTGGGACTACAGCCAAAAGCTAGATGCAAGGTCAAAGGCTAATTTCAGCATTAATCATTTCTTTACATATTTCAGTATATTTTGTGGCAGTGAGGGTAAACAAAGTAATAGAATGAAAAGTTTGGCTAGTTTTAACATTTGATTTTTTTTTTCTTTTTAAGACAAGGTCTTTTTGGGGAGGAATAGTACATAAGAGACATGAATGACCATTATGAAAGCAAAATAAAAGCTAAGCTAAGCAAATTATCTTTAAAATATTTAGATTGTGGAAGCTTATTTTCAATATAAAATTGCTAGGTTTCACAGAATCCCTCTGGAATAACAGGAAAATTCCTTCATAAAGTGTATGTAACTTTTATCCTGCAATTATAATGTCCTCTGTTGTGCAAAGTTACACTTAAAAGATAGTATCTGTTACCATGTTTTTTTTTTAAATTTGGTTTGAGCTATATCTCCTTGCAAATATCTTCCTCTTGTAATACAAACAGTACTTCACCTTTTCTAATGACAGCCACATAATTCAGGAAAAAAATACCATCCTTGGTTATTCAAATCCTATGTAAATGAACATATCTTCCATCCTTGCTATCACCAAGGCTGAGTGAGACAAGTGAGTCACTTGCCTTAGGAACAAAACTGAAGAACGGGCAAAAGACCCAGGGAGGAGGCTAAGTCTCCTAATTGAAAGCAATGTTAGCAAACCAAAATCCACGAGGAACAAAATACCAAAGTGAATACAGACAGAGGTAGTAACAGTGCTGTTCCAAGCTTCATCAGAGCCTGAGGCAAAAAGAGAAATCAGTAATACTGATCCTGCCTCTACCCTGGAATGCATTCATTTCTAAGTAATGCTAAATAGCTTACCTGTTCACAGGATATTGGTTTTAGAACTACCCGGTCATCATAAGGCTTAAAGTCATTCTTTATTAAATCCTACGAATCTGGCACAACACTGATTTTCCATAGTCCATAAAAGTAGGTGCTATATCTCATCCCTTTTGGAGCTGCCTGGGAAAGGACTTAGTAAGATAGATTTTACATGCAAAAGTTTGTGATGTTATACAAGCTATTTTCCTTCTCTTTGTCTTACCCTTCTCATCTTCCAATAAATATGACAGTACTATGAAATAAATGTAGTACAGAACCTAATAACTGATGTAATATTCTTATTATTTTTTTAAGGAAAATGGCATTTTCCTTAATACGATCTCATTTGGCACAGGCTAGGATTCACTTCACATGTATGGAAGAAGCAACCTGTATGGGTCTCTAAACTTCAGTTAGCTCAAGATTCTCAGCAATCACTGGCTTAAGGAAAACAGTACAGTATTAACCCCAAACCGAGGCAAAGCAGTTTTGTGAAGGTGAATGTTGCAGTCCTCCTTACGAAAATCCTAAATTTAGAACAGTTACTTTTAAAAAAAGTATGTTGTTTCATAATATATAAGGAGTTTTGTATTTCTTCCATAAAAGAAAAATCAATTTCTAAGAGATAAGACAAGTATATGGTCCTAATTGTCTTTATTTCCAATAAGCAATTGGTTAGTAATAACCATGAAGGAGGCTCTTTTGACATGATTCTCTCCTGTTTCACCTCTCAATTTAATTATCCTTGGAAAATAGTCCTCTGTCTAACCTAAACTCCCCCAGGGAGTGTTAATATGATGGGCCATCCAAACTTGGGTCCATTCAACAAAATGATGGAGAGTGATGATGTGAATACCTTGACTAGCAAAATAATATGGTCACAGAAACCACATATATACCATTCCCATCCATTTTTTTGTGCAGTTGTACACTTCAGATTCCTGACAAAATAATTTTAGCTTTACTGATGCTATATGTTTTCGATTTCACTATTGTTCTTTTAAAACATAATTATTTTTGCTACCGCATAGTTAATGTTTAAAATTCAGTCTGCTTTCTTTTACTTATGTCCCCCCCCCAAGTGTGTTGTTTATTTCCATCTGAATGAGATTTTCCCCATTTATCTTAATATCATTCACTTATACCATTGGATTCACCGCTGGATTCACTACAGAAAAATTTTGGAGACATGATTTGTGGCCAGGGTAAGTTGAATTTTGATAAGTGTTACTTTTATGTACGAGATAGCATGTGTTTAAGTCCATTTATCAGATGATATCCTTTTTAAATTTTATTCTATAAATTACTGGAAGAAATGGTGTTAAAAATCTTCCAGTATAGATTTGGACATTTCTCCTCTCCTTGGTACACCATTTCTATTCATATTATTTTTGCAGTTGTGTCATACTACTTTATAAGTATTAAAAGCATTTTCTCATCATTGTGACAAAATTCCTGACATGAAAATAAGACACATTTAAATTTTTAAAAATCTTGATGGCACTGAAGCTTGAATCTACTGTGCTTTTCACTCTTGATTGAGACATGTCACTTGTCTTTTTGCTTTTGTTATTGTTATTATAAATTTTGTTGTGTTGTTTCATTTTGTTGTTTTTATTATTATTAATCCCCCTATGTTTGTCTCGAGTTATTACAATTGCAGGTATGTGCCATCCTGCTTGGCTTCTGACATGAGCAACTTAAAATAGGAAAGATACACTTTGGCTCTTGGATTCAGAGTGTTCACTCCATAGATACTTGTCACAAATGCCTGGGCATAATCATCTGGCAGAGAGATCCTGTGATAGAGACATTTCTTCACCTCATTTTTGACAGGAAGGAAAAGGAAAAGAAAGCAGATGATGAGTGCAGATGAAAAGAGTGCACCCCTTCTAAGACTTGCCCCTGTGGGACAAGCCCTCTCTTCAGCTAGGCACTGCTTCTTCAAGATTCTACCACCTCTCCAAATGGCACTTCCACCTGGAGACCCAGAATTGAATACAGAAGCATGTGAGGATATTTCATATTCAAAGCATAATATTCTGCCTAGATCCTCCAAAGACTCACAGTGGTCTCATAGTCCAGAATGAATTCAGTTCATTCCAAGTATTCCCCAAGTCCAATCAACTTTCAACATTATTCAAAACAACAAGTTTGAAGTCTACTATGAGAGACAAGTCTGTGAGCCCCTGTAAAAACAAGCAGCCTACATATTTTCCACATATACGACGTTGATCATATGCTCCAGTGGAACAGGAAAATAAGAAGAAATTACCAAGCAATATTGAGATAGGTTCACTTCTCCAGCTCAATGTCTGGCATCCAGAAAGTGTGGTGGGTATGTTGTGAAATCCAAAGGGGTGAGGAAGCTGTGCCATTACGCTTGCTGTTGACTGCCTGCATGACCTCTCTCACACAGTCTGGGTACACTCGTTGCCTGTAGGTACCCTGGGCAAATACTCTCAGTTCCTGGTTTCTCCAACATCCAAGCATCTTTGAAGTCGTTTTGACTTCAGTCACCCTCCACATCCTCCTCCCTGGGGCTACCTTTGATTCTGACCCTGTCACACATTGCCTGGTCTTCTCTCAGACTTCCCTTTGAGACTTCATGACCCTGTAACTCTTATTTTACAAGCCTGAACATCTAGCATTATTTTAATAAAGGTCTTTTGCCAGCTATGGCGGTAAGTGGACCCTCTTGGATAGTGGCTGCAGTGTCTGCTCATCCCCAGGAAAGCTGAAGCCAGTGAGAGGAATTCTGGGAAATAACTTCCCAGGCCTGGAATCCATGCCTCTACAAAGGAACGTCTTTTAAATGTTTGCACTTTCCTAGCCTCCAGCTGTCTATTCAGAGGTTCTTCTATTGGTTGGTCTATCTAATTCCAGAGGATTTCCACAAGGCAGATAACTTTCTTTTTTTCTTTTTTCTTTTTTATTGTGAAAATACCTTACAGAGGGGTTACAATTATATGAGCAAGGTAATGAGTACATTTCTATTTCTTATCAAGCATTGCTGTCATCTCCTTCCCATCCCTCCCCCCCCCCAACAAAGTTGTAAAGTTCATTTTTCAACATAATGTCTTTTGGGCATTTACCTGAATGATCACAAACAAGACCATACTAAAGCTACCAGCACAGCTATGTTTATTGCAGCATTATTAACCATAGCTAAGATATGGAACCAACCCAGATGCCCCTCAGTAGATGAATGGATCAAGAAAATGTAGTATATATACACAATGGAATTCTTTTTTTTTTTGTTACTTGCCCACATTGGGGTCCAGTCTTTTATTGTATTTTTTATTGTGAAAATACTGTACAGACGTGTTACAATTACATGGGTAAGACAATGAGTACATTTTTTGTCAAGCATTGTTGCCTCCTCCTTTGTTTCTCCTTCCCATCCCTTCCTATCCTCCCCCCTCACCCCAGCCAGTCCTTGCCCCCACCAAAGTTGTACAGTTCGTTTTCCGACATAACGACTTACACAATGGAATTCTATGCCTCCATCAGAAAGAATGACATTGCCCCATTTGTTAGGAAATGGAAAGACTTGGAAAAAATTATATTAAGTGAAGGCCCAAAGAAACATGGGTCCCATGGTTCCCCTTGTTTGCAATAACTAGTGTATGTCTGAGACAAGCAGAAACAGACAACTTTCCTATTGTCCCAGTGACAGACTTGGCTTCTTTTCACTGACACTAACCTCTTCAATAGCTTAGCCTCTCATTTATGTGAGTTTTTCAATAAATGGGAAGTTTTCTAAGTCTTTCTACTCTGACTTTTTCCTCCCTCCCTCAGTTCTTCCTTCCCTCCCTTCTTCCCTCTCTCCTTTTCTTCCTTCCCTTCTCCCTCCCTTCCCCTTTTCATGTCGCTGTCTCTGTCTCTGTCTCTCTCTCAGTATTTTCTTATTCATGGTTCTGGGGATTTGGATTGAACCCCTGGCAAGCTATGCTGGTGCCCTGTCATCAGAGACATGTCTCAAACATGTTTGCATTTTCTTTTGGAGATAGGATTTGCCAGGGCTGGTCTTAACCTAGGATTTCTTGTCACCAAATTCTTCCACACCACACAGAGCTTCTGCTCATTTGTGGAGCTGTAAACTTGGCTAAAAGGTGTTAACAAAAACTATTCAACCAGCTGAATATTGAACTGTCTCTAAATTTTGTCCTTTACCAAATTAATTAGAGCATTTCCTTTAGAGTCATCTCTTTTTAATTAATTAATTAATTTAGTGCCAGTATTGGGCTTGAACTCAGCACCTGGCCACTTTTTCTGCTTGAGGCTTGTGCTCTACCAATTGAGCCATAATTTACTCTGACTTTTTGGTGATTAATTGGAGATAAGAATCTCATGGACTTTTCAACTATTATCTTTAGTATCATCCTCTTTCCAAGGGTTAGGACATAGATAAAATATAGCTAAGTTCTTTGCCAGCATGTGCATAAATGACTACTAGTCCAATTTCTAATTAATTCCTTAATCCCATCTCAAATCTCATGATCACAGTCTTTGCTGTTAGCATTTCTATAGTTTAGTCTCAGGAGCTACCACTAGAATTACTAAGGTGAATATTCATCATTCTAGGATCCCTCTGGCCACATCCTTATACCTTTCCCAATTCCTCCTAGAAACTAGCTCTAAAGGCTTTAGACGTTCAGTTACAGTGAAGGTTTTTCTCTCAGTATCAATTTTCTCAACTAGTTTTTGCATTGCTGCACATGAATAGGTGACAAAAACAACTTAAATGAGAAAACCAATTGATTTTTGCCTTATAGTTTCAGAGAGTTTAGTCTATAATCTCTTGATCCCAACAGCTAGGGCAGAACATCAGAGAAGCAGGAGATGTGGACAGAACCTTCATTATCTCTGTGGCTAAGAAGCAGAGAGAGGGGAAGGGTCTAGGGATCAATTATGATGTTCAAAGTCATGTAATAGTCATTAACTCTATTCACTTAGCCTTTAGACTAACAGAATCTGAAATGATCAACTTTTCCTTTTCGTTAAGGAAAGACTCATAGAAAATCTAGATTTGCTGTGCATTGGTGGCTCACACCTATAATCCTAGCTACTTAGGGGGCTGAGATCTGAGGATCACAGTTCAATGTCAGCCTGGGCAGGAAAGTTCATGAGATTCTTATCTCCAGTAAACCACCAAAAAAACAGGAAGTGGCGCTGTGGCTCAACTGGTAGAGTGCTAGCCTTGAGCTGAAGAGCTGAGGGACAGGGCCAAACCCAGAGTTCAAGTCCCATGACTGAAAAAAAAAAATCTAGACTCAACACAGTTCCATCATAGTTAACATATTAATATTCTTTTTATTGTTAGTGCATGCTTTATTTTTCCAACTTATTTTCATCTCTATGAATTTTCTATTTTATAGCATTCAAGATCACCTATCTGAGATATTTTTGCTAAAAAGAGAAACCTACTTATTTTTTTCTTTAATAAGACTAATTCAGCTTTTGCTTATATTTGGTTCTTTCTCATCTTCTGTTGTAATCATTTCTAAGCATTTCCTCCAAAATGAAAGCTTAGCTGTCTCATTATTCACACTTACTAGTTGTAGTATTTAAATTATTTGCGTTATTTTGGCATTTGTTGTTTCTGTTGGTTCTTTTCAGTTCCTTGAAATATATAGAGGTGACTCATGCTACAAAATACACATATTGTTATTTTGTAAATTAAACTTGAACTTGGAGTTTTCAACAAAGAATGAATCTTTTTGGTAGCACTGGGGGTTGCATTCAGGATTTTGTCCTTGATAAATAGGTGCACCACCATTTGATCCACACATACTGCTATTTTTTATTCTGTGATTTTCAAATAGGGTCTCACCTTTTGTCTGGGCGAGTTTAGACCATGATCCTCCTATGTTTGCCTTCCATACACTGGGATGTACATGCCTGGCTTTTTATTGGTTGAAATGAAGTCTTGAAAATGTTTTACCTAGGCTGGCCTCGAACTGCAATCCTCCTGTTCTCTACTTCCTAAATAACTAGGATTATAGTTATAAATCATAATTTCTTATCAATCTCAACTTTCACATGCCTGTTCAAATTAACTCTTCTATGTCAGAAAATTCATGTAGTCTTTTCTGTATTTTCTACATATTCAAAACATTCATTATTATAAATCTTCCCAGGATAAGATTTGTCTGTGCCGATTCACATAATGCCTATTTTAAAAGCAGCCACTGGAGGATAAAGTTAGAAACATTATTATAGTATTAAAATAGTGCACTAAAAACCACTTCATATGTGATAATTACTTAACTATTGGATATGAATACCTTTACAAAAAATGAATCAATAAAATGATGGGAACAAATGTACATTAGATTTCAAAGGGTTCCATAAAGCAAGAATGATTCATTGCAAGGATACACACACTCATTTTTCCAAAGCTGAGTAAAGGAGCTATGGTACTGAGTATGGTAAGATTGTATCATAGATGAGAAACTCCATGCTTAGGGAATTCATATCTTTTATATTTCTCTGTAAACTCACACACTCTTTTCAATGGAGGAAAACATTATATTACACTAGCAATTCTTTTAAGGTTAGCTGGTGTATAGATATTTTTTAATGTGGAGCTAGAGATCCATACTCAGGTGACACTTACAGAGAATTGTCTTCAATCACTAATTTTGAATTTAAAAAATACTTAATTTCCATGGATTATGTTCCCATACTAACATTATAAAATTAATCTAACCAAAATTTTATAGAACATTTATGGTCTACATTCTTGAATATTCTATATGTAACAAAATTATTTTCTTAATTTATAAATAAAACAATCAACCCCCCCCACCACCACATTGAAGCATTTATATGTAAGCTTTAAGAGGAAAAAAACAAAAAGGGCAAAAATGTTCTATCTTTAGGTAAAAAACATTCTGCTTCATAATACTTTTGAATCATGGAAACATATGTAGCCAAAATATATTGTAGTTTGTACTAATATTGGCAAAGCATATGCTCTGAATAGTCACAGATACATTCTCCAAATGTATGAAAAAATATCTTCTTCCGAAAGTACTTGCCATAGGAAAAGTACAGAGTTGTGGAACACTGCAGTTTCTAACGAGTTCACATGTAGTTTCCTATGGCTAGATTGTTTATTGTGTTTTGTCATTCCCATAATTTAATATCTGAATGTTTAGAAAAAATGGACAAAATCCTCTGAGACAAAATACAGAAACTTGCATTTCAAAATTATTTCATATTTTCCAAAAGCTATCCACAGGAGAAAAAGAAATTCTGTGTTATTTACTGCAGTTGATATATTAAGAACATTATGAAAGGTCATTCGCTTCCATGTTCAGAAATACATTAAAGGGTAGTTCATGGGAAAATACAGCTTCTTGGTGAAGTAGAAACATTATGGGCTTCAGAGTCAAAGAGATGGTGTAGGTTCAAACTCTAGTTATTCTTTTACATAAATTCAAGACCCCAGTTTCATTCTCAAAAAATGATAATAATTACATTTTTCTCTCAAGGATGTCATAAATATACAGTGATACACATAAAATCCCTTTATGACATTCCATTTGTTCAACAAATGACATCCTATGTTCTTCTTTTTTGCAACAGCTACTCATATTAAGAATATACTTTGGAGGCCAGCTACTGGTGACCTTTGCCTGTTATCCTATATTCAGGAGGCTGAGGAGTGTGGATCATGATTAGCCAGCCTGGGCAAGAAAGACTGTGAGACTCTTATCCTTATCCAGGAAACCTGAAAGTGGAACTATGGTTCAAGTGGTGGAGCATTAGCCTTGAGTGAAAAAGCTCAAGGACATTGGGTAGGCCCTGAATTCAAACCCCCAAACTAGCATATAAAATGCACATACAGGCAGGCATACATACACAAACATATGCATATATGTATGTATCTTGGATTCCAAGAGTATCTTATCAAACTGTTTAAATACAGTACTATGATGAGGAACTTGATTTTTTATATAGAGATTGTCACAAATTAGTATATCCTTTTCCCAAAATAAAGTGAAAGTATACAAGTGTTTTCTTTTTTGAAATGAGAAAATGAGATATAAAATCAAAGTGATTTATCCAGGTAGTCTGTGACAAGAAAGAACTATCTCCTGTATCTAAAATAAGTTCGTTCTTTTTTGCTAATCATATGCTAATGCTAAGAAGCCTAGAGAGTTTAGGTTATTTAAAACTGTAGCTGAGAAGCCTTTATGCTCATAGGGTCAAAGATGGTTGTTTGTTTATGTTAGGATATATTTATTTTTAGTTCCTTGGCAAAAGTCAGGAAACATTTCTTAAATCTCTGCAGGAAAATGCCAGTACTTTAAGTCAGTTAAGTCCTTGGAAAATAACAAGATTGCAACATTAGGTATATAACATATAATATTAGTAGACCAAGTTCTTTATTTTTATCTGCCTAATTTTCTTTATGCTGCCAGTTGAGTTTGCAATATCCGTTATATTTCTCATTTATTTCATGTTTGAAATTTTACCAATTTATTATATTTTTGTTGCATCATTATATTTACCATCATATGAAAGATAGGTATTTTACATGATGTATCAGATAAACTCACTATCTTGGCATTCATTTTTCTGTTGACTTTTACTTTGAGGTGTTTATTTTCTTATTGTTTCAGTTAATGTTTACATCTGTTTTAGTGAAAAATTGTAGAGGTGTGAGTTTAAATTCTTAAATCAGAAAGGTTTTTCTATTTTATTAGTGTATATTTGAGGTTTCAGTGTGATATTTTCATACATGTAGACCATATCTCCTCATCAAGTTTACCCCCTCTCTTACTTTCCCTCCTTCTTAATTTCCTCTTCTTAAATGTCCAACATCCTTGGCCAGATAAGAAAGGCAAACAAGAGAGCCTTCTCACTGGTTCTTCCAGGAACCTGAGTGAACATTTCTTCGTATGCTGGAAATATAATTCCTTAGCAATCTCCTTGCTACCACCAGACAATAGTCTCCACCACACTTTACCTATACCTTTAGTTTTGCTTTCTTCTTTAGTTTTGCTTACTGTAGTTCCAATTATCTGGTGTTAATGGTGTTCCAAAAGTGGAAAATTCTAGAAATAAATTATTAATAAATTTCAAATTGCATGCCATTCTGAGCAGTATGATAAAATCTCTCACTGTCCAGTTATAATTCACCCAATTCATCTAACTCAGGAGTCATTTTCTTGTCCAGTGTATTCATGCAGTATATGCTGACCACTCATTAGACACTTTGTAGCTATCTTTGCTATCAGAGTAAACCGATGGCTTTATTCTTACTTGGTAAGACACTATTATATAGATAGAGGTAGAGAGACATATGATAGAAATAGATAAATGATAATGGTAGATAGATAGATAGATAGATGATACATAGACTCTGTTTCTTGATTCAGTCCATCCATTTTAGGGTATGAGATTTGTTGCCATGACTTGGTTATTGTGAACAGTACTGTATGCATGTGCCCTTATTTTATCCTGACTTACATCTTTTTCTAATAAATGTCCAAGACAGATATTTATGGATCATAGGTTGTCTTTTGTTGGTTTGTTTTGAGGAATTAGCTTATATTCCCACCAACACTCTATAGGGTTCCCTTTGCCCTGCAACCTCACTAGTAGTTGTTGTCCAACTGTTTTTCTTTTTGTTGTTGTTGTTGGTCGTGGGTCTTGAACTCTGCGCCTGAGTGCTGTCCCTCAGCTCTTCAGTTCAAGGTTAGCACTCTACCACTTGAGCCACAGCACCACTTCCTTCCTGTTTTTTGGTGGTTAGTTGGAGGACTTTATTGCCCGGGCTGGCTTTGAACCGCAATCCTCAGATCTCAGCTTCCTGAGTAGCTAGGATTACAGGCGTGAGCCACTGGCACCCGTTTTTGTTTTTTGTTTTTTAATTTTTGTCGGTCGGTCGTGGAGCCTGAACTCTGGTCCTGGATGCTGTCCCTCAGCTCTTCAGCTCAAGGCTAGTGCTCTACCATTTGAGCCACAGCGCCACTTCTGGCTTTTTCTGCTTATGTGGTGCTGAGGAATCCAGCCCAGGGCCTCATGCATGCAAGGCAAGCACTCTACCACTGAGCCACCTTCCCAGCCCCCGTTGTCCTACTTTTGATATCGATGATCATTATGGCTACAGAGATGTGGAATCTAATTGTCATTTTTGATTTGTATCTCTCCGTTATGGCCAGAGATATTGAGCATATCTTTATTTACTTTATTTTCTATTGCATTTACTTTTTTTTTTTTTTTTTTTTGTCCGTCATGGGGCTTGAACTCTGGGCTTGGGTGCTGTCCCTGTGCTCTTCAGCTCAAGGACCTCTTGAGCCACAGCGCCACTTCCGGTTTTCTGGTGGTTTATTGGAGATAGGAGTCTCACGGTCTCTCCTGCCCCGGCTGGCTTTGAACCGCGATCCTCAGATCTCAGCCTCCTGAGTAGCTAGGATTACAGGCGTGAGCCACCAGCGCCCGGCTATTGCATTTACTTTCATATTCCTCTTAATTCTCCAATGGTTTCTTAATTTTAATTCATCTTTTATTTTCTCTAATTTTACTTCTATTGTTTCCCCTCCTCCATTTTATTCTCGCATGTTTTTCTCAGTGAGAATAGTGTGGCAAGAATATAGATAGTATCTTTGAGAATAGAAAGCAGCTTAGTTACAGTGTGTAAAAACATTTCTTCAAAGGGTCATTCCATTAATGATGTTATCAATATTCAGAGAATGGAATGTTTAAAAAGTGCTGTAATATTGATTCCAACCATTTTATTTTCCCTAGCTTTTTTGGTAGGCTACAAATTACTGGATGTGAACAACATTGATAAAAATAGAAACAGGCTTATCTTTGAAGCACTCATGTTTATACTTTTTCTGGAATTCCGGCTTGCTTTACTTCTATACAATTTTTTAAATATGTTATTGTAAAGTTACACAATATTTTTGTCTTACAAATATTGTACCTGTAGTTGAATGTGAGATTCTCTACCTTGTTCAATTTCTTTCCCTTAAAGTAACAATTCAGAAGGAGGTTTGCACAACTGCATATGTAACACTGCCTTGCTTAACCTAATTTCTTCAACTATGAAACTTGGAGAACTTAGCACTTTGTTGAATCACACTGAAAATTTTTATATGTAAAAGGGGATTCCATTTAAGAAAACAACCTTTAAATTTCATGACATGGTGAATGTTCAATCAGAAAAGCCAAATGGTACTAAACTGAATGTCCCCTGCTGGACATGAGTTTTCTAGTATTCAATGTCACAAACTTGGGAGTGAGTTTCCAGAGGATCAGGTAAGAAGACATAATAGTCGCTATTTACTGAATAAAAATGTTTTTCAAACCAGGTGCCAGAGGCTCATGCCTATAATCCTAGCTACTCAGGTGAGTACAATATGAGAATTTGATTTGAAGACAACCCAGGCAAGAAAGTTTGTGAGACTTCAATTAACCACAAAAAGCTGTGGCTCAAGTGGTAATGTGCTAGTCTTCAGCACAAAAGTTCAGGGCCAGCGCACAGGCAGAGTTCAAACTCTAGGACCGGTAAAAACAAAATACTGTTTTTAACAAAACAGTATTTTAACAACTGTTTTACTTATCCATGACAGTCAATATAATATCCTGAAAACTACATTGCACTGTATTATATTTTAGAGTCTATAATGCTTTGATCATGATATGTTGAAAAATGCGAAGGTTCTCATATAATGTGTCACCATGAGCTGTCATCTTTTGGATAAAGTACTATGTGATCTATGCATTTTGAGATCTGAGAATTTAAATATAAAACCATTCAATTAGTAAATACCCAATAACAAATACTTTCACTAGCATTTTTGTCTTTATATGTTTAATAGTTCCAAATAATACATATAAGATATATCACAGAAAAGATATTCCATATAGCATATTTTTTGTAATAGAAAATGAAATTATATAAAAATCAATACCAAAATATTGCAAGGCATAATTGATTAGTACTCTAATATAATTTTGATATACTTTGCTGTAAACCTTAAATTTTTTTGTTAAGTGTCTACTATTCACCAGGGATTACTCTAAATAGTGAGAATCTTCTGAACCAACAGATCCTTGAATGTAAGGTAGCATATATGTCTATGAGGTAAGCTAAATTATACAGGTAAGACCAACAAAATAAATGATAGGAAACCGGGAAAGGGGAGGAGGAATTGGGGCGGGAGTAGATAAATGGAGGGAGGAAGGGGAGGAGAAGGCAGTCGTAAAGTTTACTGCATATTCTTTGAAATCAAGATAACTGAGACAAGGGGTGGTATGTAGAGAGAAGAGTGAATGATGAAAGGGGTGACACTCATCAAGACGCATTGTGTTTATATACTACTTTGTTGAATGGCAGCTCTTTTGTGCCATTCCTTAAAGATGAATAAAAAAGAAAGAAAATAAATTTGGAAAAGACCTTAAAAATTACCACATCTCAACTTGTCAAATGTGCTACAATACGTTTTTGAAATTATATAACTATTTGCTCTAAGAAACATTATATCACAGAGATTTCTTATGAGAAAGATTTGTCCATATTTCGCTAAGTGTGGAATGGTGCTATGAAAATACTCAGAGAGTATATATATATATATATATATATATATATATATGATAGCACAATACATGCCAGGACAGAAGAGAGAGCATATATAACTCCTACTGAGAGGACTGGCAGATCTGTGTAAGCAGACCCACCTTCCTGGCTAAGAATAGGAGTTACGCTTGTTACATACAACTCTCAAGGGGACGGTGCAATCAGAGGTCACAATCGAGGCAACAGAAGCAATGTCACCATATCAGAGAATGGGCCAATTCAGATCTGGTCCGTGACAGTCACTGAGGTCAGGGCTTGCAGCAAGTAATTGTATTAAATGGGAATATTCCCTGTATACTTTTAGAATTGTCATCTGAACAAACAGGCCCAGGTCATCTATAGGTGAAATCTGAATTCTGTTCCTGGTACTTAAGAGTTTACTTTCCAGTCATAATCCCTCACAGGTTTTTAATCTTAGAATTGAAACTTTCTTTTGACCAAAAACATGCTTTATAAATGTCAACGTCTAATCTGAACAGTGGAAAACGAAACAAAGCAATATTACGTAAGGGTGGGCATTTGTCATTTGACTGCACTTCTGTGGCCTTGTGCTCAAATGTTTCATTAAAACAAACCACACAGTGACAAAACCCACAGTTTAAACGTATTGATTTTTTGCACGTGATTCCTTAAAATGGTAAGGAAAAAGCAGTTTTACAGTCAAATAAACTCATGTGAAATTTTGTCAACTAATCACCACTTATATACCATTGGATTCATTTTATTCCAAGGTATTTAAGTTTAGAAAGCTAATTTTTGAAGAGATAAAAATTTCAAATATTATTAAATATGTAGAAAAGGCCTAAGAGTAGCTGAAATGTTATTTAAGTAAATTACAATGATAGAATATATATGGAAGAGAGTTGTATTTATGTTTATGAGATTCATAATGCACAATATGCTTATATTTTTATCAAAATACCTTTATTAATTATTACCACTATATTTTCAGAAACTTTAGATGGTACTTTATAACTACATTGTATAATTTAACTATGAATATGTAAAACATCCCACCATAATATTATTGTGACTGAATTTAAATATTGAAAATTTAAGAATATTATTTTGAGTATAATATTTTTTGTCAGTGCATAACTTCCACAAATGAAGCTTGAAATGGAAGACTTTCTAGGAGCTGTCTTTTACCCAAGAAGTAAAAACAATGAATTTGAAGACTGGTTGTATTAATTTATGTTTCATTTCTGAAAGCCTTTCAACTTACCACTCAAAGTAGACTTACACACTCATACACAATTCCATGAAATAGTTCTCAATGAAGCATATAATAAACTAAATTAGAAGCTTCTAAAAAATGATACTGAATATAAATGACTTTCTTTATTTTCCTGACTTAAGTATTTTGGCAATGATTCCTAGGAGTAATATGGTATCTAAAGTGACACTTTCTTACTGCTTAATCAGCTCTATGGTCACTACTTGTTTATTTTTAAATCATGATTTAGGATGTTTTACAGAAAAACTAAGGCTTTTCTTTGATAAATTGTGATCCTTGTAAAAAGTGTAAATCTCTGCTTGAAGAGTTTTAAGAGTGTCAGTTTCAGGTACTTTTAAGATTTACTTTAAAAAATAACTTTAATATTTAGTTTTAATATAGTTTAATCTACAATTTCATTAATGGTACAAGTAGTATTAATCATATGTTAAACATTAAAACTGTTATTTTAAGGAAACACTTCTTGACCTCATTAAAATAATTAACATTTCATAACATTCTATTTCACATCCAAGTTATGGAAAAGCAAAAAAGTTATCAAAACAAACTATAGTCCATTACATTTGCAGATCAGCAAAATGCACTTGTAAGAGTCTTCCTTCTCCTAATCCAATTGGCAAAGATATTTTAAGAGCTCAAAGGGATGGCTAGAAACTTGCCTGCCACACTGTCTTAAATATGTAGATTTTTTTCTGTTTGTTATTATTGTTCTTTTACATTTTTCAACTTTCTATAGTTACAAATATTAATAAAGAAAGACATATGAACTCCTACACAAATGTACACACACATATTTAAAATCACTTGTAGGTGAATTATTTTGGGGGTGAGTCTAACAGCAATATTATTATATGTGATTTTTTAACCTACTTATTTTATGACCTGAATTACCTTTTTATACTACACAAACCAGAATTAAAAAAATTCAAGCAATATACATTTGAAATACATGAGCATGTCATTGTGATTTTTTAACACATACATTCAGTGTACTTTGAATTATGGTGGAAGGGATGAATCTGAATTCTCTCAATGGATTGAAAATGAAGAATTGAACTGTCAGTTAACCATCTAGAAGAACCTATTGGGCTATAGCCATAATGACCAATAACAACACTGATTTGATAGTTTTAAACATGATAAATAAATAGGACTATATTTTATTTTCTTACTCTCGTATTTAAGGCATGCAATTTTACTTTGAAGGGAAGAATTTTGGAGAAACTGCTTCTTCTTCTCTAAGGTATTTGACTTGTTCTAAAATTATCTGGGTTTCTCACTCTAAGACCTGGGTCACAACCTTATTTAGGAACAGGAAATACTTATCAGGTCACCAAGTGGTCAAATGAAAAAGGATTTGAAATGCTTCAGCATTTAGGACCCTATTCATTGAAATGATTGACTTCTATGCTGTGTAAAGGTTGAAGTGTGTGCCTTTATGAATTCAGCAATATTAAGAAAAATCTACAGAAGTATATAAGCACACATTAAGAGGATGAGTATAAGCAAAAGCTGTGTATGTCTACAAAAAGCAATCATTTGGGGAAATGCACAGATGCTTTAACAACTTACTTAAGTTTCTCAGTTGGCAGTTGGGAGTATGAAGATTAGATTTATATATAAAGTGGTCTCAACTGTATTTCTATATTCTGATTTTTTTCCTAAAGTAGATGGAAACTTGGTAATTTTATTTTCTTTCAGCATAAAATTATTCTATACTCATAGAATTATTCTATACTCACAATTCCTTTAAGCTCATGATAGATTTTTCATGCTTTTCTATTCGTATGATATTATTAAATACAATCTATCTTTGAAGTTGAAACTATGGAAAACGTGGAAGAGGGGGCAAGGACAGTAAATATTTGTGTTGAAGTATTTACCACTGGATGTTTCCTTAAAGTTCATATCATTATTGATAATCAAAATTGTCTTCCTTCCCAGTTTCCAAGATATGGCTTACGAATTTTATATAACAGGCTCATAGCCCTGAGTTTTTGTGTAAGAACAAGTTCATGACAATATTACCTCAAACATATGAACCTGAGAAACTGATTTCCCAATATTCAAGAGCATAAACATGGAACACTCTATCTATAAAAAATGCCCTAAGTAAAGGTATGATAGTTATAAAAAATACTTCTCTAATCACTAAAACCTAAGAAATGGATGTTTTATTCTACAAATGCATAAGGTAGTTAGTTATCTTATCATTGATGGACAGACAGTTGGAAAATTAGGCACAGATTTTATTTTTAAGTTTTATTTTATAATAAGAAACCAGGCCATTAAAACTATGTAACCAAAGCTGAAGTGCGTGCACTGGAAGGCCCCTGCAGTCTTTTACAACTTTTCAGAGGCCGTGGTTGTGAACTGGGCTTGCACTCTGCCAGAGCCGCCGATCTGACCCACGGAGAGCACTCTCAGATCAAAACTGCCTCAGGCCTTTCTGCTTTCTCCAAGAAGTCTTACATTTCAGGCATCAAGTTGAATTTCTTCTGGAGATGATTAACCCAAACCCATGACAGATTTTTTCCAAGATATCCAACCCCTTATGTTTATTTTATCCTGGCTCTTTTTTGAATGTACTGGACACAAGTAACTTACTCATTTTACATGTTAAAGGGCTGGTGGAGAGCCATTAATTCCCTTCAAAAATGAGAAAATATTTCAATATGCAGAGCTCTATTGTGTGAGCACATATAGGCTCCATGATTCAGAACATTACAAAAGATATTTCTCCTCTACTATAGAATTTTTAAAAGCATCTCATCACATTTCAAGATAGGGATCTTACACTTTTGGAGCAATGCATTCTTGTGATGTATTAAAAAAATACAATGTTAGAAGGATCAATTACTGTTTCCATAAGCTGAGTTTGTAGGGGGTTTCAACTAATCTAAATCTTGGCACACACATTTTTAGTTAATAGTCAAATAAAAATATATGTAGGGACTCTTCTCTTTCTAATATACCACTCATGTCCTCCTCCTCCTCCTCTTCCTCTTTCTTTCTTCCTTTCTTTCTTTCTTTCTTTCTTTCTTTCTTTCTTTCTTTCTTTCTTCCTCCTCTTCTTCCTTCTTCTTCTTCCTCCTCCT
>NW_012267219.1:21609336-21746956 GCF_000151885.1 Dipodomys ordii | reverse complement strand
TCCTCCTCCTCCTCCTTCTTCTTCTTCTTGATTTGTCTTGAACTCTGGGTCTGGGCGCTGTCCCTGCATTCTTCAGCTCAAGGTGAGCGCTCTACTACTTGAGCCATAGCACCACTTATGGTTTTCTAGTGGTTTATTGGAGATAAGAGTCTCACCTACTTTTCTGCCCAGGCTAGCTTTGAACCATGATCCTCAGATCTCAGCCTCCTGAGTAACTAGGATTACAGGCCCAGATCCTGGCTCATGTCATTCTTCTTATTCACCAAAATGTTCTTATCCTGGGTGAGATGGATTGTGAAGAAACTATTTAAATTTGGCTTGTCCCCTCAAAGCTGAAATATTTTTAAGCTCAGGGATGATTAGATGAGTTTGTTGGAAAATGATTATTAGTAATTTTAAGCAAGAACATTTGTTTTGTTTGAAGAAACTCAGAATAAAAATAAGATTTTTATAGATTTTTTGAGAACATATTCAAATGATATGAGATTTATGAGATGTGTGTGTGTGTGTGTGTGTGTGTGTGTATGTGTGTGTGCAGGTGTGCCAGTCCTGGGCATGAGCTCAGGGCCTGGACACTTACTGTCTCTAAACTTATTTTTCTCAAGCACTATAACACAGGAGCCTCAGCACTACTGCTGGCTTTCTTTTTGTAATTAATATAGCTATAAAAGGCATATAGACTTTTCTGCCTGCGCTGGCCTTGAACCATGGTCTTCAAATCTCAGCCTCCTGAGTAGTTAGGATTACAGGTATGAGTCAGGAGTACATAGTAGCAATCAGATTTATATTATCAACATTTGAGCTATTTATAATATTTTAAACGTGAAAATACTACAAAATAGGAGTTAGCAATACATTTAACAGAAAAGGTTGCTGAAATTCAACATCTATGCTAACATGAACAGAAACAGGTAAAAAGAAAGACAGCTGAAAAGTAGAGGATCTTCTCATGTGAAATACAAGGTAAGCAAATCAATAAAACAGTTATAAAATCCAACTTAGCATTAAATAAATAAAAGAAGACATATTCATTTCATTAGATGGAAGTATTTGTAACTATATACTACATATATACATAATATATACTACATATAAACATAATATATACATGAGTTGTACAAATACAAGAGAAGTACAAAAGGTGTATTCGTCTCCACAACACAAATAAGCCCGTTTGAACATATATGTCCTTCATTGGTGAACTGTAGTTCTGAGAGATTTGTGACTGAATATCTGAGTGATGACACAGGTTAACTGTATCATAAATGCCTATCAATTTATTTTAGTACCTTTAAATTAAGTCTAAATGTTGTCTATAATGGTGATTCATTTAACTAGTTTTCAAAAGTCTTTTGATATAATCTTTTCTCTTTAAGTAGCAGAATCTTTTATACAATTAGTGGTCTCTGCTACAAGAACCATAGTATACATTAAAAAGAAACTACAAGTGGTATTTTTATTTCTTCATAATATTAATACCTTAAAATTGTTAAAAAATATGTCTTAGAATTATAGGAATTACAGAAAAGTAATTCACTACTCCTGAGAAACAATTCTAGAAGTGTTGTTTTCTCTGTTTTCAAATAAAATAGCAATGTAAATTCTTGAATAGAATAGCAATGTAAATTTTCTCTTTATAATACATATCTGAATCAAAATATTTTATCTCAAAGTCAAGGATAAAAACTAAGTTAATATTTTATAATTAGATTTATTACTGGAATGTTTAAAGCTATCAGTTTCTCCGTTAGTTCCTGCTTCAATGGGCTACCTAAGTTCAAGACCTTATTCAGAGTAAAAGAAAGAAATGACAAGGGATAGCATATAAATTAAGGTTGGTAGGTTAATTCCAGGAGTGTGACTGATTGGTTGATTGACATCACCTTAAGAAATACGTATTAAAGCTGCTTATTCAATTTATCCTGATAAAATTTAGAGTAGAATCAGTCACTGACTAGTATCTGTAACTTGACAATTCACTTAGACTTCTGTTTACCATCACTTGAAAAATAATCGCTTCACACTGAAAAACAACAGACTATACAAATAAAATTTCAGAATGCACAACAACCTGCACACATGCTCTATATTGAAACATTTTTGAAATTTCAAAATGAAACCATTATTCCAAATTGTAAATGTTAGCAAATCTCATTGCAAATGGTTACTGTTTCTGATAATTACAGTTAAAATGCACTGACATTGGTATACAACAGGTGTTGCTTCTAGTATGTTGACATGCTAGAACACTTACTTAACTCCATGAATTATGTATTATTTTCCATCATTATATAAATTTCTAAAGTGAAGAGGTAGACATGGAGATGTTATAGAGGTATGATTAAAGAAAGCCCTAGCAAGGAGTAGAGTTGGGATTTAAATCTAAACAGTCTGACTGAATAGCAAATTCTCTTAACCATTAGGTTGAGGTTTCATTTTTAAATTCAAATATCAATTTTGAAAAAAAATCTTGCAGAAGGTAGTGAAGTTCTATGGAAAACCTAAAGAATCTTACAATTCTATTAAGATACTGTGAGCTTTCCATAGAAGAATTGCATTTAGGTTTCTGAGAAAAATAAAAGCTTACATTGATTATAGTATTTTATCCACCTCTTTTCTTTCAGAAAATGTGTCAAAAGTCATGAAACTTAATTTGAGGGGATAATGCTTGCAATTATTTTATTTCACAGGATCTGTAACCTTACAGCTGGTTGAGCTTCAGTAGAAAAAGATTAAATGAATTCCAAAGTTTGCTTAAATAGATCTCAGGGGTGGCTGAGACAGTAGAGCTTATAGATTGAATGTGAACATTGAATGGGCTGTAAGTTTAAGTTGGGAATAGGCCAATATTTGACTTTGAGTAATAGCAATTGGCTGGAGGAGTGTTTCTGAGAATCCAGTGATTTTTTTTTTAATCAGAAAAGTTTGGTAACTCAACAAATACTTACTGAGTGCCTAGCACAGAATCTCATACTTTTTACTAGTTTCTAAAGATGGTAGGAAATGGATGTATGGCTAAGATTTGACCTCTGACCTTGAAAAGCATCACAGTGGGGGAGAAATTAGAAAATAACATATTTTCAAGGACAAAGTTACAGAGACATGGACAAAGGCCTGTGGGTGGTAGTAGGAATGAGTGACAGATGAAATATTGTCTATCTGAATCACCAAGGATAAATGGCAGTCTGACACTAGATATAGATATAGATATAGAGATAAAGGAAAGAGCATAAAGATATGAAGATAAAGCTACATTTTTGTAAAGAACAGAGTTCATTATAGTCGGGGATATAGTAGGGCATTTCAATATAGTTAGGGAATACAGTCTTTTGTAGAGGGCAGGAGAATATTATCAAATGATCCTGAAAAAGTTTGAGAACAGTAGGTAAAGAAATATTATACTAAATCTTGTGGAATTTGTACTAGGGGTAAAAAGCATTTCATTATTTTCAGTAATAAGAGAGTGTATGCAGTTATGATTAACACACTTGTAATACCAGTTCTTGGGAGGATGCGGCTGGAGAATCATGAATTCTAGGTCAGTTAGGTTACACAGTGTAACCCACTGCCCCCCCTAAAAAAATAAAAGTTTAGAACCTCATTGCAATGTAGCTATAGATAGCTTCTGCTAGATAGAGAAGGCTTCCGCATTTGAATATTATGCTATTACAATATTCCAAAGGAAGATACATTGAAAACAATTAAATATATTTAGTGTTTGTAACTGTATTTTTTCTAATACAATGACTAGACATATTACTAATAAGGACTGAAAGTATGAAAAATCAAATACATGTGCAAAATAAAATGGATATAATGCACCATGGTCTTAAAATTGCCTAAATGATCATACATCAGTGGCTCATGCCTGGAGTATTAGCTACTTAGGAGGGTGAGGTCTAAGGATAGCTGTTCGAAGCTAGCACCAGCAGCAAAGTCCTTGAGACTCTTTATTCCAATTACCCACCACCAAAAAGGCCAGAAGTAAAGTTGTCACAAAAGTGATGGAGTGCTATCCTTGAGTGCAAAAGTTTAATGACTGCACCCAGGGTGGCTCTGAGCACCTAGAGGACACATGCCCCCCCCACACACACATAATATCAGTGGGAAATAGAAGAAGACACAGAATTGGTTGTGGTTGCTTAAAACCACAAAATTACAGGAGAAAATTATATATTCTATCTTGGTCCTCAGAAAATCTAGACAGAGGGTAGAGGCTCTCCATATGATATGTTCATCAGGGTGACAACTGCTATGTTTTGAGTGTGGTTTGTCTCATAACTTGTCACATTTTTTAAAGCTAGGTCATCCATGTGGCAATGTACTTGGTGGTGAAAATCTTAAGAGTTAGAGCCGTAGTGGGATCCTGTTAGGTGACTGAGGTACTGTTCTTGGAAGGAGTTAATGCTGTCCCTCAGAGTAAGTTAGTTCCTGAGTAGGTGAATAAGATAAAGCAAGACATGCCACGTCCTGCCACCTCTGGTTTCTTAGCTTTCTGTGACTCCATGTGATCTCTTCTGCATATACATTCCCACCCACAATGATGTTCTCATCAGAAGTTGACCAGCCTGGACTTTTAGCCTCCAATTATTTGAGCTAAATAAACTGCTTTATAAATACCTAAGGAATTTTGTTATAGTAATAGGACAGAGTAATAGAACATCTATAGCAAAGATAACAACCTTAGGCATGAAAAACGAGTGCAACTCTACCCACCAAGAGAATAAGCAAGAAAGCTATAGGAAGTTTGGGATGGTAATAGACATGAAAATAATGACTACTGCCACATACTGAGAACTACAGAGTAATTATCTAACTCCTCACAATGGCTCTGTGGAAGAGGGATTATTTTTTTTCCATTCAATAGATGAGATATAGTGGGTTAAAATGATGTTCTGATTCATCTTTTATCAATTTTCTTTTTATCAAATCATATTTAAATTCAATTTCCCCAATGACATTATAATGTATGTATCATTTGCTTCAACTAGTTGATGAAGAAAATCAAGTTTAGGAAAGTTAAATAACTAAATCAAAATTATATGAGCTCAGGCTGAGATTTAAACTAAATTCTATACAATTCTATTCTAGAGAAGTGAAGTGATTTTTTGTTCCACAACTGGGGTAGATATATCAATAAGAAAGGAATGTAAAATTCATTCAAAACAAACAACACAACATAAATAAAAAATATCCTGCTGGGCATTGGTGGCTCATGCCTGTAATCCTAGCTATTTAGGAGGCTGAGATCTGAGGATTGTGGTTCAAAGGCCAGCCTGGGCACAAAAGTTACCTGTAGACTCTTATCTCCAATAAACTACTCAAAAAAGCTTGAAGTGGCACGATGGCTCAAGTGGTAGAGGGCTATCTCTGAGCACAAAGAGCTTGGGTACAGTCCCCAGGCCCCCAGTTTAAGTCCCAGCAACAGGAAAAACAAGAACAAAAAGAAAAATATCCTATGCAAGTAATTAAATTCAGGGTTAAGGAACGTATTCCATTCCCATAGATTTGGTCCTAAAACAACAATAATCCCCCCCATAAAACCCCAAAAAACACTTTTACGTTTGTCATTAACAGACTCTGTAAATGCTCAGATACTTTGAATCAAAAAAGCACAGTATAGCATGTGGGTAGTATTCACACACTCTTATACAGTTTCAATTATTCATAGGTTACCTATCATACCTAATTTAACTATCATGCTATATATATAAATAGTTATTAAACCATATTACTTAGGGAATCATGATAAGAAAACATTCTGTATATGTGTAGTGTGATATACACTGTAAGATATTTTGATATGGTTGGTTGGAAAGGCAGATACACAGGCTACAGATATATGACGATAACTGTAGATTATATGCCAAGTGCTGGTGGCTCATGCCTGTAATTCTAGCTATTCAAGAGGCTGAGATCTGAGGACTGAGGTTTGGATTCAGCCTGAGCAGAAACATCCTCAAGACTCCATTTCTAGCAATACTATCAAATGCCCTGCCTGGAGGAGTAGTATAAAATCCCCTGCCTGTAGTGACATGGACTGGAATTTGTGTCCTAATGAAATACATATGCTGAAACTCTTATTCCCAATATGATGGTTTTGGAATGGGGTTTTGGTAGAGGTAATTGTATACAGTCTAGAAGGTAGGATCCCTCATAATGGGATTAGTGGTTCTAAAAAATATAAAGAGATCCCCTTCCTCCACTCTCTTTCTCCCATATAAGGGCTTATTACCGCCCCCCCTCCCACAAATGTGAGGACTTAATAAGAAGTAGTCTACAAACCAGGAAGAAAGTTGGGGCCAGAAATGGAATGGACTGGAACCTTGATTGTTGATTTCCCAGTCTGTAGAACTGTGAGAAATAATTGTATGTTAAGACATGCAGGAAGTAATATTTCCTTATGGTATCAAGTGTTCATTAAGAAACATGATTATCAGCTAAGCCTGGTGGTTGTACCCTTGTTATACCAGTTACCTGGGAGACAGAAGTAAGAGGATCATCATCTAAAGTTGGCCCCAGAGGGAGAAAAATGTGAAACATAACTATTTTTCAGGTATTTCCAACTACCTGAAAAATAAAGCAAAAATGGGCTGGAAACACAGGCTCTAGTGATAAAGCATCTGTCTAACAAACACAAGTCCCTGAGTTCAAGCCTCCTTAGCCCAAAACAAAACAAAATCAAACAAACTCCACTAAAACATGATCATCATTCTGGAAACCTGGCATTTAATATGTATACCTACTAAGCTTTTTTTTCAAAATACCTTCCCAGTCTATGAAATACTGAAGAGAATCCATTTGGGTCAATGTTGTATTAGTTTGCATTTTATAACATAAAAATAATTCTTAATTTTAATGAAAAAATAGGTACACCTGCATGTATTCATCTTATTCTAGCAAAGGATTAAGGATATTGAAAAAAATAAAAAAAAGATTAGTGTTTGTTGGTCCAGAGATTTTATTTTACTTGAGTACCAGTGACTCATGCATACAGTCCTCGCTATTCAAAAGACTGAGGTCTAGAGGATTACAGTGTGAGGTCAGCCTAGGCAGGAAAGTCTGTAAGACTCCTCCAAAATAACCACTAAAAAGCTAGACTGGTGGGGGAAGAGAGGGAAAAATTGGGAAAGAGCAAAGAAAGGAGTGACATTATCCAATAAAATGTACTCTTTACCTGACTTTGTAACTGTAACCCCTCTCTACATTACCTTCATAGTAACAGTTTAAAACTTAAAAAAATATATTAGACTAGTAGTATGGATCAAGTGGTAGAGGATCAGCTGCATAATTAATATGAACAAGGGGAAAGGCTTGAGTTTAAACCCTAATGCTATCAGAATTTACTTTTTCTTTGGTCATGGGGCTTGAACTCAGGGCCTGGGCATTGTCCCTGAGCTCTTTTTGTTTAAGGCTAACACTCTACCACTTTGACCCATTGAGCTAGTTCTGGTTTTCTGCTGGTTAATTGGACATAAGAATCTCGTGGGGACTTTATTGCCCTAGCTGGCTTTGAAGCATGATCCTCCAATCTCAGCCTCCTGAGTAGCAAGGATTACAGGTATGAGCCACCAGCACTTGGCTAGAAGAAAACTTTAAGAAAATATTAACCTTATGAATTTTGTCAGAATAAGGTGTATCTATTTTAATATTCTCTGTACCGACATCCAGAGGACCATTGAAGGTAAGCATTTTTCCACTAAGTTTTTTTTGCCACTATTCATATCTTTTTAGTTCAAAAAGTTCTGTTGTTATTGTCTCTTCTAAATAATCTAATATTCATTCATGTGTATCTAAAAAATACCTCCACTAAAATTTTCATATCCATTACCTCCCTGAAAGCTCTTGAAACTTCTATTTGATTTTCAGTCATCACAAGTTATAAAAACTGTTCAGATTTTACAACTGAGAAAATTAAAACATGGGTCATAAAGACAGTGGGTAGGAACTCATGAGTCAATGCTGATACTTCTCAAACCAAATCCTTTTACTCCATTATTATATGAGGACAACTTCAGATGGAAGACATCCTTTAGGATGAAAGACTTTCCAAATTATTGTAGTAGTTTTTTTGAGACATTAGTAGGATTCCTAGCTAATGCAGATATAGGAAAGGGGCACCCAGAGACAGGCAGGCAGAGAACGGACAACAAAGATGAGAGAAATGCCCTGGACTTCTTCCAGAGTCACTGTTACTCCCTAATTTCTCTGTGATGTTTGGCTACGGGACCATCATGCCTTCCTCCTTCCTGTGGTTGCCCAGGGGGCAGCATGTAGCAATATTTTGCTTTCATTTATGAATGAAAAGTATTATGAGGTATAAACTTTAAGGTAGACTGTGCTATCTCTTCGTACTTCAAAGATATTGTGGCATTGCTGTGTTTGTCACTTGGGTTGTCATTCCAAATATCACAGCTAGGATGCTTAAACATAAAAATGGGTTCTCTCAAAATTGTGAAGGCCGGAGGTCTAAGATTAAGGTGCCTGTGGGTTTGTTTTCTCTGAGTTTCTTATCGGCTTGCAGCAAGCTACTTTCTCTTGTGTCCTCCTTTGACCTGTTCTCGGTGCATATGGAATCCGGAGATGTCTTCTTATTAGGACTATGTTCTCTCAGGGTTCCAGTCCTGGACATGGAGTTTCTTGAATCTATGACATTACATTTTTCCTTCAATTTTGATAATTACCACTAAATAATCCAGAGTTGCTTCTACAACACTCTTTCATATTCTTTTTTATATAGACATATGCATTGACAACTTTTGTTTTATTCCATATGTTTCTTTTTCTCTTCCATATTTTCTATTGCCTGTCTTTCATGTTCTAAATTTGGATTTTATTTAACTCCTGGCATATACATACAATATCAATTCTAGAAATAATGATGTTTGTCTTTTTTCCACCTTTAAACTTATAGTGAGGGATTCATTTGTTTATAGATAAACACATGAAAAAATGCCTTGTAAAAATGTTGATCAAAGAGTATAATTCAGATAGGCACAAGGAATTGTTTTTGAGATGTATTTGTCTAGTATTATTCATAGTAAATATTTATTATATACTTAAAATAGTAAAATACAGGCAAGAGTAAAGTGGATATGGCTAAAATCTTTCTCAGAATAGTGTGGAAACACAGTGAGAAATGCACCAAAATAGAATCAGGAAAATCTTGCTGGATGATTTTTTAATCTTTGAAATGACAAGAATTAGCCAAGTAAAGAGATTTCCGGAGATGGATTGGACAAGATGTCCAGTTTGTCACAGGAATCAGCAACATATTAGAAGATGTTGTATAAGCACATTTTAACTCCATCTATATTTTAAACTATTTAAGGACAGGGCTCTCTGTGTTCCCATTTACTCATTAGATACATTCATTAAGCATCAGTTACCCACTAAGCTCTATGCTAAGAGCTGTAAATGCCAATACACAAAACTCAAAATTTAGAAACAAAAAAGTGGTTCAAACCACTAATTGATGGACACTGAGTTATAGATGAATAGAATTTATACATCTCTGTGTCTGGGCTGGAAACGTGGCTCAGTGGTAGAGTGCTCACCTCACATGCATGAGGCCCTGGGTTTGATTCCTTAGCACCATATAAGCAGAAAAAGCCAGAGGTGGTGCTCTGGCAAGGGTTAGAGCACTAACATTGAGCTGAAGAGCTGAGTGACAGCGCCCAGGCCCAGAGTTCAGGCCTCACAACAGACAAAAAAAATAAAAAATAAAAAAATATACATCTCTGTGTTATGTATATTCAGACTAATATTGCATTTTCTTATTACAAGCACAATTCATTACGAACATCTTTTCTTATAGGATGACTCCAATACTCCTCCTATTCTTTGCCTGTTCATACCCTCTACATCATTTATTCTGCCAGCTCCGAATACATAGTCACTGCACACTATTAGCCAAACTATATACAGCTATAGAAATATAAGAACTGCTTAAAAACAATATACATAATGTGATTCTGTGCTCTAAGCTCTCATTAAAAGGGAGAAAGCACAAGAAAATTCTTGTAATCATAAAGTTAAAAAAATATACCACAAAAGAAGATGGTTTGATTAGAATGCTCTGAAGTAAAAATTACAGAAATTAAGGCTTTTTGGATGTCTTCATTACCTAAAAATTTAATACAAAAATATTTGAACAGCTATGACATTTAAGGACATATGGTATCTGTAAATCTTCTATTTTATAAGAGGACAAATAGGAATCATGTTAGTGATGACAGCACCATACTGGGAATTAAGAAAACTTGACTTTAAATCAAGTAAAATTGTCCCAGGCAATAAAGAGGCTAAGACTAAAATCTGTCTTTCTGAGAAAGTTTTCTGACCAGACTCAATTTTTTTTTCTCAGCTAATTTTTTTCCCCCTGGCAAGCTCCAGAAGTCTGAATTTGGCATTGGCTTTAGAAGTCCCAATTTAGAAGTTTCAATAGATGAGAGTAGGAAAGCCATTTAATTCATGTGTAAATAAATGAGTGAAGTAAAAAAAAACATTTATGCTATAAGAACATAAATATGAAGTAAAAAAGTATGTTGAAAATGGAGGTTTCTATATATCTAAAACTTACAATATACAATTTTAAATATGGTCATTATTTTAATGCTAGTACATTATAATAATAATATTAATCTCAACTGAAGGCATATATCAGACATCCGTCACCATTTGTACTAGATGGTACTTTTTGTTTTGTTTTGTTTTGTTTGTTTTTGGTAGAACTGAAGTTTGAACTTAAGGCCTTCCAGGCAGGCAATCTAGCACTTGTGTCAATCTGTCAGCCCTTTCTGTGCTGGCTAATTTTTTTTTTCAGATAATGTCTCACTTTGAGCAAGCTGTGATCTTCCTTTTTGTGCTTCTCATATGGTGTTAGCCAGTATGTAGAGAAAAGGGAGACAATGTTTACATTAGCAGGAAATATAAGTCAGTACAGTGAAAAATACTTTGGAAGTTCCTACAAAAACTGCTAGAACTGACATTTAGTTCAGAAAGCCCAACTCTAGGCATCTTTCCAGAAGGAATAAAATGAGTATGTTAAGATAGCTATACTTCCATGTCTATTGAAGGAGTATTCATAAGAGCCTAGAGATAAGAGCAACCTAAGTGTTGATACTTAACAGATGAGTGGATTTTAAAAAAATGAGGAATACTGTTCAGCTTTTAAAAAGGAGAGGGTACCTGTTGTCTACTACAACATGAATAAATCTGAAAAACATTAGGTAAAATAAAATAATCCAGGTATAGGAAAACAAATACTACATGATCTCCCATACGTGGAATCTAATAAAGTTGAACTTCATTGAAAAAGACAGTAGATTGGTGGGGGATTGAGAGTAGAACTGAAATGTTAAAGTGTACAGCATTTCAGATAAGCATAAGAAATGTTTTTTTGAGATCTACTGTCTAGTATTCACTGTACTAAGTAATTATTATGTCCTTCAAAGTATCTCAGTAATATTCACGTATTTCACTCTAAAAAGTTACAGATAAGCAGAGCAATGGATATGTTGGTTAGCTTGATTTACTCACACTGCACATTCCCCTTTGTGTGTTTTGGGAAACTTTATCAAAAATAGATAGACCACAAATGTGTGGGTTTATTGCTGGATTTTTTAAGTCCTGCTGAGTGGTTTCATGAGTCTGTTTTTATGCTAGGTATATACTGTTTTGATGGCAGTTACTTTATAATGCTTTTTAGTTAGGGAACATAGTATGATTAACTCAAGCTAATTAACATACCCATCAGTGATATAAAATACCACATTGTATGCCATAAATGTGTATAATTATGATTTCTTAAACACTATAATAAAAGTGAATTCACTGTAAGGAGCTTTTATGAAGTGGTGTGAAATGGTCACTCCTTGCACACTTATAAAATTAAACTTGTCTCTTTTACAAAAGGTTAATGACACATTAAATGAATATTTAAATGTGAATGGATTGATATGCCAGTCCAACTTTTAGAAATTAATTTAATATAATTTATCATTTATAGGTCAAAAGCTATGTACGTATTACCATATACGATGATGCTAAGTGAAATGAACCCCAAGATAGGGACACAAGTGTTTTTTTCTTTCTTGCTATTGTTTTTTTAACGTATTTATAATATACTATGTGATTTTTTTTGTTTCTTTTGTTCTTCCCCCATGGTATAACCCCTGTTTTCACTGTATTTTATTCCAGTGCCCTGAATCTTGTATATATTTTTCTAATTTGGGAAGGGGACGGGAAATAGCAAAATGCTTAAATAAGGATACAGGTTGACCCATTGTAACAATGTGATATACACAAAATGTACTCATTATCTTGCCCATGTAATTGTAACCCCTCTGTATGGTATTTTCACACACACACACACAAAAAACAAACTTTACAACTTGGGTGGGGAAGGAGTTGGGGAGGTAAGGAAGGAAGGAATGGTAGGAGAAAAACAAAGGAGGAGGTAACAATGCTCAATAGGAAATGTATTCGTTACCTTACTCATGTAACTGTAACCCCTCTGTACAGTATTTTACAATAAAATATATCTAAAAAGTGCTGAAAAATAAAAATTCAAGCTGTGTTAGCTAAATTCCAGGGTGTATCAGCACATAGGCTTATATTCATACAACTATGCTTGGTCTGGGACCAGAGATACATAAAGAAGAGTGCTAAAAAGATTTCACACTTCGAACTGAAAAAAAAAGACATTTGAAATTTAAACTGTACAGGTAATAATAAAGTGTTTCAAGACTTAAGATCAGATATGCAAAGACAAGACAGGTAGTAAGAAAGAATTATAGGTGATAACAAAAGGCAACTCAAGGAAGATACTTTACTACAAGCAAATGAACAAGAAAAGCAATTCAATGTTAAACCTGCAAAGTTCCCAGTCATCAAGAAAAGGAAATCCATGGCACATGCATAGGGTTACTCTGTTAACCTGTATGCCTCCAATGTAGACTAGATTAAAGGTCAAAAACTGGTCCACACTTCATCAAAATATATAACACATAATTAAAGTAGTGTTCTTTGCTTTTCAGAATTTAATGTAATCTACTTCATGCCAAGTCTTCCTCAGCTATAAGTACACTTTTCATCCTTGACACAGATTATATCCCTATCATTTCTGTCTTGCTAGTGATGTCCAGATAAAAGTCACAAAAACAAACAAATCTTTAAACAGAGTTTGTAATAACCAACAAGATCACATGATCACAATTGCAAGTAGAGAATGTTATCTTTTTCAGAGAAGCAAATAATACTGCTGTAAAATAAACTGGAATTATAGAAAGAATACTTAAGTAGTACTTTGATATAATAGCAACAAAATCAAAGTAGTGTGAAGACAATCTGACATACCATTGTCTTGAGATACCATTATTTATGGAGGTACTTAATGTGAACTTGCCTACAGCAAAATTTAATTTTGACTTCCCTCATTTACGTGAGTGATTATTCATTTCATTTGATTTTTTAAGGAAAAGTTGCTGCAATATTCTGCAGATGATTATGCAATTTTAAAATCCATTAAGGTGTGCTTAAGATTCTACCATATAACATGTACATTGTGTCATAAAAGAGCAGCCTTCAAAATGTACTTTGTACTGAACAGCTGAGGAGGGTCTGTGGCACAAAAATGAGTATAGGCCCAGCGGGTGGGTGAGACAAGAGCAGCAGGTAAGGATAACATGGTTATACCCTAGCCAAGAATGAGAAAATTATTTTAATTCACTCATTTCTTCTTAAATCAAAGGCAAAAATAAGGCCATTAACTGGAGAAAAATATCATTCAGATACAGCATTATTTGTGAAACCTTAAAGAAACAATCATAAGTACTACTCACTAGGAAGGAAATCTGGTACAAATATAAAGTTCATTCAGTGAAATAAATGAAATGCTAAACACATTGGGGTTTTCAAAAAATCCCAACTAAAACAAGATATGAAACAAAACAGTAAAAACTAAACACATTGCACATAGGAGAAAGTAAACCAAAAACCCCCAATAAACCTCATTTATAAAGCTTAGATGGAGATGCTTATATTCTACAGGCCACTTTTTTTAATCCTACTTTGTACTATGTTACCATGGTATATGAGTTCAGAAATTTGCTGTGTGTATGTACTATACTATAGTACTAATAGTACTATACTATACTAATAGTACTATACTATTCTAACAAGATTGCTTCATTTTTCATAGAAGAAAAGAGAATGCAATAGAATATGTTAGGATAGCTCTCTTCCTTCTGATTCAAAGACTCATCAGAACTAAGTGTTTTATTTCCAAACCATTTCCTGCCTACAGGAACAATATTTCTATTTTACAGGTAATACCTGTAGAGCTATTGATTATAACAGAATTTCTACCCTTTCTTTTAAAAACAGTAGGATAGTGAAAATATTATGAAAACAAGGAAACAAATTCTCATTAAATGTCAAGCCTTATTTTTATACTGGAAATATACTATAATTATATAAAATACGAACTCATGAATATTCCTTGAAATAATATGGAGTGTTGACACCTTTTATTGCTACCATATTTTAAAAATGTTTTACTATGTAAAATGTTAAAGATTAATAAAATAAACCACCCTCATCTTTTGATCCAACAATTCCAGCAAAAATTCCAACAATTTGCACCACCAACAATTTTTTCTTCTAGGATAACTTTAGGATAACTTCACATAGCACATCTTCTACCCTTACTTCCATAATTACCACCAAACAATATAAATTTGGTAGCTACCAAACTTAGTTTTAGACATTAGTAATGGAAATATATCTGTTATAAGTAGGAAATATATCTGCTTTCAATCAGGCTATGGTTTCATAAATTTAAAATTTCGTGGAAGTTTACATAAGAACTTTTGAAAGTCCTAAATAGTTGCTTTCTGTTCAAACATATTTTTTTCTATTAGAAATTGCTATTTTAAAATATAGGTTAAGATAAACTCTTAACATTAAAAAGAAAACAATTGCTTAACATATTATTTGTGGTTCTATTACATTTAAATATTTCTATTTAATAATACAAGACCATAATTCTCTGAATATGGCAGTGAGAAGGATAATCTGCCAACTAGATGTGCAAATCCTTAATTCTAAATATTTGTTGGGTAACTTTCAATGTTGCACTTTGTTTACAATTCCATAGTGTTATTTAGAGTATTTAATATAATTTGTACATATTGCAGTAAATATACTAGAGTATTATTTTAAGATTTTATTACTTCGAGGCTACTACCGTTTTTCTGTAATATATATATATATATATATTATTAATAATGCTTAGGCTACTATTTAAGATTTTCACATGAAATATTCAGAACTTTAAATGTTTATATGCATTGATGCAAATGTTCTCACTATACTAGTATACCAAGGCATTCAAGTGTTATTTGAGCTTTCAGAAATATATTCCCAGCTTTTATTGAAGCATATGTACATATGTTTTCATATTTTCAATTTAGGACTTATTAAGTATTAAAATATTTTAAATACAAATTATATTATTATCATTCCCCCATTTCCGTGTTATTTGTTTTTAAATCTTACCTTCAAAGTAACTTTGTCTGGGGGACTGTCCCTTCTTCATCGGTTTTCTAACAGAAACTTTATTTGCACTATTTTTGAATAATGCTAGGCGCAAAGTAGGATCTAAACCCAAAGAGAAAGAAAAGAAAGATCAATTCTGGGTCATACCTTCTCTGAAATGATAATGTATTTCTTTTGTTGTGATATTTAAAACAATATATATTCCATAATGCTCTATGAAATTGCAGATAATGTAGTTCTAAACTAGGTAATATAAAAAGGTAGCCAATCTTGCATACATTCTGATTTGAATACAGACCCAGTGTTTAACATAAATGACAAAATTACAAATAATGTATAAACTCCATGTAAACTTTCCTGTTTTGACATCATCACCTCTCTATTTGAGGAGTTGCTTTATTGCTTATTATTTTAATGTCTTACTTATATTGCTGATTCTTTTCAACCACAAAACTAAATAAAAGCTCTTACTACAAGAAAAAATACCCTACCTTTTCCTCTCTAAACTATAGAGAGTTCAGATATAAGAGATGGAAACAAGACAGATTAAGGAACTAAGAAGCCATAGAAAAAGATTATTTCACTTATTTTACACATAGGACAAAGGTTTCTTCTTTTGCCCTGATGTATTATCTTTAAATAACAAAGAACATGTATACATTTGCTAATTTTAAAGTGGGAAATATTCTAAATCAATTTGTTTTTAAAATAGAATGATGTAAATATAAGATCCTATAATGTTTGGTTGGTGGTAAATGACTCTATGAAATATAAAGAGAGGGAGATTTGTTATAGCTGCATGGAGTTTTTGATGAAGAACTTCAAGAAAAGATAATGATATTAAGTGCCCAATGAGTGAAATGAAGAGTGGAGAGTTATGCTTCCTGGCCCCCCACACATCAGTTGTGGGGTTGAACTCTGGCCTAGATTCTGTCCTTCAGCTCAATACGAGCACTCTACCACTTGAGACACAGTGCTATTCTGTTTTTTTCTGCTTAAGTGGTGCTGAGGAACTGAACACAGGGCCTCATGCATGCAAGGCAAGCACTCTACCACTAAGCCACCTTCCCAGCCTGAGTTATCCATGTATAGAAGGGTTACATAAAACTACAATTCAGGGCAACATAAATTTTCATAGGGTCATACAAAAATTAAAATAAATCTTACACTCTTTGATTAATATCAAAGCTACTGTAGAACAATTGAATATGAGACCTGGAACAAGATTTAAAATAAAAACAACAAACTACATATTTTAATTTAGTGGTAAAGTAGCATGGATTTTTAGAAAGCATAGTAGAGAGTCAGAAGTAATACCATTTGCTGTGATAATTCATGATGGACAATCTGATTATTATTTTTTAGCCTTCTGACAATATTTTATCCTTTCTAAATAAGATTTATTTATTCACAGACATTATATTTATGATTGAGAAATAGTCAATTTGGGGGCATATTTCATATATATGTTTGACTTAAGGTGTTATGGTGTGAGGTTTCTATATAAATTCAACATAAATGATCAGTAATAAAATAAAATATGTGTACGTGTTTTATAGAATGGACTTTAATGATCATCTAAATCACTTATATAACATATTAGGACGGCAAAGAAGCACTAGTCAATCAGAAAAGTCTTTGTGTCATGGAATGGCAAATTGTGTGGGACCTTTAAACTTGCTGTGATACCTTATTGCCATCTTGATAGACTTTTCTCCTTAACTCCCCATTGAGTCTACTTGTTTTCTGAGAAATGATAGTACAATTCAACAAAAACTGCATTGTATTCTAGTTCCAACTTTTACTAGCTGTATGACTGAGCCAACTGAGCTCACTTTCTGCTGTCTTTTTCCAACAGAGGTAACATTGACTTCACTGCAGTTGTGGCTTTAAGGGCAAGAACACTATCTTAGTAAATGCAAAGCTCAGAGAAGGGATAAAATTGTCTTTCCAGTATTACTGTGAGTTAATGAAGTGATACCTGCAGAGCAAAGCCTCATTTCCACCCAAGTGTGGATCTGGAGCAAACAGCAGCTAACAAATATAATTACAATTTAGTCAATGGTATCACTTTCAACTCTTATTCTTGGAAAATACTATACCTCTTTCAAAAAATATATAGGACATATAAGAAATTGATGGATGGCCCCATAATTGGATCCTTCTTTTTAAATAAAGCATTATGAACAAAAGCAATGGATTTTTTAAAAATGTTTTTGGCAATTCCTTGGAAAATGTTTCCATGACTTGATTTCTTTAAATGTAAAACAGGGATAACAAGAACACTTTCCTCATGCTATTATCAAGGTCAAATAATTCAACACATATAAAATATTTAGAAAAGTTGTCCAGCCCAATTTACTCAATGAAACAACTTTATTCCACAAGAGCACACAGAAAGTGCTATATTATAATATATTTTATTTCAAAAATCTGATTGCATCATCTTAAGCTGATATAAAACCAAATTCAAATCACAAAGGGATAATGATAAGAAGAAAAAACATAATAATTTAGAGGGGGAAAGTAACTTGATGTTTGATAGTCCCCAGAAATACCACTGTTTATAAAACACTAGATATAGTGTGTAGATAAGGCTATTAAAACATGCCACTTACATATTTTTGCAAGTCAGCTTTTTTATTGTGTTTACACAACAGTGATCAGCAATAACAGATCTATATTGATTTACAAAAAATTATTGTATCTCCTTATAGAAATTGCTCAGTACCAGGCAGCATATATATATATATATATATATGTATATATATATATACACACACATATATGTATATATAAGCAAGCATATATAAAAAAGTATTTCAAGAAAAGCTGAGGTAAGTAATTTAAATTACCATTGTATGTTTGGCTCTGCTATCTGTTTTTGAGTAACTTTTTTTTTTGGCAATCGACTATCAATGAGAATATTTCATCATTTACATGATCCTTTCTTTGTTTCTACAATCTTAGTTTTAATTAATTCGTATCATATCCATTGCTTTACGTAAAAATATCTGTTATTGAGACTGGCACCAGTGGCTCATACCTGTAATCCTAGCTTTTCAGGAGGCTTAGCTTTAAGGATTGAGATTCGATGCTAGCCTAGGCAGGAAAATCTCATCCAATTGCCCTGTAAAAGTGCTGGAAGATGACCTATGGCTCAAGTGGTAGAGTACTAGCCTTGAGCAAACTAAGATCAGGTACAATGCCCAACTGTTAGTTCAAGCCTCAGGACTGGCACACAAAACTTAGTTGCCATTACCCATTTTACAGCAGAGCTGTAAAATTTCATGCTAAATGGGCACTAGTACCTTACATCTGTAATCCTAGCTACTCTGCAGATTGAGATCAGATCACTATTTGAAGTTAGCCAGTGCTAGAAAGTTCATGCATGATATTCTTATCTCCAGTAAACTACCAAAACATCAGGAGAAGAGCAACGATTCAAGTGGTAGAGATTGAGGACAGCATCCAGGCCCTGAGTTCAAGCCCCAGGACCAACACCAATAACTAAATAAATAAAATTTTAAGCTCAGTTTGAATAATAAGTTCTCTTTGT
The DNA here is from genome assembly GCF_000151885.1 of Dipodomys ordii. Taxonomy (NCBI): domain Eukaryota; kingdom Metazoa; phylum Chordata; class Mammalia; order Rodentia; family Heteromyidae; genus Dipodomys; species Dipodomys ordii. Next base: position 21,727,836 of record NW_012267219.1, on the reverse strand, counting down.
CATAAAGCATATTGTTTACTGTTCACTTTCCTAAATATAAACTTATACATTTACACTGTGAAAAGGTTATTAGTAGCTTTTAGCCAGTTTAGTTAGCATTTATTCATTGAATGTTTACAAGCTACTACTGGGCCTGGCAGTAGATTCTAGGAATTCAAGGAGAAACAAGTAGAGTCTCAGCCTTCTTACTTCTAATGGATTTTATTAGTTCATTTTTTTCTGAAATTTTCCATCTTGTTTCTTTGTGATCCATTCACTTGAAATTACTTACATTTGAAAACCAATTGAATTCCTCCAGTGCACAAGCTACTTAGCCCTTATGAATTTTCTACCTGGCTTAATTCTTGACTATGATTAAAAATAGTTCAAGCTATTCTCTTTATTAAAATAAAAGCAATATATGTATAGAATGATCACTGAGGGCTAGGCATTGTGTCACAAAGTTGAAAAGACATTTTTCTCCCTCCTCATAGTCCTGCCTTCTCAACTAAATTGACCTTCTCTGTTTAATGTTGCCTCCTCTTTTCTCCATGGATATTTAAATTTGATATGTATAAATATAAGAAAAGTATATAGTGTCCATGTTCTTCACATTGAAGTACTTCCCAGCTGTTCTTGGCCATTAATCTCTACATTCAGACTTATAACCTCTAAAGCATGCTCTACTTAAGAATCAACCACCCACTCCCTTTCCATATCCAGCTCATCTTAGTCTGGCTACCAATTATGCACGCTACCCTTAGGTTATTGACCCTGCATGTTTTTAATAAATCTGTTACTCTTGCTTCATACATGATCATTTTCAATGAAATACTGAAATCTAAATTTGTCTCATTATCTGTTAAATTCTAGTGCAGGTCATCACATGACATCAGGTAACACAAACAACCAACCCCCAAAAGGAAGACCAGTCATTATTAGGAAGGAAAAAGCAATTATTTACTGAAGGACAAAAAAAAATTACTGTAATTTAAACATAAACTAAATAAATTGTGATAAAGTCCTCACAATTTTTTACTTCATCCTTTGACTTCTAGTTAATTCTCCTTTCTTCTGTCCTGCATGTCCTCTTCTCCTCCTTCTCTTTAAGGAAAATGGCTTCACTTATGCCAATAGAAATGATCAGTCCTGGGCTGGGAAGGTGGCTCAGTGGTAGAGCGCTTCCCTTGCATGCATGAGGCCCTGGGTTCCACTCCTCAGCACCACATAAGCAGAAAAAAAAAGCCGGAAGTGGCGCTGTGGCTCAAGTGGTAGAGCACTAGCCTTAAGCTGAAGAGCTGAGGGACAGCGCCCAGGCCCAGAGTTCAGGCCCCACGACTGGACCCCGCTCGCCACCACTCCCCCAAAAAAGATCAGTCCTGAGTCTTCCCTAACAACTGTCTACAACCCATGTATCCTCAGGTTCCTGAATCAAACACTTTGCTTTCTTAACGACTTCCTTCTCTACCTGCAGCTTTTCCCATTAAAACCTTGCTTTCTTAAATTAATTGTTGTCTCACATGCCTCATTAGATCAAATATTAGGAAGGGCTTGCTGATAAGTAACTTGTCCTATACTTTTCATGGCAGATAACTTGAACTAACCTTCCACACTGTTTGTTCATTCTCAAAGATCGCTGTTTTGTTAAGACTGTGATGTACTTCACCCAATTTAATTAGTAGCTTCTATCTCTCCACCCTCTCTGCCTCAAAAGAATTGGCAGTTTTACAGACAACATTGCCCCCTGGTGGCTTGAAAATTTGAAACTAAGTTTTCCATGTAAGAGGTACTTACTATGTTCATCTATTTAAAAAATGTACTTGTAAGCTTTTACATAATTGTAAATGTACTTGTAAGCTTTTAAACATTGAAGATGCCATTTCAGCTTATTAGTAAATAGAAAGTTTTAAGTGTGGGACTTACCTTGGACAGATTCAAACAAATTTGCAATACAAATTGAATTATATAATAAGGAAGGTAGTAGAAAACGTTTAAATTTTTTTAAAAAAGACAACACAGAGTGGAATTTTCGATGATTTACTCACAGATCAAAGAAAAAGACATAAATGCTACATCATCCCAATTACTAGAAGATAAATAAACCGTGATAACTGGAGAGGGCCTCCTCAGATTTTATTCTCTCTTTCATCTTCAGTCATCTGTTAACATTTATAGTCTGTGTGTTGTGAGCAGGGAGTAGAGGAGAATAGGGAGGAGAATACAACACTCTCTTACATTGTATATTTAGGGATTCAGATATTTTCATGCTTTTGTTTCATTAATCTTATTTTGATGAAACAAAGCAAAACAAAAGCATAGCGTAGGGTCTCAAAATCACACATACTGAGAAGGATGTGATTAGTCATGTAGTTAATAATTCCCTGTCAATAGCACAGTTGTCATCCTGGATTTTCAGCGAGCCAGAAAGTTGGTTATGCCTTTTTATTTGTTACCCTACCATGCCCCCTTGTGACTGATGAAAAGAAGTTTCTTTCATATCTAATTGGATCTGTCTGTGACCATTAACGCCACAGTATTTATATGTGGACTTCTAGTGCTATTGAGCGTTTTCCTTAAATGTACTATTCACGATACTCATTTATCAAAAAAGGATTTCACTAAAACAAAATACACTTTTAATTATAAGAATTAGCAAGGAAGTTCTATGTAATTCCAAAGAGAGATTCATGTGGGAAACTGACAAGGTTTTTTTTATTTTTTATTTTTCCTTAGCCTTACTGCTGAGAACTATTGAAAATACTACCAAATATATGGTTAAAATAGATTTCTTCAGCAGAGGGGCCTGTCAGCTGCACTGGACATTGATGAACGTGAACGAAGCAAACTCAAGGGCAGCGATGGTAGGGAGGGAATGAGAGAGAAAGAGGGAACAGCTTACACTAAGCAAAAGGAAAGACATGTACATGTCACCAGATTTGGAAGAAATAGTTGTATTGTCAAAGTTTGTAGAGTTCTAAGCTTTATAGACAATGATCATGACGATCCACCAAGAGAAGGTGAAAATGTGTTTGTGACTTTAACTAAGTATCACTATCCCAAAATATTGTGAAATTTATGTAAGCACTTATTCTCAATAAAGAAGTAAAAAATAGAGTTGTTAAAATAGATTTAGCGAGTTTGTTGAATATAACTAGGTAATCATCATGGAGACAATATTAGCTGAGTCACATCTTAAAACACTTTAATTTTTGGATATTTGAATTTGTCCCAGGAAATTCAGAATTTTCTCTTATTTTCAAAACAGCTATGTTTTTGGAAAGTCTTGAAGATAGGAAGAAATAGATGTTAAAGAAATAAAAGAATTCTTACCAAGCATTGCATCCTCCTCCTTTGTTTACCCTTCACATCCCTTCCCAGCCTCCCCCCTCCCCCCAATCCCAATCCTTTTCCTTCCCCCCCTTCCCCCCCCACCGACGTTGTAAAGCTAGTTTTGGACATGACAACTTCAGACTACCTTTACTTTCTATACTGACTCCCATATCCCTGAAATGACAGTGTTTCAGTATTGCTAGGGGTATCGGGTTGCATCTGCAAGCACCAGATAGCACTCAGTTCACAGAACTCTGATGAACTCGGTTGGAGTTTGTAAAATGAGAGGGTAGCAGATAAAATCTCAGTGATGATTTATGTTTTCCTGTAAAATGCTTCATTTTTTCTGTATTTTAATTGTGATAAAAATTCTGGTGCACAATAAAAATAAGTAATATCAAAGAGTATAATACTTATCTCAAAAAGAAAAACTATACTATACAATAAAATGTGTTATCTTAAGGAGATTAAGGTCTGTTGTATAACATCAACGAAGGAATGAAATGAATCACTGGTGATTTATCAATGGCCAATTGATGATAAGCCAAAGTGATAAATTAATCATTGGAAATAAACATTTTGCTTTATATCCTTTTTAAAAATGATCATACAAATATGGTTTTAGAATTCTATTGAATTAGTAATTTAAAATGATAAATAGGAAGCACAATCAGGATAAGACATTTGAATATTTATTTATACTGGTATAAAAACTAGAAATACAGGATAAGAATAAATTAATTTTGTGATGAACAAACAAGATTTTAAGAATTCATGTTTCTTATATTGAGCTTATATGGGCATAAGTTTAGAAAGGTAAAAGAAAATGGAAAGTTTTGTGCAATATGTAAATACTTTACAAATCATTTTAAGTTATGATATTGAATAATAACTTCCCATTCTCTGCTTTGGCATATATAAACTGCTCCTTGTATTAAGTAATTATGCTTAAATGATGAGCAGTGTCCAAAGAAAGTCAAATGCTTTGAAGACTGTCTTGGCAAGTAGGATAAGGGAAAGGATGCCTTTGAATGGTTCCCAAATTCTTCATAATCATAAAGAACATAAATTATGCTTCTTTTCCAAGGTATCAAGTTGTGAAGTCTTTATAGCAAAAATCCACAAAACTGATGTATTTATTGAATAATGAGGTCATTTAAGAACTCTCAATTAAACACATGAAACAGATGCTTTCTAGATTCAACATTTTCCCCAAAAAAACAGGTCAGAAACTAATTCAAATATATTCTCACAGTATGCAGCAGAAAGCAAAACCCATAGCAAAGTAGATAAGAGAGGGATTTGTTTTTTAGAAAATTAGAGTATAATAAATCATTGAATGCAATTCTCTAAAAGTTAAGCTTTTTCAAATCATTATCTTTAGACATAGTCATCTGTGCATTCATTTCTGCTCTTATTAAACATAATCTTAAATATATTATAAAAGAACTTATCTTCAATATAGCAGATAATTATTATTCGAAGAGCATTAACCACTCACCTAATTTTTTCTTCACTTTCTTTGATTTCATCTTCTGTGCCCTCTTGAGCATTTGCTGTGCAGTAGAAATGTCCTTGAAGCCCCTGGTGAAAGATAAAAATATCCAGGACATATTGAGATGTAGGGATATATGTCAGTATACATACGTGACCGAATGATATGCTAAAATAAGTTTACACTCTCTTAAAACAAACCCCTGATTAATTTAATACTTAGCTTCTTAAAAAACAGTAAAAATATTCTTTAATACTAAAAGAATATCTCCCCTGGACACATTCTTAATATGTTTTTTTTTTGTAAAATAAACTGCATACCATTCTTCTGAAATTTTCTCTTCTTTTTCAGATTTTAGCAAGCTCTTCCTACTTGTTCTTGATTCAGATGTCTGGGATAAAGAACTGTTTTCTGATCTGGCAATAGAAATAAATAACTTAACTGGATCAGCAGAGCATATCAGCACTTTAAAAAAAAACTACAAGCTGTTTATGTTGTTTCAAACTTGGAAGTAAAATCCATGTAAGTTGCAGAAGAGCTTTATCTTGAAAAGTAATAAAAAGCCTGCCATTAATTTAAAATGTTTACATTACAATTACTTGAGGCATATTTCACTCCTATTGCTGAAAGCAATGTAGCGCTGAGATTTTTATTTTCATCTTTAAATCTACCTGCAAACCAGTACAGATCTATTTGTTTACACCAGCTAGCTGGATTAACTTTTTCCAAGCCAAAAGCTTTGCAAATTGCTTTAGTACATCGATTTCACACATTTCCCTTATACTTCAAACTCCATAAAAACATGATTTTTTAAAACATGAAATGCCATCTTCTAAACATATTTGTATCTATTTTTGTTATAAAGCAGTTGATCCTTAAAAGAACATTCAACTTACTTGCTATTTAAATGTGTGTGTGAAAACACATTTTCTTTCTCATGACATGGCCCTGCTTGTGCAGCATAACTTGGAAAATTAAGGGGGGCATCATCATGTTTCAAGGCTACAGAATTCTGGTCAGAAAAAAAAACAATTAGATGGATAAATTAGCATAAAGCAAGCTGAAAAGTTCTAGCATTTTTATCCTGTTACTCGCATAGTATCGAGGATCCTCAAAAGAGAAACATAAAATTAAAATGATATAAAATATAATTTCTGGGTTAAACATAAAAGGTCTTTGTTTTAAGGGTGAAGAATATATTTTATTTTAAAAAAGTGTAGCTCACATGTATAAAATGATTAATTGTGAAGATCTTAAAAAATCTCAGAAAACAAAAACTTCAAAGATTATCAAATAAATCACAGATATTACAGACCATTGACCTCTGACTGAGAATCTTCAGCTGCTGCCCTCTTACTGCATATTTTGGTATTTTTAAAGTGCTGTCAACTAGTGATTTTAGTCTGCCAACTATGCAGCTGAGGCATATCTTTTTTTTCTTTTTGCTACTGTGAAATAAAGTGTTGAAAGAAATCCAAAATAAAGAAAAGAAAAAAGAAGAAAAAGAAGAAGAAGAAGAAAAAACCCTAGAAATAAGTGAGAGAAAAGCTACATGAAAAATTACATCTGGGATGAGGAGGAAGTCCAAAGCTTCTAAAAGTAATTATGTTTTTCAAGTCAATAAACCATATTATTAATCACTGCAGTGCAGCATAACCTTAAGAAAGGAGCAAAGATTGAGCCCTCAGAAGTTTCCATGACATGTTACCTTTGGCCAATGCAGCTGGTTTGGGAGGAGCAGTGTTTGTGAAGGGAAGTGGGTTGAATCTACAGCTAGCCATTCTTTATCTGAGGCAGCCTGCATAAATAATGACAAGAGAAGGTTCAAAATTTAGTTTGCAACCATTTTACTAAGCTTGCTTTTAAATTCCCTACTATACTATACGCATAGAGAAAGTACATTAGGATTTTCATTTATATGACATTATTACTTGCCATTATTCCAGAAGATATTACATACATCTATTTAATGCAAACACCCTACAAAATAGGTTAAGTCTTTGCATCTCCATGTTTGGAACAAAGTGAAAACTTGGTATTTGGGTGCTCTAAAAATGAGATGCAGTTTTTTTCTATGTATTTAAGTGTTAATAACTCTGATTCTGAGTCAAGTCTAAAAAAGTCCTCACTTAGCTCTTTATAATGCAAGTTAGGGCCAATTATGCATCAACATTAATATCATTTTTTCTGAAAATAAGCTACATTTTCTTAGTATTCATTTTTTTACCCTCAAAAATCACAACATTTCTGAGTGGATGGAAAACAGGACCATGGTAGTGGGTGAAGAAATATATTCAACATCATTCCTTATATCATTATTCTTTCCAAATGTGAAGATACGTTTGAGCTTAAAATTTGAAATCCTTGTTTTTTAACCTTTTCTTTCTTCTCCTTGAAACATTTCTATTCCATTTATAAATTTTCAAATGTATTATGCCTTTTCATAGTTAACAGTGTTCTATACTTAAGATATAATCATGAAATTTAATTAGCTGTATTGTCTAAGCCTATAATAAATTTCTGAGGATCTTTGTGGAAAAATTATGAACAGCTATTTTGTTCTTAAAATGTTATAAGGGGAACAAACATATATATATATAATTGTGTGTGTGCATATATATATATATATATATATATATATATATATATATATATATTTAACTCTGAGCCTGGGTGCTGCCCAGTTTTCCGAGTGATTTATTGGAGATAAGAGTCTCGCAGACTTTCCTGCCCAGGCTGGCTTTGAACTCAGCCTCCTGAGTAGCTAGGATTACAGGCAAGAGCCACTGGCACCTGGCTGCAAACATATTTTGATTTTTAATTAAAAATTGTGAGAAGTCACTAATTTTCCTTTTTTTTTTTTGGTCGGTCGTGGGGACCTGAACCCTGGACCAAGGCACTGTCCTTCAGCTCTTCAGCTCAAGGGTAGCACTCTACCAATTGCTCCACAACACCACTTCTGGCTTTTTCTGTTTATGTTTGCTGAGGAATTGAACCAAGGGCCTCATACATGCAAGGGAAGCACTCTACCATTAAGCCACACTCCCAATCCCCCCTTCTCAATTGCTTTTTAAAAGAACATTGGAAAGAGAATTATGAAACTGTCTATAAATAGGACTTGCAATGACAGACTTTTATTCTAGGTATTCTCAGGAAATCAAATCAAATCTGTGTTGTTTGAAAATGAAAATGATGAACTCCTAGCCAGTTAATTTGTGAGATTCTAACATATCTCAATTGTATCTCATTGAAGAGTTGCAAATAGTCAGTTAGACAAGAAGAATAAGCTCCAGAGCTTGGTTTCATTAATATAATAACTATACTAGCAATATATTTAATCCTTTTTTTTCTTCTGTCAGTCAAGGGGCTTGAACTCTGGCAAGCATCTGTCACATGAACCACAGCCCCACTTCTGGTTTTCCAGTTGTTTATTGGAGATAAGAGTCTCACAGACTTTTCTGCCTCGGCTGGCTTTGAACCACGATCCTCAGATCTCAGCCTTCTGAGTAGCTAGGATGACAGGTATGAGCCACTGGCACTGGGCTGTATTTTATTCTTAAACATGGCTCAGTTACCACAGAAATTGTAAAAATGGAAGTTATTTCATGGGCTAATAAACAGTATTTAGACAATTCATAGTTATTGAACATATCAAAGCATGTTGTACACAGTAAGGATATAATCTTTATTGGCCAAATATAAAATTATATAATGTATTATTCCTAAATACAGCATTATATAGGTAAAAAGAGTGAGAGAGGGAAAGAATCAGAGAAAGAGCTCCCACCAGAACCATTACGGTTCCTCTTTCTCATTCTCACAGAAGAAAAGAAAAGGTTTGAAAACGGCAGTCCAGAAACAGTGGCTATAGTTCAGGGGGTTCATTACAATTAAAGAAAACATCATATTGATATCATATTTATCATATTGATAAATAAAAAAATTGACATGAAGGTCACTTCCCATTTTACTTTGGGGAAACTTATAAAAATAATAAAAACAATGAATGATAAGGAAGTCACGACACAGGCACTGGAGGGAAGTTGAAGTATTTTATATGCACATAAATCGAATCTCAAAACGAGTGGAATTTGTTTAAGAAGGGACAAGGGATATGAAAGAAAGTGGGCAAGGGAATTAGTGGGATCAAGGTCATGTCATATACATGTATGGACATATCACAATGTAACTTCCCTTGTATAACTAATAGATGTTAATAAAAATAACTTTTAAAAAGTTACTGCAAGGGTTGCAGGCAAGGCTCAGTTAGTAGAACACTAGCCAATGATTGAAAGAAGCAGGTGCCAATTTTGCATCCTGATCTCTGTTAAAAAATGAAACGATATTGCCAATCATTTGTAATACATTTAAACTGCTAATGTTAGCGACCTGGTAAACCACATCATGAATTCAGTATACTCCTATTGGCTTATGGAACTGAAATGCTTTGTTACCTAATGATGGAAACAAAATAAATTTAACTAAATTGTTTGCTTATATTTTTAAAAAAATGCTATCTGATGCAAAAGTGACAAATAGGATTCAGAGCTTTGAGTTGTATATTAAAATTGTGAATGGCAAATAAGTGACAATGCAGATTAAGTCATAGCAATATCAGCAGATATCTTTTGGAATAAAATGACTTTTTTTTTACACTGATGAAAACTCCTAAAATGAAGACATGGAGATCTGAAGGAAGCAACACAACAACAGGAAACATGTTGTCTCACAAATGTCTGTGGCAATGGACTACAGTTTTCAGGCAAGGTGCTTGACTTTTTTTATCTAAAAAAAAACAAACAAACCTTAAAACACCTGCCTTACCACCTCCTCTTTAAGTTCTCTGAAATTCAGATGTTTTCCTTCTGCAGCTAGACATGGTCTCTGCAGCAGAGTGATCTCTCACCTTTTCATACAGATGGTAAAGGAGTATTCTTCCTTGAAAACCTTAAAGTCAGAAAACCTTGCTTTTTTGTTGTTTACATGTTGTGTGCAGAAATGCACATAAATACACAGAAAACTGAAAAAAATAGATCCTTGTGGTTTTTGTATGTAAGTCCACAAATTTTATAAGGCTCCAGAATAATTCTTTTTCTCTCTCTCTCTCTCTTTTTTGGTCATGGGGCTTGAACTCTGGGCCTGGGCACTATCCCTAAGCTCTTCAGCTCAAGGCAAGCATCTGTCACTTGAACCACAGCGCCACTTCAGGTTTTCGGGTGGTTAATTGGAGATAAGAGTCTCACAGACTTCCTGCCCTAGCTAGCTTTGACCCATGATCTTCAGATCTCAGCTTCCCGAGTAGCTAGAATTACACGTGTAAGCCACTGGCATCTGGGCCAGAATAATTCTTTAGATACTTTGTCTTGGAAATTTCTAGAAACAGATTTAATACAAAATACAGTCATAACAAACATATAGCCAATACCACTGATTTGTATGAATGCAAGCTTACTAATATTAAATATACTTGGCATTTTCTAGTACATTGAGGGAAATAAAATCTCAAATGCTAGGAGGAATTGGTTAAGAGTTATAAACATACTACTGTTCTAAAAACATATATGACTATATTATGCTTGTCACTGTACATTCATACAAAATTTAATTATTGCGTAAGAAAACCTTCTGTTCAGGTTATCCCTTAATTTACAACTCTGGGTCTGGAAAGCAATCTATTTCTAAAGGAACTGCTACCAGATTTACTTATATGTTGAAAATGAACTTGAATATTTGTGTAAATTCTGGTTCACAGTTGAGCATGTGATCAGAAATATGGACAGGCAGCTTCTGGTCAGAGAAGAAAGCATGCTTCTATTATTCAACTTGGCAAGAAGAGAAACAAAGCTATCAAATAGAGTGGCTGTCATAGCATTGTTAATGAATAGGTCTACATGTCGTTTTGTGCAATATCTAACTTGACCCAAGAACCAGGCTTGTCTCAAGCTTCAAATCAGTGAGTGTTGAATAAATCTCAGAAATTCTGAAAGTAATGACTTGATCTCTCTTTTATTATGTTCACCTTTCCCTCCCACCCTCTCCTAACACTGTCCTTTTCTGCCCAAATTGACTTTTACTATACAAAAAGGAATTGCTCTAATATTTCTTCATTCCTTTCCTTCATTGTGAATAAAATATACATTTTAAACAATGTAATGGCTGAGAACTAAAAAAATCAAGAAAAGTATTTGATTTTATATATTATTAGTTGTAAATATTTATTACATAATTTCTCTCTAAGGCACTTAATGGCAAGAGATAATGTCCCATGGGTATATCCCACATCTGCATGTCTGGTAACTTTTTTTTCTCTCCATATTATCATTTTAAGGATGTTTCCAAAGCTGACAAACTGCAAATGTGGAGAAAGTATCATAGAGAAGGGGGGTATAGTTCAGTTGTAGAATACTTGGAACAGGCCAAGTTCAATTTTCAAGGAAGGAAACAAACAAACAAACAAAACCCTTTGATTCAGCATACAGAGATTCAATTGCTAAGGTTTGTACCTGGCTCACCACAGAAGGAGGAGATGATGTTAGTTTGTAAGTAGGCTACTTCAGGCAATGTAGGTTACTATTGTTATTGTTTCTACATTTGAATACCCAAAAGTGATTTGTTAACAAGATTTTTCCATTCTGTAAGTGCTAGAGGGCATTATCCCAGTAAGGCAATAATGACAAGATAGAGTATTTCTAGTGGGACAGATTCTCTTGTGATATGCCAAGGTCCGGAGATTGGCTGGTGGGGCAGGGCTTGATGTGAACCCTTCTGAAATCCAATGTTTTTCCTCCATATTTAGATGCCATCTGCTGTGGAAGAATACATAATTCTCAATCTGCCCACAAACCTTGAGTCATTCATTACTACAATGCTGAAATAGGGATACAGCTTGACTCATTGTAACAATAAGATGTACAAGACTATGCAGCTTGGGGGGGGCGGAAGAGAGTGAGGGAGAAGTTGGGGAGGTGGGGGAGGAAAGGGATGGTAGGGGAAAAACAAATGAGGGAGTAACAATGCTCCATAGGAAGTGTACTCATTACCTTCCTCATGTAACAGTAACCCCTTTGTACAGTATCTTTACAATAAAAATAAATTACAAAAATAAATAAAAAGAAAAAATTAAAATAGAGGCCCAATACTCATTTAGTACTACAGATGATAAAAATCTCTATGGCTGATAAATTTGTCAGTGGAAACATACAGAAAAATAGAGTTGGGTTTCACTGGAAGCATCCATTAAGGCCATAGATTTTTGATATTTCTGGCACCGTGGATAGATAAGTTGCACAAATTCCTATTGAAAAGCAGCCAGGTTCTTACTGGACCTGTGGTGGGGGCTGGGAGGGGGATTGATCTTATGGCCTCCTAGTACATACCAAGTAAGTGTTCTACCATTGAGCCACATCCTTGGTATCAAAGTCAATTCATCTAGAAGCGAAATAACTAGCTTTGGAAGACTAATGATCTATAGTCTCATATTCCAAGTCTTGAATTCAATGACTAACAAAGTGGGAAGACCCTGGCTAAACTTCACTTGCTAAAAGGAAAGGAAAGGTTATGAGCAGTTACAATAGAAGAACAGTGAGTATATGTATAAAAATAAAATAATATAAATGGAATGTATTTGATCAAAATATACTGCAGATGAGTTGTAAATATCACAATTAGCTCCCTTTGTACTCGTAATTTGTAAAATTTAAAGGAAATCTCAACCAAATGAGACTCAGTGGCAAACCAGTTTAACATGAAAAATTGCTGCTGTCCGTTGGGAGCCTATCTCTTCTACTGCCAGAACCAAAGTTACTACTAGTTTAAAGACACCTTGGTTACTCCAGGTTCTCCTCAATTCTTGTACATGGATCATTGATGGTTGAACATAAGCAGAAATTTGACTTTCTTTTGGCTGTTGCCAATGGCTTCATTCCACTCAACCAAAGTCATACCACTCAGGCCTTTAACAGATGAAAGCTACTCTTTAACTGTCTGGGCTCTCCACACAGATGCTCACAGCAAGGACTTTCATACCTTGTTAGTAACAGCAAGAAGTGAGTCACTGATTTGCCTGATACTTTTACTGATGTAGAAGCTATCAACATTTGCCAAACTTGTGACAGTTTACACATTTGTTTTGTAGTGGAGGAGTTCCAATATAGTGTTTTCTTCCTGTCTGCTTCTGAAGATTGGCATCAGAGCTCTGATCCTATACTCAAAGTAGCAACCCAAGTGGTGTGTGCTGAGAAATTGCACCTCACAGAAGCAAGGTACAGTTCTTCATAGGTCTCTTATATTTGTGAATGATTCGTGAGACTTTGTTTTCAAAGGTGTTCATATAGCTAACATACTAAGAAAATACAGGGACACTGTCTCCTGATTGAAATTCGAAAAGTATTGTCAAAATTCTCACCGTATGTCTTGTACAGCCATAAAATTACACTTCAAACTTGCAGCTATTCAGTGAGGCTAGTTTTTAAGACTTCTAATGCATAACTGAAATTTTGGGTAATATCAAATCCCATATATATATATATATTGATATGAGCATGCACATATGTATATATTCATATTTTATCATATATAAGGTTTATATATGATGAAGTTTAATTTATAAATTTTTCAGGGTAAGACATAAAAATACAACAACCCTATCAATATACTGTAAATTAATTCCCAAATTGTGGACACTACATTAGTTGAGCACAAACACCATGAGCCTTCAGCTGTTGTCTTGATAAATGAGATGGCTCCTATGGTAAATAATGCTGCAATAAACATAGTTGTGCTGGTAGCTTTAGTATGGTCTTGTTTGTGATCATTTGGGTAAATGCCCAAAAGTGGGATTGCTGGGTCATAGGGCAGCTCTATGTGGAGTTTTTTGAGGAACCTCCATAATACTTTCCAAAGTGGTTGAACAAGTTTACATTCTCACCAACAATGCAGTAGGGTTCCCTTCTGTCCACATCCCCTCCAGCATCTGTTGTTATTAGAGTTCTTGATTATAGCCATTCTAACTGGGGTGAGGTAGTATCTCAATGTTGTTTTGATTTGCATATCTTTAATGGCTAGGGAGGTTGCGCATTTCTTCATGTGGCCATCCTTCTTTCCTCTTTTGAGAAGTTTCTCTTTAAGTCTTTAGCCCACTTATTTATTGGGAAGTTGTTCCTTTGAGGATTTGTTGTTGGGGAATTTAATTTTTTGAGTTCCAGGTATATTTTAGATATGAGACCCTTATCCGTTGTATGGTTAGTGAAGATCTTCTCCCAATCTGTGGGCTTTCTACTGATCTTGCTAGCTATGTCCTTTGCCATGCAGAAGCTCTGCAATTTCATGCAATCCCATTTGTCCAACCTTTCTTTGACTTGTTGTGTTTCTGGGTCTCTATTAAGAAAATTTCAGCCTATGTCAAGAAGACCTAGGATATGAAACCAACCCAGATGCCCCTCAGTAGATGAATGGATCAAGAAAATGTGGTATATATACACAATGGAATTCTATGCCTCCATCAGAAAGAATGACATTGCCCCATTTGTTAGGAAATGGAAAGACTTGGAAAAAATTATATTAAGTGAAGTAAGCCAGGCCTAAAGAAACATAGGTCCCATGGTTTCCCTTATTTGCAATAACTAGTGTATGTCTGAGACAAGCAGAATGGTCAGATAAGTTGATGTTAGGTGAAATGAACCCCAAGATAAGGACTCAAATGGGTTTTCTTTCTTGCTATTTTTCCTAACATATTTATAAGATGATTCTTTTGTCGCTTTGTATGTCCTTCCCCCCACGGTATAACCCCTGTTTTCACTGTATTTGATGTTGGTATAATTTGTGGAGGGGAAGGGAAAAAACAAATTGTTTAAATAGGGATAGAGGTGGACCCATTGCAACAATTAGTTGTACAAGACGTTATGTCGAAAAACTCTTTTTTGGGGGGGAGGGGAGATGGAAGGGTAGAGATGGTAAGGGGAAACAAAGGAGACAACAATGCTTGATAAGAAATGTACTCATTTCCTTGCTCATGTAATTGTAACCTCTCTGTACAGTATTTTCACAATAAAAACATATTAATAAAAAATGAGATGGCTCCTAAGTAGCTACTCACAGCAAATACACACAATTTAAGTAATTTGGAAAAATAGCAAAGAAATGATTTATGTCCCCAGGCACAACTAAGGATGGTGCTATACAAATTCATCATGCTACTCAGGGGACTGAGTAATTTAAAAACCAATAACTTTTAAATGACCAATTTTTTTTTTAGTCAGTCATTTTTTGTCGGTCATGGGGCTTGGGTGCTGTCCCTCAGCTCTTCAGCTCAAGGGGAGTGCTCTACCACTTGAGCCACATCACCACTTCCAGTTTTCTAGTGGTTTATTGGAGATAAGAATCTTATGGACTTTCCTGCCCTGGCTGGCTTTGAACTTTGATCCTCAGATCTCAGCTTCCTGCATAGCTAGGATTACAGGCATGAGCCATCGGAGCCCAGCAAAATGACCAATTAGTCATTTCTGAAATTTCCCAGTAAGTAAAGAGGACTTCTATACTTACTAAATATCTCATACAAATACAGAAAAACCAAGGAATTATTCTAATTTAAAAGGGAATAAGGGAAGATGAAAACTGCAACTGTGATCCTGGGTTGAATCTCCTACTAAAAGATGATGTGATTGAGATAAGTAGCATAATCAAATAAGGTCAAGTGGGCCATGGAAGTGTATCAGTGCGAATTCCCTAAGCCTCATAATTGCACTGTGGTCATATATCACTTTTACTTCTAGTAAACATGAAACAAGGGGTCGGAAGTATTCTTGTATCCTATACAAGTGTTGTATATTCTATAACTACTTTACATACTATATGAGCTTATAGAACAACAAAGAGGATGTTAGTAAATTAGTAACATACTTTTCCAACTGTCACTTAAGCCCCAAATTATAATAATAATTAGAGTAAATATCTCCACATAGAATACTGAACATATTTTAAGGGCAATATCTGTCTGTTGTAGTTGGCACTTACTTCGTCGAATGTAAAGTCCCCTAGATCTATTTCTTCATAGTCTTCATCTGATTCTTCATTCTCAATTGCCTTCAGGGCTGTTGTCAGTTTCTTTCGTAAAATAAAGCCCTTCCAAACTGCCTAAACAAAAAATTTAAACTATGTTATAAGGGGTTATAGATCAAACCTCAAACCAGATTCTCTGTGTTATCCCATTAGGAAGATAAAACATCTTAAAACTTAGTTTAATGGCTCAATAATCTGTTTTTTGAACTTTATGTGACACTTAAAACTGCAAGATAAATTAAATGACTGCATGTGTCTAAATCTCAGGAGACTTTCTTTGTGGTAAGCAGAAAAGAATCTTTAAAACTCCCTCAACTTTACATGTAGGTCAACCAATCAATTATCTGGCAATTCCTTCAGGACCCATTCTAAACTGAGAAGAAAGAGATACATGGAAAAGCCAATTTTGCTAATTTTCAAATGATTATATACAAAATAAGTCAAAACACATTTAGGAAAATGACAGTATATAAAAATGGACAAATGAAAGAGGTGATAATGTGGCCTCTAACAGTTAATTTCATTTTAAAGTAAATTTATCAGACAGCAATCAAACAAAAACATTCAAATAAAAAAAAAGAATCCTAGAGTAAGGAAGTTCTCCTTATGATAACTACAAATACAAACTATCTTAAAAAAATAACTTTAGGGAGGAGGATTGGGTGGAAGCAGGGGGAGGATGGGAAGGGATGGGAAGGGGAAATAAAGGAGGAGGCTACAATGCTTGATAAGAAATGTACTCATTATCTTGCCCATGTAATTGTAACCCCTCTGTACAGTATTTTCACAATAAAAATAAATAAATAAATAAATTTAAATAAATAAATAAATAACTTTATGAATCTCTTTGGAGCTTCAGGATATATAAAGTGTACAGATGCGTAAAGATAAACTGTGCATGCTATTCTTTTGTGGATTTTCCTATTAATATTTAAGGAACTCATACAGTACAAAAACATGTATTGAAGTATGGATTCATGCCACTTAAAAATATAAGTATTCCCGAAAGAATAGCGATAATATTATTAAAAATAAAAGTATAATTACTAATTTAATTTAAAAACTAAAATTTCAGAGCACAATAGCTGATCCAGTGATAGAAGCTTGAATTCTGTGAATATATTTTACAATTTCCTCCAAGAAAACCTTACTAGAGACAAAGTAAGAAGTAAGAAATGTAAAGATAGTATTATCATCTCAGAAAATATGTTCGCAGCAGACTTCATTCACAGACATATTTCTGCCTCCCTAGAAAAGTGTATGATGAGTCTAAGAGCCAGAAGGGGCTGCTGTCTCCAATCATCTTACTACTTAAACTATGTTTCTACTTACAATGACCACATCTTTCTTTTTACTCAACCTATAGGTTTCTAATTCAAATTATGATATTGTGTCACTTTAAATCAACCACAAAATCTTCTATAAAATGAAAAAGTAAGTATTATAAATGAGAGCATTAAATACTATGAAAATACGTGCATGTATGAAAATGTTATAATGAAACTCATTTTAATGCAATTAATAAAATAAATCTGTTTTCTATATAAATTAGAAAAAAATATATACATTGATAAGCACCCGAATGTCATATGATGGGCTTTCATTAACTATTATTTCCCCTGATTTCTTTTCCTCTATAATTCTAGCTGAGCACTTATTTTTTTTTCTCCTTACCCCTTTAATTCCAGCAATTATATTTAACTGTATCAAGAAATTCCTGTTAACATTGTATAAAGTTCAAAAACACAGGTGGTAAATTCTGATAAATCTCAAA
This sequence comes from Dipodomys ordii, assembly GCF_000151885.1. Classification (NCBI taxonomy): domain Eukaryota; kingdom Metazoa; phylum Chordata; class Mammalia; order Rodentia; family Heteromyidae; genus Dipodomys; species Dipodomys ordii. The sequence continues at coordinate 21,710,203 of NW_012267219.1, read as the reverse complement.
AATGAATATAAAATATATATGTTTATATATATATTTACATATTTGTTATTTACATTTGAAATTCCCTTCCTACATACTTACAATGATCTCTACATGTTTCTGTAAAAGATATTTACATTGATCTTTATTGATTTCTCTAATATATCCTTTCTATTACAGTAACATGATTTCCCTAATGGATAAATCCAGAAAGTACAAGTTCATTTCTTAGTCACATAATAAACACTACATGTTTTTTTTATTTTTTTATTGTAAAGATACTATACAGAGGGTTACAGTTACATGAGCAAGGTAATGAGTACACTTCCTATTGAGCATTGTTACCCTACTACATGGTTTTTAAAAAGGTAGTGGGACAGTATTTTGACATGAAGTGATTCAGGTATCCAGATTTTCAGCCACTTCTACCTCAAAGATGCCCCCCCCCGCTTTCTAATTGTTTTGGACCACCAAGGGGGAAAAAATACTATGAGGGAGTGTCTGTGGGAGATTTTGTGAGGAAGATATAGAAGAGGTATGCCTATCATCCACCTACTTTTATTTGAGCAGGGCTAAAAACTGGGTAAGAAAAAAATTGCAAGGAAAGCTGAGAAATATAGTCTTTCTGTTAGGAAACAACAACAAAATGAAATGTGATGAGCAGTTTCCAGCTCTCTCTCTCTCTCTCTCTCTCTCTCTCTCTCTCTGTCTCCATCTCTGTCTCTCTCTCTCTATATATATATATTGAATATATATATATTGAAATATATATATTGAAATTTTTATTTTGGTCTTCCAAAAGCTGAGGCTCAACCCCCCAGGAGCTTAGGCAGTCTAAAATTTATATTTTAAGATGAGGGTTTAAGACACTATGTGAAGCTGGGTGCCAGTGGCTCACACCTGTAACTCAGGAGGCTGAGATCTGAGGATCGTGGTTCAAAGCCAGCCTAGGCAGGAAAGTCTGTGAGACTCTTATCTCTATTAAACCACTAGAAAACTGGAAGTGGCGCTGTGGCACAAGCTTGCATTGAGCTGAAAAACTGAGGGACAGTGCCCAAGCCCAGAGTTCAAGCCCCACAACCGATCAAAAAAAAAAAAAAGAAAAAGACACTAGGTGACTATGCACAGTAGAAAACTAATTTGAATTCAATGAGTTGAACATCATGACATATAAAAGACTCATCCTAAATTAAAAATACTGGATTTTGCTGCCTTTTATTAGAGACCCAAAGCTCAATTAAGGATATCCAGCAGAGGTATTTGTCATCAAATAGACAGCTTCATAAGGTAATAAACTTCTCTTTGAAAGGAATGAAGCAGAACTTGAATAGCCACGAACTATTATTAATGCAGAAAAAAATGTACTGTTTGTTCAGTAATGGCAGGTGGATTTTCACTGCATGGCATCTATATTCCTTAGGAAGCAGACATATTCTGAGATGATAAGTAAGGTTTCTCTCTTTTTCTAGTAGTTTCCTTGTATCAGTTACCTTCAATCCTAAAGTTAAAACTGTATATGCACTGGTTTCAAGAGGAGTACAGTACAAAAAAATTTAAGCAGAGTCAAATGCAGACTATTAGAACCATAAGGTAATTCTTAAAACTCTGGTTTTAAATTGAGCACTGGTGACCCACACCTATTATAATCTTAGCTAAGATATGTGAGAATTGAGGTTCAAAGCTAGTCCAGGCCAAAAAAAAATTAAATCCATAAATCTTCAATTAACCAGTAAAATGTCAGAATGTCAGAAGTAGAGTTTTGGCTAAAGTTATAGAGAGCTAGCCATAAGTTAAAAAAAAAAAAAAAACCCAAGTGAGAGTGAGCATCCCTGAATTCAAGCCTCTGTACCAACACAAAGTAAAGGAAAAGAAAAACAAATAGGGAAAGGGAGGGAGAAAGGGAAGAGGATTGGAAGGAGAAGGAAAAACAAAAGGAAGGGAAATAAAATAAAGCACGCATACAACAACAAACCCTAAGAACTTAATGGTAAAAGCTAGGAACTTGAGTGAAAAGGTGATCCCAACATTTTTTCTTAAATTAAGATTTTGTTTTAGCTTTATGCACAAACAGCCAAGCACTCTCAGTATCTACTTTGAAGCATGCACACACACACACACACACACACATACACACACACTCCCCCCCCACACACACACATACCTTCAACAGAAGTCATTATATGATGTGGAATGTGATAGTCTTACCATACTACATTCTATTTGACTACTATTCCACAGCTAACACTTTGGGTCTATACCATCATTACTTGTCAGGATAACGAAGTAGATCCTACTTGATCAGGTCAATCTATGTTTAAAAGCCATCCAATATTTTTTTTGTCTGTCTTGGGGTGGGGCTTGAATTCTGGACCTGGGCACTGTCCTTCAGCTCTTCAGCTCAAGGCTATGGCTCTATCACTTGAGCCTCAGCACCACATCCCCTTCAATATCTTATATCATTAGGAACATCAGTGTATTACACAATAACTTACGATTGTAAATCCTTTATATCTCTACTTTATAATGTTCCAACCATCCTGGTATTTTGTTCCTTAAACACTCTGGGCACACCACTAAGTCAAGGTCTTTACATCTGATTTTCCTTTTGCTGAGAATATTCGTTTGTCAGATATCCAATGTCTTAATCTCACACTCCAATCTCACCTCTTGTGGTTGTCCAAATCCAACCTATCTAAAATTATAAACTTCTTTTTGACAACCCCCATCCAATTTATATTCTTCCTACTTTCTTATCACTGGCTAACATATTTATCAACCACACATCTCAACAAAATGTAAGCTTGTTAGGTCTTATGGATGAGTCGTAAAGGGAAATAGGAAATGTTTAATTTGCTGTCATTAAATTGTGGTATAGTACTTTCTATAGTTCTTATTTTACGTATTTATTTAGTTTATGTTTGCTTCTTCCATTAGGATCCTTCCATCAGGAATTTTGGCTAGTTTGTTTGGAGCTTTATTTCCCAAGCTTAGGACAGTTCCTGATGTGTTTATCAAAAATGTAAAAACTATGAAGAATTAATAAGTCAAAAATAGGAATATAATCCAGGTAAAATTAACTTTAAAATCTGGTCCTGACAAAACTGAGACAACTCCATTTACTTTTCGGGTGAAATAAATATTGGAAGAACTTTACCATACGCATTTTAAAAAACAGGTTTCTAGAAAAAGCTATCAATTAGGACAAATGAGAATTGCTCTGGCTAGTTAAAGCTTAGCCAATTTCACTAATGACACATTTGAGAGGTTTTAAACAGGATGAAGTGATTTGCCTTGATACAATCTATTTTGTATTTAAATACTGTTTCCTCTGTCTAGATTCTAAGAAGCCTACAGCCAACCTATAGCAAACCTTTAGCCTACATGTCCTTGGGAACACTAACCAGATCCATGTAACCATAAATCACTGTGTCTGGGCTGTTTTTTTTTTTATACAGAATAACCTAGTAAGAGATAGTTAAGACATCTTTTATGACTAACCATATTATATGAAATTGAAATTTACCTGAATACGAAGAGCAGCCTTCTCCCGTTGTTCTTGAATAGTCATAATATTTTCTTCTTTTCCTTTCTTTAAAAAGGTCTGGTTATTGATGAAGAAATTTTGTGTAGGTACTGTTGCAGCACAGTGTGGCTTTGTGGAGAAATTGATCTTTCTGCGTGTGATGCAACCACGCCAGTGTGCCTGGATGATCACAGCTGCTGTACTACAGAACAATAGAAAGAACATAGGTTTAGTATGTGTGAATATGCAATGGTAAGAAGTTCTACATTTTAATAAGAAACACATAAAACATTATTTAAAAATGAGCAATAATGTTTTTCCTTTTGCTTAGATACAGTCATAGAAGTAAAAACTAGTATGGGCAACTTCACATCTGAGAGAGGGAATGGGCGTGTAGTTTAGACAGGGATTTCAGTACAAAAGAGTTTTATTTCTTTTCAGAAGGGGACATTATGGTCAGTAGTTTTGCTTCACAGTGAAGATACTGGGTCCAGAAAGAAGAAAAGGGAGGGATGAGAAATGTGAACAATCAATGCAGAATTTGCAAAGAACAGTGAGATTTCTTGTCATTATAAGGAAACGGCCATAGTGAGGAAGAGAAAGACACTTCCTTCATCCTAAGAGAAAGGAAGCTAAGAATTCCTTACCCGATTCTCTTCCCTAAATCACAGTATTCTAAGACCAGGAGGAAATTCTACCATTGTCCTGGGCTTTTCACTTTCCTGGGCTATTACCTATTACAGGTACTTAACTCATCAATGCTGTAGTTCCCTAAATCCTTCCAAACCACACAACAATGACAGTAGGATTCGAATCAAAATGTACTTTGATTATAAGGGAGTTCACAGTGTGTTTGAAAATTTCACTTTTCCTAATTGCAATATTTTCCATTTCCATAAAGATTATACAGGTCTAGAATACTGAGGAATATTATCAAAGAACAGTTCACAGGTAATTGTTTTTCTTTAATTTCTCTTCAAATTCCTAAATTTAGCTTAGTAAAAAAATGGAAAAAGAATTCTGTTAACCCATGATTATAGAATGATTTTCAATCATTGTATAACTACCAAAATCAATAAAATATTCTCCTTCCTCATGCTGTTGTTTCAAAGCAGCATTATGTGATAAAAGGTATGAGATATGACATTACCTTTCCCCCCATTCTAATATACTTATTGAAATTCATCACCATCATCAACTCTTATTATTTGGCAAAAATTATAATTTAAAAATGTCCATAGCAACCGGTGGCTCACACCTGTAATCCTAGCTACTCAGGAGGCTGAGATCTGAGGTTCGTGGTTCAAAGCCAGCCCAGGAAGGAAAATCCATGAAACTATTATCTCCAATAAACCACCAGAAAAACGGAAGTGGTCCTGTGGCTCAAGCCGTAAAGCGCTTTCCTTGAGCTGGAAGAGCTGAGGGATAGTGCTCTGTTCAAGCCCTACCACCGACAGAAAAAAAAAAAGTCCATAGCATGAAAAGGTAAACCATGCTTGGGAAATTTCTATACAAACTTCCAGTGAGTCTCGCTGAATCACAGACCTGCCAGGTTCAGCAAATAAGATTACATTTTCATTCTTCTGTTGCTATTCCTTGGGTCTGTAGTGTACCACATATTGTCAGTTTTTCTTGCTTTAGTTTTTAATATCATTTGGCTATTTTATTCATCATTAAGCAAAACTTCCAAGTATTGTTCATATAAAATTTCAATGGGCAATCTTTGGACTATATGCAATTAAGGAATCAGGTAAGTGAACAGTACAATATGAGTCAGAACATATTAATGCTATTTCTACATTAAAAATAAATTCAGTTCTAGTATACTAAAAGTTAAAATAGCTACTTGAAAAGAAACATGGTTTACACTATTCCTAAAAAAGGAAGATGGAAAGTAGCAGTGACCTGGACTTATGTCCTTTTAGTACCAATCATTTTAGGGGAAAACTAAATTGCACAGCTTTTCTGTTCTTGCATGGAAAGTATGTTAAAAGAACAAAAGAATAAAGAATTGATAGACAAGAAAAAAAACCAATCTTTTTTATTTCAATAAATAATTAAAGCCAGCCATTTTCTAAAGCTGTTTAATAGTTGTAAAGGGATGTATTAATTAATGTGATTTATTAATCACAAGGAATTCTACCATTTTACAGAGTTGTTGAGGCAAATAAAATTATAGCACTTTCAAATCCTTGCATATGTGCATATTAAATGTTTACTAGTTCAATATGCAAATAGTAAGCACAGGTCAAGGTATCTGTTAAAAAGAGAAAGAAAAATCTGACTATTTAGAGCATGATGTTTTTAAAATGTATATTCTACTTCTTGTTTAAAATAATTTTAATTACTTAAAAATTTAAAAGTAGAAAAACAATTTCACATTTACTCATTTTCAATTAAAGTAGACTAAGAATTAAATGTGAACAGGTTAAAATATAACAAAAGTATTCTGTAGTGTGATTAATAATTGCACATATCATGAAAATATTTTCCAGGAACTTAATATGAAGTATAGTGATTTATATTACAAAGTCATTATTTGGTTATACTGACTGAAATCACATAACATCCATAAAGCAAAGTGATTTATGTCTCTTACATTTTTGAATCCTGCTCAGTGTTTTGATGATTACTCAGCAGGGAATTCTTCATTACTGTTTCCACAAGTGGGTTTTTTTTGGTGGAGATGCTGTCTATCTTGCTGTCTTCTCTCTTCTGGTCTATTACTCTTTGCTTATTTCTTCTTTCCATATTTTCAACGGAGAAAGAGCAGCTTGAGGCTGAGTGGCTAGAATGAGTGTCAGTCAATTTCTTAGGAATGTCTGTTGCTTCTGCTTGGTGTTCTTTTGCATGAGACTGGGAGACAACATTTCCTAGAGCCCTGTCACTGTTTGGTAGGATGGGATGATATGGATGCGTTTCTGATTTGTCTCTCTTGGTCACATTTACATCTCCATGTTCATGTCTACCTCTGAATTCATTACTTAGTGCCATCAACTTGTTAAAGGAAATATGGAGTTTTTCTGCAGAATCCCAAGTGAATATATCCCTGAACAAACACATGATAACAACATTTAATGATAAGAATTATATCTGCAAACATTACAACTTGTATAGATTATTATATGCCAGAGATGAACATTAAAAGTAACTGCAATATGTATGTGAGTTATTTGTAGCTATTTACTCAAAAATTGATCTAATTTTAAAATTGTAACTATTTGTTAAGTTTACTTATGTATCAGTCCAGACAAAAATGCCTGGACATTTTAGGGTCATTTTTATTGAAGGTATTTTTGGCAGAAATAAGAAAAAAAAATCATGCTTTGATTATAATAAACATCAGAAATTGTGGTGGCCTAAATTTGAAGACCTTACTTATAAAATAGATATGCTTTCTACATTCGCATTTGCCACAGCAAATATTTGTACTGGACATTTAAACAAAGACCTTATATTATGGGAAAGTTTTTATTACTATTTTTCTCTGGAAAAACAATCCATATTTCAAATATTTCAAGACATAAATGAAATTCTCTTGAACAACTGTTTAATCCCTATCTTTTAGATTCTAAGACAAGCAATTGAGTAGATGTTTATGTTTCCCATGAACCTCCCAGGTTCTTGATTACATTTTTTTCTTGGTTTATTTCAATTTATCATAGTTTATTTCAAATTTTACTTATTTCAAGTATAACGATGTTGTTTAATGGTGAAGGACTTGCCTAGCATGCGTGTGCCACTGGGTTTAATCCCTAGCACTGAAACTGTTATTAATGAATGAAACTTTACTTATTTCAACATTATATGTCCTAACTATATTAATATATAAACACAAACTGGCTTATTTCCTCTGAAGTAATGCAAGGATATTTAATCACAGTAAAAAAATGAAAGTGACAATGAGGTCCTGGAATGGAAAGAAACATTTTAATTCCTAATTAAATTGTGATAGTAATTATTACTCAGCAGGTCTAATCGTTAAATCACACATTAAAATCTATATTTGAAGATAAATATGCAATAGATCCTTCTTACATAAAGACTTGTACATTAGTATGTACACATAAGGAAATATTAATTTAGATTTTCACAAAACAATTATAATTTGATGGGCATTAAAAGTGAATATTATTTCTAGAATAATTTAAATTGTTTTTCTACAAGAAAATAATTTTCCATATGAATCAATTAAAAGGATTTAAACAGAAATTTATCTCATGTAGGATAAGTGTGTATGACAGTATAAACAATAATTAAAGCACATAATTTTGTCATTAACCTTAGAACTGAAGAAATACATATATACAGTTCTAATAGTTATAATATAGTTATTCATTGTGAATACATAAAAATATAAATGATTTTTCTATTTTATTTGCATTTTCTGAGACAGTGCAGTTTTAAAGACTCAGTTATAAAACATCAGTTATTCATTCACTATAATAGATTCTGTATCAAGTTTTGGAGAAAAGAAAGATTTCTTTCTTCAGTATTAGATTATGACTACTTTCAGCTTCTGTCCTCTGGATATAGAGAAGCATTGTTTGCTTTTCTCTACAGTGCACCCATAACACCATGTATAAACGCAATATTTGAGGAATAGTCACCTTAAAAATGTAATGAATGTCATATTTGCTGTACTCCATTTTAATTTTTGTTTGTTTCTTACCTTGTTTAACTTTATGTTGATCTATGAATTATCTGGAAATATACAATATTGAGCACATAATTGTTGACAAAGTTCATGACATTATTTTATGTTCAAAGTACATGTTGATATGTTCTAAGAGTAAAACTATGATGTGATGCTAGAAGACTTTTTTTTTCTTTTTGGCCAGTCATGGATTTGAATTCAGAGCATGGGCACTAACCCTGTGACTCTCTGTACTCAAGGCTAGGGCTCTAATATTTGAGCCACAGCACCACTTCAGGCTTTTTTTTTTTCTGCGTAGTTTATTGGAGTTTAGTCTCATGGACTTTGCTGCCTGGGCTGGCTTCAAACTGTGATCCTCAGATCTTAGTCTCCTGAGTAGCTAGGATTACAACGTTCTGTGCCAAAAGATTTTTAAAGTTGGAATATCCTCCCAAACACACCATCTTTCATCAAAACTAGTATGGTTGTGATAATCAGAATTCTCTAAATTATGCATATCCATTACATTATTTTATATATAACAGGAATAACCTAATAATTATACCAATTTCCAGTGGCACAGTTTTCAGACAGTGAGGTGAGTTCTTGAATCTGGTGCTGACAAAGATCCAGGAAACATACTGATTCCAGCTGGTGGTGTTCTGCACTGTGGGTTTCTGAACAAGAGGTCAGCGTATCACCATTGAGGATGCTCAGAGTGGGTAATATTTTAAGTAGGGTTTGTCTAGTGGAAACACACAAGGCAAAACTTGATTAGACAATATTTGATTGGAAGATTTTAAATAAATCTCCCTAAAATTTAGCTTTCTTCTTGGATGAAAATTATAAAATACTAATAAAATATACTAAAGAAGAATATGAATGGACAGAACCACCATGTTCATGGATAGGAAGACAGCATTGTTGCCAGGCCAGCTCTTCACAATTCAATTTGATCAATTAGAATCCCAGTACAGCATCTTATATATATTCTCAAATTGATTCTAAAGTTTAGAGAGAGAGAGACAGAAGACCCAGAAAAGCTAACACAATATTTGAGGAGTACAAATTGAGAGATCTGACACTGTCTGGTTTCAAGACTGACTATGAAACTGTAGCAATCATGGTGAAAAAAAAAATCCAGAATAGATCAGGGACAAAGAATCGAGAAGAAGAGATAAATATATCTGCCTAATCATTGATTAAATACTGGCAGGAAAGGGAACAAAGATAATTCTTTTAGCAAATGATGTTAAAATGATTGAATCTACAGTAAAAACAAAATAACATAAGCGTTGACAAACCTTAGATAATTCACAGAACATTAACTCAGAGTAGACCATAGGCCAGGCTTTGGTTACTCACTCCCATAATCCCAGCTAATCAGCAGGCTGTGAAATGAGGATCAAGGTTCAGAACCAGCCCACACACAGGAAAGGGAAAGCCCACGCGACTCTCCTCCAATAAAATACCAAAGAAATAAAAATGGAGCTGTGGCTCAGGTTGCATAATGCCAGCCTTGAACCAAAACACTGAGAGAGAGTCCAGGTCCTGAGTTCAACCCCCGGACTGGCACTCACCCAAAAGAAAAAAAAAAGTTTATGGATCCAAATGTAATATACAAAAGTATAAAACTTCTAGGAGATATGATAATGCTATTGCAAATGGTACTACATAATCACTCACATAGAAATTGACACCAGATTAACAATAGAAAAACTTTTTTTTGACATGGCTACTGATAAAGGTATCATCAGGTAACATTTTATTTGTAGAGAATACTTATGAAAGGGTTAAAAAGATGTGGATTTTTATATTGGAAATATTTTGAGTCATTCATAACCTTCACAAACAAAACTTCCCAGTTTATTTTCAGCAAGGTTATTTTAAATGTACTTGGATATCAATATGTGCTTGGCTCTTCAAGACTGTAGCAATATGTTGAAATTTATAATTTCACAGATTGGATTTGCTGATTTATTTTAACATTTTTCCAATTCCTTTTTGTTTAAGGAACAGTCTTCAAAACCCAAATACGAGAACATTAAGTTTTGCTAAAGTTCTGATTTACTAGAGTTTCTGATGAACATATTAGAAAGTGCTGTTACAAGTTGATTAATGTGGGGAATGAAGTATAAGAATACTGTGAGATCTCAAGATTAGTTTTTCCAGCTGGGCTCCTCCCAGACATGGGCTGAATCAATATTTCATTTAGTGAAAACTTCCTGGTGCATATTCTGTCACTTAAGAAACTCTATTTATCATTAATGAGTGAAGGGAATTCCCATAGGAGATTTCAAACTGAATCTGAGGATTATACTTTAAAAAGAGATTTTTTTTTTTAGTACATCAGTTTTGTTGGTGCTATCACTGGCTAGACATGAAAGTAAGAAGCCAACTGGGAAAACCTATAACTAATCCTTTGGTTGGCATCAGGGGTAATGTAAAGTTCATTGAAACAAATAGCTGAAAGCTTGAGTTGGTCCTTTCATTAACAAATCCATATTTTAAATTTTTCTATATTTAAATCTTTAGGAAACATGTATCTCTTCTTCAGGAGAATGAAACATAGCTTAGATTAACTGATCTAAGTAAAAACTGACAAGTATGATTTCCAAGTTGGGATTACTCTAGGCTGGCAATGTTCATGTAAACACAGTAATTTTAATATCAAGTTAATTGTATATATAGCCTACTCATAGAATTGTTACTAATTTTCTTTCATGATTGATTGTTTCTCATTAAATATTTTTTAAATAATAAAGTATATATACTTATTAAGGGCAGTAAGTGGGGATATTAATATTTATACAGTTTAGAAAAAGTAAATCCTGGCTCATGATTATCAGAATAGATGCCCAGGAGTGGTATATCTGGGTTGTAGGGAAAGCCTATGTTTAGTTTTTTTGAGGAACCTCCAGACTGCTGTTCGGAGTGGTCACAGATGAAAGTGAACTATACAAGTTATGGATGGAGATAAGAGAGAGGCACTGGGAGAGAATGTAAGAAGACACTGTATGAAAGGAAATGCACTCATTACCAGACTTCTGTAAATGTAACCTCTCTGTACATCACCTCTATAATAACAAGAAAGTAAATAATAAAAATAATATATTTTCTGATGTACATACTTTACTAAAATAAGTTAATGCACCATAAAGACAAATGATTTTTTAATCCAAAAAGTATCTGGGATCATCTCATGGGATTGTTTCTAGTTATATGGCTTATATGCCAGTTGTCTAGTTGTGTAATGGAAACTTACACCTTTGTCAGGAAAAAAAATGTGTCCTATTTGACCAACATAGCCTATAAAATCATATCCTCCTAAAAACTTCAGGAGCATGTAGTGGATGAGGTGGTTCTCCTCCTAGCAACCAGGAATTAAGATAGAAAGAGAAAGCAACAATTTAAATTTTATGAACATGGCATAGTCCTAAGATCTTACTCCTTTTAATTAGGTTCCAACTCCCAAGTTCCCATCACCAGCCAAAATCTCGTAAATTTATAAACCCATCAATGGACTAATCCACTTTGATGTCAGAGACCCTCACAGTCCAGTGACTTGCCTCTCTGAACATTGCTGTACTGGCATCCACACAGGAGCCTCTGGGGGCCAATTCTGATGCAAACCATAACAGATGATCTATCAACAATTATCCATCACAGAGTTCATTACCAGCACTGTCACTTGCCAAGTGGTGCCTTTAAACACATAAAAATGCTCTTCTTTTAGTATTAACTCTGAGATCTGGTACGTAATTTAAAGCCCCCATTAGTAATTTAAGTGACAATGTAAGAGAAGCACAGAGTTGTGACATTGATGCAACAGGATGGAGACTTTGACTGCTTCTATTACAGATCATAAGGAAGATGTCTAGAAATATATTCAAGTCACCATTTCACAATGGACAAAAAGCTTAAATTCCTGATCCGTTATAATTTGGAATTAATTACACACTGCTATGTCATTTAGTAATTGATTATAGAGTTCAGGTTCTCAGAACACTTGGGAAATCTGTGAAGTACCATGTGATTGGGGAGGGGAAGGGAAAAAAACAAAATGTTTAAATAGGGATACAGGTTGACCCATTGTACAAAACACTGTTGAATAATGAACTTTACAATTTAAGGTGGGGGTGTAGTTATGGAAGTGGGAGGGAAGGGTTGGTAGGGGAAAAACAAAGGAGGAGGCAACAATGCTTGATAAGAAATGTACTCATTACCTTGCTCAAATAACTGTAACTCCTCTGTACAGTATTTTCACAATAAAAAACTTCCTAAAAAAGACTTTATTTTTGGAATTCCTGACACTGATGATTATTGAGAATGGGCATTAAAACTATTAACTTATAAGAATTAACATTTATTATCACTAAAGTAAAACTGGATAAATTTGATAGGAAAGTGGAGAGAAACATGAATATTTGAAATATTGGACACTATAATTTAATTAACTGTTATAATTTACTTCATCACAAACAGGAACAGGTTTTTATATCTGTCACAGAGTAGGTATTTCCATTGGCACTATGCAATCATTTGCAAAACAGATGCCCAAATTTATTACCAATATATTACAAACATAATTTTCACATACCCACATATCTGAAATTAATAAGTTAAACTATGCTTTTTGTAAAAATTTAAGGCTATGAGTAAAATATCTCAAGCATGACTTAGTGAAATAATAGCACACACCTGTGAGATTGAAAATTCTAAATTGGACATAGACAAATCATTTTGGTATGTTAGGATAAAAATAGGCAAATTAGTACTGACCAAAGAATTTATAAGAGAAAATTATCTAGGACCAGTATAAAGCTATTGATTGTACAACGATTACAAGAATGGGTGTAAGGAATGACTTTTCACAAGCTAACGCTGAAAGGACAAACTGACCTCTGGGAAACAATTCAGAAAATAGGCATCAAAGCAAAGGGGCTAACCTAGTAATGGTCTGAAGGTCTCATTGAGATTGTCCTCACATAACCTAAGAACAAGCACTGAATACATGTCACTAGGTAACTTAGCTATTGAACACCAAACATAAGATCAACCCTGAAAGAATATACAAACTTAAGCACTGACAGTGAAGATTTATGTTGTCATGAAAAATTGAGCAGGTGTGCAAAAAGAAAAAAAAAGTCATTGCATCACAAGTGAGGAAAAACTCAAAGAATAATTGACTGGAAAATGAGAGGAATGATGTAAATAACTGAAAAGAAAGTAGAATATCTTTATTTACTTATTTATTTATTTACTATTTAGGAAGATTTGAGGAGAAAATAATATTACTTAGAATTTATAAATATGTATGAATGCATATACTTAAAGCATTTGAAAAAATGAAGAAATACTCTGGATAAGAAAATTGTAAGTGCCTGATGCTAGTGGCTCATACTTGCCATCCAAGCTACTCAGCAGGCTGACACCTAAGGATTGCAAACCCAAGCACACATATCTGAGAGACTCCATCTCGAATTAATCAGAAAAAAAATCTAGAACTTGAGACACAGAACTATTGTAGTTACAGTCATGACCAAAAAACAACAGCATGAGATCCTGAGTTCAAGCTCCAATAGCAATACATGTGCACGTGCGTGAGCATGCGCACACACAGAGACATATATTAAAAAAATAATACTTGAAGACACAGTAACTGAATCTATTTAATAAAGTGAAGCACACAGAAAAACAAGAAAAGTAAGTTGAAGAATACAAGAACAATGTTTGCTGAGAATATATCAAGCAGTTTAATATTTCAACAGAGATTCAAACAATAAACATATATTCAAAAATGTCTGGATATATAATGGTCAAAACTTTACAAATTTCATGTACTCTATAACTCTACATATCCAAGAAATTCAGAAAATTTTAAGTAGAGAAAACCTAAATAAAACATGTGATAATAAAAATTACTAAATATCATTGCTGAAGAGAACTTAAAAACCATCCAGAGAAAGAGAAACAAACACCAGAATGTTATCAGATGCCTTAGCAGAAACATGATCTAATGATCATAACTAGAAAGTGGAGAGATGTTTCAAGTTACTAAGGGAAGTAACTGTCTGAAAAAGGGCATTTTTAAGCTAACAAAAAGATTTACTATCTTAATGGTAATAGTTTTCATATTCATACTCATGAACAAAACATAAAATGCATTTACTATAAATTGTAATAAAATGGCTGGTTATTTTTATTATTATTATTTTATTTTTTGTCAGTCGTGGGGCTTGAACTCTGGGGCTGGGCACTGTCACTCAGCGCTTCAGCTCAAGGCTAATGCCCTACTACTTGAGCTACAGCATTACTTCCGGCTTTTTGAACCCAGGGCCTCATGCATGCGAGGCAAGCACTCTACCACTGAGCCACCTTCCCAGCCCATGGCTGGTTATTGTTAAAAGATATTGGTTAGGTGAATGAATACTTAATATATTATTAGTTTTCTTTTTTATTGGGGGGGGGTTTGGTCGTGGGGCCTGAACTCTGGGCCTGGGAGCTGTCCCTCAGCTCTTCAGCTCAAGGCTAGCATTCTACCACTTGAGCCACAGCACCACTTCCGGCTTTTTTCTTTTTGCTTATGTGGTGTTGAGGAATCGAACCCAGGGCCTCAGGCATGCAAGGCAAGCACTCTACCACTGAGCCACCTTCCCAGCCCTTAGTTTTCATTTTTAATTCAAAGTTGATAATTATATGGATCCATGGGGCATGTTGTAATATTTTGACATATATGTACAAAGTGTAATGATCAAACCAAAATAACTAACATGTCTATCAACTCAAACATATCCCATTCCTTTGTGTTGAAACACTTGAGGCCCATTCTTCTAGATATTTTGAACACCCTACTCAGCTTCATCTTTTAAGAAAAGTTTAAAGTAATAGATTTGGTTATTATCCTGATTTCATCAGTATTTCCTGTGTTCTAGAATCTTGAATGCATATTTCATAGGTTTGTAAAACTGCATGTCAATTAAAATATGACAGAATACATAGCCAAAAATATTTTACATGGCAAGCTATAGGACTCAAGAGAGTAGTTCTCAGCAAAATTTTTTTCTTTAATTCAAGGTATTATCAATAAATTTTAGTGTTTTAGATTACTATTATATTTTCAAATTTCTGTTAGTTCATAGGCATGCAGAAAAATTGTCAGGCTAAATTAGCTAATATTACAAAATTTTATAATGATAATTTTAACTTATTTTTTTAATTTAACTTTTCTTTTTTTTTAGTTGTACCATTTTTAATTCTTTTTTTTAATTTTGAAAATACAATACAGAGAGGTTATAATTACATGGGCAAGGTAATGAGTACATTTCTTTTATCAAGCATTGTAGCCTCCTCCTTTGTTTCCCCTTCCCATCCCTTCCCATACTGCCTCCCCTTCCCCGCCTCCCCTATCCTATCCTCCCCTCTCCCCCAAAGTTGTAAAGTTCGTTTTTCCATATAACGACATGTACATCTCATTGTTGCAATGGGTCCACCTGTATCCCTATTTAAACGATTTGTTTTTTTCCCTTCCCCTCCACAAATTATAACAGCATCAAATATAGTGAAAGCAGGGGTTATACCGTGGGGGAGGAACATACAAAGCAACAAAGAAATCATCTTATAAATATGTTAGAAACAATTGCATGAAAGAAAAAAAACATTTGAATAGTTATCTTGGGGTTCATTTCACCTAACATCAACTTATCTGACCTTTTCTGCTTGACTCAGACATACACCGATTATTGCAAATAAGGGAAACCATGGGACCTATGTTTCTTTGGGCCTGGCTTACTCCACTTAATAAAATTTTTTCCAAGTCTTTCCATTTCCTAACAAATGGGGCAATGTCATTCTTTCTGATGGAGGCATAGAATT
Source organism: Dipodomys ordii (assembly GCF_000151885.1). Lineage (NCBI taxonomy): Eukaryota > Metazoa > Chordata > Mammalia > Rodentia > Heteromyidae > Dipodomys > Dipodomys ordii. The sequence goes on along the minus strand of NW_012267219.1, from coordinate 21,694,190 downwards.
CCATTGTGTATATATACCACATTTTTTTGATCCATTCATCTACTGAGGGGCATCTGGGTATTGTCCATTAAATAAGTGGGCTAAAGACTTAAAGAGAAACTTCTCTGAAGAGGAAAGAAGGATAGCCAATAGACACATTAGAAATGCTCAACCACTCTAGCCATAAAATAAATGCAAATCAAAACAACAGTGAGGTACCACCTCACCCCAGTTGTAATGGCTATAATCAAGAAGTCTAATAACAACAGATGCTGGAAGAGATGTGGCTAAATTAGTACATTTCTTATCAAGCATTGTTGCCTCCTCCTTTGTTTCCCCTTGCCATCCCTTCCCATCTTTCCCCCACCAAGTTGTAAAGTTTCTTTTTCGATATAATGTCTTGTACATCCCATTGTTTCTTGACTATTTCCAATTTTTATAAGAAAAAGATGACCAGTAGTGAGAAAATGCTTCATTACCTCCAGTTTATTTCTTGAAGGAGTGGGTTTCCAGTCAGAGAGAGTTCACAGAGAGAATAGCATTCATTAAACCATTTTTTCACACTTGTAAGGTCTACAGGAAATCAACAAAATCATTATGAAAGGTATCACAGATAAATATTATGAATTACTTACCATTTGTTCATTCATTAGCTATTAAAGTGAAGTGATTTTTTTTTGCAGAATATTCTATGCTTTTGGAAGCAGACTTTCTGAGATTTGAAGACAGACTGCTGTCAGACATGTTTCTAACATTTGCCAGCTGTGGGAATTTAGGAAAGCCTGATGTATAGTCTAGGTTCAAAACTTTTTCATATGGGAAGAATTAAGATTTTAAGCACAAAACATTAAGTGATATTTAAAGTAATGTATTAGTGTGGAAAATTGAATATATATGCACATACAATTAATACACCAGTTACAAATACACGTTTGGTGGCTTATATAAAAATAGTTAATAAGACTGGGCATGACACCTTTGGCATTTATTATAGGTGGTGGCTTATATATGTATCTTAGTTACTTAGGAAGCTGAGATCTGAGGATAGCAGTTTGAAGTCTACCTGGGCAGGAATGTCCATGAGACTCAATTTCAATTAACCATCAAGAAAGCCCTCAAGTGATAGATAGAGCACAAGCCTTGAGCACAAAAATCTCAAGGACAGCACCACAGTCCTTGAGTTCAAGACCCAGGCCTGGTACTGAAAAAAACAACCAAACAAAAGTTATTAAATGTATCTTATATTACCCTAGAATACCCTACTGACTGCTTTCTTACAGAAAATTTCCATGACACTAACTACAAATATATAAATCATTATAAGTATCATTAAATACATATATTCTAAACAACTTATCATATTTGGAACAGAAACAAGAATCTATTATTTTTAAAAATCTAAATATTATTTTAACTTACCAGACAGACAATTGTTGCTAACATCTAGCTTTTCCAAAGAAACAAAATGAAAAAGTGGTACAATTGTTGTTAAACTGAAAAGAAAAGAAAATTAAACATTTTAAGTGGGCCTATTCTTAACATTATTCATATACCTATGAAACAATTCATTTGTACAACACAATTGCATATTTATGTAAATTGTATGTGATTACATATAATTTAATTGTACAATACAATAGAACATTTACTAACAGTACTTAATAAAATATAGTCTTTTAAGAGTTTAAGTAATCCAATTATGGAAGATTTCTGTTCATTTTTAAAAAGAAATTACCATGGAACATTTCCATAATGGGAGATTTTAATTCATTTTAAAGAGAAATGACCATGAAATTTCCAATTTTAGTCACAAATGCCATTCACTTTGATGTGTATTTGCTACTCAGTTTTAGTATTTCTTTGTTTTGTAATTGTTATAGTTATACAGAATTTACATTTGTTATTGTTTTCCTTCTTGGCTCAAACATGACTTAAACTTAAGGTACAGAAAATCACTTTGTAACTGGATACCTGAATAGTTTCATTGATTTTGACTTTAATTGAATCACTTCTTTGATTACTAGACTGAAAGTATTATAAATAGTTTAAGTATACAAAATTATATTGGACTAAATTCTAAATTAGAAATTTGCCTCATACTTTATAAATCTAAGGAAGAGATTATTATAAAATGATTTATATCAATGAAGCAGATTTCAATTTGGCAGAAATGCACTGATATTTAAAATAAGCTCAATAATGTATTTAAAATTCAAAGAATAAAGTTTCCTCTACTTTTAGTACTCATCCTTTCTTTTCTTTTTTGTCTGTTGTGGGGTTTGAACTCAGGGCCTGCAAGTCTCTTTGTGCTCTCCTCTATTTTTAGAACTTAAGAAAGTCACTTTCTCAGTTAAAATTGTCATTAACAATCCATATTCAAGCAAGAAACATAAATGGTATAGAAAATGTTCAAATCATCAGAAACAAAAGATCATAAGGAAAACTTAACTTTAGCCTGATTCACATTTTCAATGAGGTAAGTATATACTTATTCTTCAACCTGATTATTGCTACTTTGAAATTAAAATTAAATCAATTTATTTGAATCTTTAAACATGACAAAACACTCGTGCAAGAGAAATTAAAAGTCTTTTAAATTAATTTAGCCCCACAATGGGCGAATATTATAATGATTCAAATGGTTAATCTAAAGTAGTATTTCTGGTGGAAAAAATACAATTGTTTAAATTCCACTTCTATATGTCTTTTTTCTCCATTTGTTCTTGCAGGTTTATCTTTTATTTCTGTGAACCCTGTCATTGTTTATGTTATTGTTTGGGGGTTTTAGGTTGTTATTTAGAAAAACTATTATTATTCCAATGCCAGAATTCACACAGTAACCTGGTGGCTGAAAACCTCCTGGGATTTGAATGCCTCTGACTGCTGAGCACAAGAATAACCCTGTACTGACCTTGACCCTCTCCTGTTCATCCCTGTTCTACATTAGCAGAGGGAAAGAAAATACTACTGAGAAAAAACAGACTAAATAGTGAGGTTGAAATAAAATATGTCCTCAATCCCAAAAACAATGGTAGTTTTATTTTTTCTAATTTTGTTTGATTTTATTATTTTATCTTTAAAATTTATTTTTAAATAGTTGTATAAAGAAGTTCCCACTTAATAAAGCATCTTGATCAATGTCACCCCTTTAAATATTCTCACCCATCTCTCCCTTACTCATTCCTTTCCCTCACTCTTCTTAATTTTGTAGGAAATAAACTGAATTCTTGACTGCTAGTTTTCATATTGAAAATGTTCAATACTACTTTACAACAGTTTCCAGGAAGAAAGTCCAAACTACTAAAAGAAAATGTGAGAAAATATTGGATATATATAATAGTAAAATTTACTGAAATAGCACCCGGACCTGGAAGGTAAGAATGGAAAAGAAAAGAGAGGAAGAGAAGGAGAAGAAAAAAGAAAGGAGAAAAGCAAAAATGAGAAGGAATGAAATTAAAATCTTGTAGATTCATAATTATTGGATTTTGTTTTATTTTTTAATATTTTTTCTGGGTGTTCTGGATTATTATTGTAAGCAATACATTTAAATTGTCAAGTCAAAATATAAGGTTCTTATTAATAAGAAAATTTTTATTTGTGTTGTAATACATTGTATATATGCTGTACCTAAATCTCTACTCTACTAATGTAATTATTTTAAAAGACTAATGGTCAATGACATGTTAAAGCCTTAAGAATAATGACTTATTATTTCAAACTAGTTCATATTTTTAAAGAATTCATAATCTAGTGATATTATTCGAAAGAAATTCAGAGGAAAATAGATTTAGAATGTTTTAAAATCAATAAATATTCCTTTTGAAACGATCGACTGACAAAAGAAATACATTATAACAAAGTTAACTTTGTAATGTTGAAATGTTATCTCTTTAGATAAAATCATTGTTTTTTTTCCTTTTTTGAAATTTTAATTAAGAAAGCTGGTTATTCACCTTTATGATTATTCATTTAGGATGGTAGAAATTTAAACAAGGAATCCTTTTATTTATTTATTTTTTGTTTCCTCAAACCTCTACAACTTCGCCTTTTACTGGCATTCTGTGTATATTTTTTTCAAAGAAAATTCAAACCAGAAATACAAAGGACATTAGTGAAAACCTAATACCATTTGACCTTGTCACATTAGCCTTGGGCATTGAAAAGATATAAATTTCAAAGACGACAAAAAGCAAAAGATTTGTACAATGAGCAGTAACAGTTTCCATTTTCTGCTCCTACTTGAGTCTCACTGGTAGTGAAAGAGCTTATGAATGCAGAGAGTTTTCTAGTTAGAACTCTGCTAGGTCAAACCTAAAATAATCACAAGTTCTAATGAAAATTTAAAACAGAAGACAGCATGAAACAAATATGTCAAGCAGCATTCATTCTATATGTCATTCTATATGCCTTCAGTTTGTTGGGAAAAATCATATGCATATAATTCTTGCTTGTTATAAAAATATTTATCAAAAACTAAGAAAAATATATAGTCTAAAAACCATCTCAACCACAAATCCAAATATCCATGTATGTATGTATGTGTGTGTGTATATATAAATACGTATATAACTATATTAATTTTAGCTTTGTAAAATATATTCACTTTGTTAATTTGGTTCACTATTAGAATTTTTTAAACATGGGGGAAATAAAGCATAGATAGTAAGAAAAATGTTTTATTAAGATTAGTTCACTGATAACTCATTGTTTCTAAATTCAAAACCATATTTGCTGCCTTTGAGTTTTATCACTGTCTTGAAAATGTCAACGTGCATAGTACACTATGTAAGATGCATCATGTCTACAGTTAGCAGTAAATAGTTTCTTGAGGAAAATCCCAGTCAGAAGATTACTTTCATTCTAGGATACCTGGGAATATCAGCACTACCCTATTGTTCCATTCCACACATTACTATTTATTGGTGCCAGTAGACCATTTCTCTGAGAAACAGTGGAAGGTTACATGGGAAAGAGCTTTGGAGAGATTCAGAAACAATATAGTCAAAAAATATTCAAACAATATATTCAAACAATATATTCAAAATTTTAAAGCACTATATCACATAATACACTTTATTCTCAGTTCTTAAGAGATTAAAGATCAATCTTTTAAGCCTATCCATATAAAGTGTATATAAAGTCAGATACACTTACCATCATATCCCTCCAAAATAGAAAACCACATCTCAGTACTCAAATATTATAAACAAGCAAAATAACAGATAGAAATAATTTGAGTAATTATTCCAATTACTACAATCAAGTCTAAAAACATTTATGCTTTAGTTTAAGTAATTACCTTTGTATTATCAGATTGAAATAAATGTATGCATCATAAGACAACAAACGGGCCAAAGTTTATCACCTACTACTAATTAAATTTTTAGAAACAAAATATCTCTTTAATGATTTAAATTATCAAAGAAATCACAAGCATTGTTATTTTAAAGAGTCTTCATTTCAGTATTTTCTAATCTCCTTAAATATTTTTGCAATTGCTAATGTGATTTGAGATCACTTGTATAAGTGATTAAATATCATTTTTATAAGTGATTAACTATACAGGGCCCAACAATAGCTGAGTGTTTCACTTTGAAATTGTACTTTTTATCTGAAAAGTGGCATGAAAAGATCTAGTAACTTCATGGATGACTTAAATTATTTTCACAGTGTCACTGATCTTGCTATCTTTAAACCTGAACAATGTCCTCTTAAACTCAAATAAAATTCCATATTTTAGATATGATTAAAACAACCTGAATGTAGGTTCAGTTTTAAACTGTCAAAGTTAAATCACTTAGTACCTAAATGCTCAAAAAATGAACACTATTGTGATACAGATTAACACAAGTTTACACATTTTTGTAGAATTGTATTATCTATATGTTGTGCATATATAAGATATTATATATTTAATTAGGCTGCTCTTAACTCATTTTTAAAGTAATCATTATATACCTCAATGAAATAATTTCTTGTTAAAGTAGATCTTTTATCCCACTCCATGTGCCTTTAATGAACTAATTAATCATATTAGTGGATAAGTCTCAGTGAAGTATTAAGCACAGAAGTACATGCGTTGTGCTCCTGTTTTGGTTTTAGACATTCTCTGCAAAGATCCAGATGTTGGTGGTCTCAAATGGATCATCTGAAGGAGGGACCCATTTCGACCTAACGCTAAGGTATTTTTAAATGTTACTTTATATCCTAGGGGAAATCAAATTTAAATCCATCTTATCAGTTACAAAAAGAACATGCAAGTTGAGAGCAGATTAAAACTTCTTTCATGGCTTAATAAGTACCATTTGAGAGAAATGAGACATCCTTCTGAATTAAATTAAATCCCTTGTTTATTTTCCAAGGACTGTATTCTTTCTAAATATAAACAAACCTGCCCTGAAACATTTCTACACACATGAATCATTAAGAAGAAACATAATGAGGAACATAAAATAACTAAAATTTACTAATATTCTAGGCTACCAGTCTTTGAGGTCTTTACTTAGTTATGTAGTCTACTATCATTTTAAGTAACCATTGCTAAGATTTATCACCTAAGGAAAAATACATTTTCACCTGTTTTGAGAAAGAGTGAGATTTTGAAGTAAAGGCAGCCAATAAGAAGAAAATGCTTCCACAGTTGAAATGCTGTTATCATCCAGGTAAAGTTCTCGTAGTAGAACATGATTCATCAGGGATGGAAGCTGGGTTTAAATATAACATATTACTTTTTATCAAGAAAATTTACAAGTAATAAAATCTACTAAAATTTACCACAAATAGATTCTGCTAAAATTCAAGTATTAAATCAATGTATGAGACTTTCTATGTGAATAATACAGTTGCTAATTTCAAAATTTTTTTGTCGGTCACAGGGCTTGAACTCTGGGCCTGAGTGCTGTCCCTGAGCTCTTCAGCTCAAGGCTAGCGCTCTACTACTTGAGCTACAGTGCTACTTCCATAATTTCATAATTTTTAACATACTGCATAGACATTATTTCATGACACAATGTAATACTATTACAGAATAGGTAAATTTGCTCCTAAATCACAATTATTATTATACTTTAGGATTATAAGAAAATGGTAAAATAAATGTATAAAATATGTATGCACACAATGTATAAATATAATTGTTCAGCATTTTGCTGTTAATGATATTTTATTAGTATATTTTAGTTGGACAAGAGGAAGTTTCCTTGTGACATTTCCATACATGCAAATAATGTTACTCTGATCACTCACTTCATCTATCCCTCCCTCTTCCTTAATCCCACTTCTAAAATAATTTCCATATATGCAAACAAAGTACAATTAGATTTCATCCTCAATCTCCCTTTGGTTTACCCTCTACACTATACTGATGTTGCACTTTCTTGTCATTTACTTATTTAAAAATGTAACTTAATTGAACCAAGTGATTTCTTCATGACAAAGAATGAAGGGTGACTAGTGAATAATTTCAACATACATTGCAACTGTGTATAAAGACAGCGTAAGGAATCTGGATGAAAGCAGTGGATCCATAGAGGGTTAGGGACACAGAAAGGGAAAGCAATAGAGATGGGCTTTTTTCTGAATAAAATATCATAGATTAGCATTTTGTTGTTGCTCGTGGGGCTTGAACACTGGGCATGGGCACTGTCCCTCAGCTCTTCAGCTCAAGGCAAGTGTTCTACCACTTGAGCCACAGCACCACTTCTGGTTTTCTGGTGGTTTGTTGGAGATAAGCGTTCACAGACTTTCCTGGCCGGCTTTGAACCACAATCCTCAGCCTCCTGAGTAGCTAGGATTGCAGGCTTGAGCCACCAGCACCCAGCTCATTTCTTAAATAGAATTATGGAAGAGATTAAGTTAAATTGAGAATCAAAGCAGATTAGTTAAAAAAAAACAAAGAAAATGCAACATTAATTGTGGAAATAGATTTAAAGGAATTACCTCACTTAGATAATTTCCCTGTAACTTCAATATCTGGAGCAATCCACAATTTTCAATGCCCTCAACATTGGTAAGATGATTATATGAACAATCCAAGTGTATGATGGTTGGTGTGTCACAAAGGCCTTTGGTACTTATTAGCTGATTGTGGTCCACAATTAGTCGTTGAAGATTTTTCAAAGATTCTAAACCACCTGAAGGAAAATAAATCTAATTTTATATATACATTCTTCTTAACTGTGTTATAACTAATACATGCTAATAATACGTTCTATCATATTATTTTGCTGTTGTTTGAGAGAGGGTCTCACTATGTAGCCTACACTTGCTTTGAACTTACAATCTTTTCACATGAGTACTGGGAATACAGTACATCTCACCTGAGGTGTATATTTTTAAATGACAAAAATGTAATCAAACTCTATAAGACATTTTGGGGGTACTGAATATTTTATAAAATGGCACAAGAGGGATCTCTTCTGACAGGAAGTCAGTGATTCTATACTGACATAGAATTTTCCACTAACTTGGAGCAATAAATACATTAGTGACACTCTTCAAGAGTCAACCAGAAAAGAAACAGGAATCTAAAGATAGGTTATGTGGATAAGAAAAAAAATGATTTTTGTCAGCAAAAGCTTGGTAATATAGTACACAAAGCACCCGAACCATTTGGAGAGGAAGAGAAGAGGAAGAAGAAGAAGAATTCTGTGAAGAATGAAGGCATCTCTGGGAGGACATAGAAAATAATGTGTAGGTTTAAAATCTGAAAACTGATTTTATTCATATGATGCACAATGTAGACATCATTGTTTGTGCAAGTGATATTGTAGCAGATGTAGGTTTATTTGACTGATTGATTGCTAGAGGCATTAATGAAGTAATCCAGATAAAAACCATAGTACAGAGGAAGTGGAAAAAAGATCGGTACCCTCCACTTAATTAACTCAAACATGCTGTCCTCCCTGCTGGCCCTAAGATATGCCAGACACACCTGACAAGATATTCATTCATATATATATATATATACATATATATATATGCATTTATATATATTTTAAATAAATTACACTTTAGAAAAGGACGTATAGCTCTTGGATTTGACAATGAAATTTATGAAGTTTAGAAATATGGTAAAAAAAAAAAAAAGCCGGGCGCTGGTGGCTCACGCCTGTAATCCTAGCTACTCAGGAGGCTGAGATCTGAGGATCACGATTCAAAGCCAGCCCGGGCAGGAAAGACTATGAGACTCCTATCTCCAATAAACCACCAGAAAACTGGAAGTGGCGCTGTAGCTCAAGTGGTAGAGCGCTAGCCTTGAGCTGAAGAGCTGAGGGACAGCGCCCAGGCCCAGAGTTCAAGCCCCACTACCGACCAAAAAAAAAAAAAGAAAAGAAAAAGCCAATCTGGTTTCTAAATCATTGGCATACCTGTAAAATCAGGAGGAAGGTGCTTTTGGAAAAAGTAAAATTTGAGTATATGATTTACACTTCAATCTAAAGACAGAAAAGAAAACTAAGAAAAAAAAGGAAAAGAAAAAAATTAATGAAAACCATGTGGGACTGGGTTCTGCCAAGCCACAGTAAAATTAATATTTGGTCACTCTTGTTATAAATATCTATTTCAAGGAACCTTTTTTCCTACAAAAATGGGATAATGGTCTAATAAAATTGCTCTTAAATGGAAGTAAATCCTAAAGGAATGGCAAAGGGGATAAACTAAGCCAGGGGTTTTCACTAAATAGACTATATAGTTCCCTTAGCTGCTCATCAATAGCTGTATCTAATAATTTATTCATACATACAAATGTGTTGAACTCAACATTTAAGATTTCAATTTCAACACAAAAGTTCCTCAGGATAGAAATAAGAATAGTGACTTAGAAATGGGGAAAGTTAGGCCTGGGAAGGGGGCTCAGTGGTAAAGTCCCTGCCCTGCATGCATGAGGCCCTGGGTTCAATTTCTCCGCACCACATAAGCAGAAAAGCCAGAAGGGGTGTTGTGACTCGATTGGTAGAGTGCTATCCTTGAGCTGAAGAGCTGAGAGACAGCGCTCACGCCCAGATTTCAAGCCCTATGACCAACAAAAGAAAAAACAATTTTTACCTCTTCTTGGTCAAGAAGAAGAATACGCTCCAAGTGTGTCTTTTATTTTGGGGAGTGGGGGTGTGGCGGGGCACTGTACAACTAAGCCACCTTCCCAGCTCATAAGTGTGTGCTTTTTCATATGTAAACTAAGGATCCTCTATTGGCAGCACTGTAAAATCATTTAGTTTTACACTGCCATTTTGTTCCTCCTAAAAAGTAAGCTAGTGCCATCTAGTGGACTAAAAAATTCACCAACTATATAGAGTAATACGCAAAAATATTTATACAATATTTATGCCTACAACTTTATTTTCTCTTACTTTATACCATCTCATTCTCAACTATCCAAAGATGATATTGTGAAAAAGCATTAATTAAGACCAGGTCATGGTAATGGATGTCTGTAATCCCAACATTCCACAGGCTGACGCAGCTGGACAAAAATTCTGGAGCCAACATAGGCTACAATAGTGATCTCCAGCTCAGCCTGGGGGGATATGGTGAGCTTTCCCCCCAAAAATAAATCTACTGATAAAGAAATCTTTCATTTATGAGTCATTAGACAGTAATTAAGCTTGGATGAAGATTATATTTCATATTTATAAAAGTGTCACTTTCCAGAAAGCATTATTATCTAGAAAGTAAACTGGCAGAAAAAAAAAGACATTAATAGTTCTCTTTGCAACTTTAAATGTATAGCAATAAATAAGTTGCTGAAATTAAGGAATTATTGCTAGATTAAAGTTTTCCAAAAAATAGTAAAAACAGAAGCTTCATGAATGAAAAGACAAAGTAACTATTTTTCTTACACATTAACATCACATTTATTTTCTTTTTTACCTGGTAGTCAATAAATAAGATACAGCAATAAAAGTTTACTATAATTCTGTACCTACACATGTAGCTATTAATTTAAAAAACTATAAGCTTTAGTTTTATAAGTACCTCTTAGATGAAGTTAATCATGTGATTTCACATTACTCTAAACAAGTAGTTTAATTTCTAATAAATTAATACTGATTTTAATTGAATTACATAAAAGAGATTGACCTTTAGAATATTAAGCAAAAGAAAGTGAATCAAATAAAAACATGTGTAGCTGTTTTCTAATAATAAAAAAAATTAAGCGAAGCTGCTATGAGCCATGGACTCTCTATAATTCTAACTACTCAGAAGGCTGAGATCTGATGATCATGGTGCAAAGCCAACCCAGGCAGGAACATCTATGAGACTCTTATCTCCAATAAACCACCAAAAAGCTAGAGGTAGAGTTATGGCTCAACTGGTAGAGCACTACCCTAGAGCAAAATTCTCAGGGAGAATGGCCAGGCCCTCAGTTCAAGCACCAGGAGTGGCATGCACACACATAAACAGATGCAGGCACGCACACACACACACACACACACACACACACAAAGCCAACTAAGAGAAAAATGCATATTAATTATCTACAATGATTACAGCTTAGAAGAAATTAGCCACAATTTAAACATGGAACCTCAAATATAAGACGTGGTATTGTTCCCAATTTTACTTCACCTCCTTAAGAAATATTGAAGCTGTTTGTTCCTCCCCCGTGGTATAACTCCTGTTTTTACTGTATTTGATGTCGGTGCCCTGCATCTTGTATATACACTTCTCTAATTTGGGGAGGGAAAGGAAAAAACAAAATGCTTAAATAGGGATACAGGATACAAGTTGGCCCATTTTAACATTGAGATGTACAAGACACTATATTGAAAAACAAACTTTACAATTTAGGAGGATGGGACAGTGTAGTTGTGGAGGTGGGAGGGAAGGGATGGTAGGGGAAAACAAAGGAGGACGTAACAATGCTTGATAGGAAATGTACTTATTACCTTGCTCATGTAACTGTAACTCCTCTGTACAGTATTTTTACAATAAAAAACACATTAAAAAAGAAACATTGAAGCAAGGAATAGTAACCAATTATAAACACAAATCTATCTTTGTGCCATTTCATAAAAGCTCTTAGCATCAATATAATGTGAGAGAAAAAAATCTATTTATTTCACTTAGTACAACTAGAATCTTTAAGCAGTTCCTAAAGACGAAAAACAGATTCCAATTGATCTTCAGACAAAAAATCCTCTTTACCATGTATACCCTTCCCACACTCAATAAATACATATTTTCTCTGTACCTAACAGACAGCTAAGTTTTTCATTTTGCTTCCTCTGTACAGAGATAGCTGTAGTTCATCCATTCATACTGGTAGTTTTCACATAAATCTTGTAGATATCCTATTAAGAAAATTCACTGCTCATAAAAGTCCCTATATGCCATGCTGGCATTAAAGATAGAAGTTCAAGAATTCCTTTTTAGCTTACTTTAATGTCTACTAATATAGTAACATGAATTATGAATGTACTTTTCAATCCAGAATAACAGAATTATCACTATGTGTATTTACATTAGAATTTAAAAGTAAAACATGTCAAAGGCTTCTATATTTTGGATTGGGAGTAGTTAGAGTGTTCTCAAAGTATGTGCAATAGAAATTGCACATATTTAATATGTTAAGGAATATTTAATAATCATACTTCCCAAAATGTGCATTTTTAAATGTTAAAAAAAGCATAAAAGCTAAACTGGTTGCTCCTGACGTATGCCTGGAATCCTAAGCTACTCAAGATGCTAGACTCAAGGAACACAGTTCAAAGCAAGCCTGGAAAGAAATTCCATGAGACTCAACTTTAGCCACTAAAAGGCTGGAAATGGATCTATGGCTCAAGTGGTACAAAAGTTCAAGGAACAGTATTCAGGTTCTGAGTTCAAACCCCAGGAATAAGAATAAAATGAACAAAAACCTTACTTTGTTAAAACAAGTACAAATTTTTCCCCTACATTAAATAATATAAAGGATGAAAGTGAGAGTGATGTATTATTGTATAATATTCAAATTTAACTGTCACATACTTCCTACAGAAATGTATAACAACAAAAAGAAAAAATATGCTTAAGTCTTACAACTATCATAAATGAGAGATAATGGAATTCTAATTTTAATTTTTATTCAAAAAAGTTATTGATAAGTATGGTGATAAGTATGGAAGACCAACAAAATCTTGTTTGAATCCATATCTGTGGAGAAGGAATCTTTTGGAAATCGAATGGAAAAGTGGAGGTGGGAGGGAAGGGATGGCAGGGGGAAACAAAGGAGGAGGTAAAAATGCTTGATAGGAAATGTACTCATTACCTTGCTCATGTAACTGCAACCTCTCTGTACAGTATTTTTACAATAAAAAATGTACAAAAAAGAACTATATTATAAAAGATGGAGGCACCCTACAAGTAACAATTCCCATATGGTCAACTCGACTTCTTTACAAAAAGAGAGAACAGGATTCTAAGGGGGATGACAGAATTGAAACCAAATATCTAAGATAGATTGAATAAATTCAAATGGCCTATAGGACAGAACATTTAAATATAAATTTATAATTTAATTTAGTAAAATATTGGACCCCAAATCTATGCTGCATAAATGGACAAAGTCGGAATAGAAGACATTCTGTAAGACAACACAGATTCTGAAAAAAAATAAAAAGAATATTGGATTGTAGAGTGCAGTTCATAGAAGGAATCATTATTGATCTTATTAGGTGTCAAAATACAAGTAAATTAAGGGATCATTTTATTGAAAAGTTTTTCACAGAATATGAAAGGATGGAATTATGTAATTTTACATAATTCCATAATTTTGTTTTAAGAAAAGAAAAAGTAAATCAAATATAAAGAAAAATTAAAGAGGAGACAAATGTCAAATAGTGGTTATGTGGATTTTGCCTTGTATTTTTCTATTTTCACAAACACTTCATTTATGAAATAAAGACATAAACAAAAAGTAAACATTACCAGTCATGTAAAATTAGTATCAAGAACTCCATATATCACCTGGCCCACACAGAGAAAGCAAGCTTATTTCCATCTCCCCATGTATTCTTATCCTGACTCATTTCCTCTAACTCCATCCTGGTTAGACTTCTAAATTATTATAGGTTGGAAAACAATGTTACTTGTGAGGGGTACAACACTTTCAACGGTTTGTCAAACAATCAGATGAAAGCTTAGTTTATTTTTTAACAAGGTCCTGATTTTTATGGCAAGTCTGTGTACTCTTGAATTAGTTTGCATTTCCAACAGCTCTTGAGAATCTCACAATGAACTCAATAACTTAACAAATAAGGTACAATTCATTTAAAATCCATCCATTCATTCATTTTAATAAATAATACAACAGGATCTTATCTAGAGTTACTTCAGTGGAAATAATGCAGAAAAGTGGAAACTGCATTTCTGTGGGTAGTAGAGGGAACTTGGGGAAAAAAGTTGTTAACAAGAACAGAGCTATTTCACAGAACCGGAAACAAAGAGAAACATGAGGTAGTCCGTAACAGAGAAAGTGAACAGTCATAGGAAGAATTTGACATAAGGCTACAATAGATGATGGAGTAAGTCTCAGATTGGAATATTAAGAATGGTTATAAAAATTATGTCACTGGCTTTCAGTTCAAAATGGCATTTTTAGTTGCTTAGTTATATGGATCAGAAAATATGTATAAGCAAGTAGATATGGATATAGAGTAATAGAAGGATGGAGAAGTTTGAAAAGGGTCAGAATGAGGAATCCCTTTATGTGCTATGTGTAGCCTGAGCTAGAGGTTAGCATAGCTGCTGTTATGTATCCTCTGAGTACTGATGGTAGGGTTTACTAGTGAACAGTTATGACAATTGCTGAGAAGTGCTTAAAGTCCACAATCTATTACAGATGACTGGTCAACAAATTGGGTGTTTACATTCCTCAGCGGGGTTCAGATCCTTATTAAAGGACTATTTCTATAGGAGAAGGAGCAGAGAAAAAATGCGACTAACTGCAGTGCATTATTTTCTACATCTAAAATTAAGGAAGTATAAACACTATAATATGCAAATTGATCAGGATGGACTATTCTTAAAAAGGATAAAAGAAAATAAAGCTGTTGCAAGAAACACATGTTTAAATATTAAAATTCCATTCATCTCACCGATACGAGTGATTTTATTATGTGAGAGTTCAAGATTTTGAATATTAGTGCAACCATCCAAGCCATGAAAAGAAGTGAGTTGATTTTTATTAAGCAGAACAACACAGAGATTTTCCAAGTTTTCCAAGTTGATCATCTCAATATGGTTTTCCTACAGTGAAAAACAATTAAAAATGAATTTTACTTCAATGACATATTACTAAAGTATTTGAAGTCTCCAAAACAAGGAAGGATGAGAGATGATCACCAAATGAAAATATGAATCGTTTAACTTCTAAAATAATCATACAAACTGTTATCATTAACTAATATGAGCTAGCTTTTAACTTAGTAATGTCCCTTTAAAATTTGAGATAATTACAGAAGAAACTATAATAAAATATTTCAAACTACCTAAGTGAACAGCAGTGGGGTATTTTGGGAATGTCTACTGTGGTGAACTAGATGTGTCTTCAACATTATGTATGATTATAGAGCAGAGGTGATGTTGGGGCTGTGATATAAATCTTCCAGTTTTTTGCAGGTCTCAGGGGTTGAGAGGATAATATTGTGCCCTAGAAATTGCACTGGGGAGCATTCTTTCTCCCTAGATATGATTTAGATGTAAAGATCCTGTACCTGAAATCTGGGTGTGATGCTTTGGTGAAACATTGAGTCCTTTGGATGTTAGTGTATTTTTCATGCCGAAAGAATGTAAATCCTTAGACATGGGGAGCAGTGATAGGGTTGCTCCTTCCTAAACCTCATAACCAATATTCACACATTCATGTTGTATCTACCCTCCCACACAAACTCAGGGTTCAACCAATGACAGTGATATAGGCAGATCCTTCAGAGGTATTTACATATTTGAACTTGGCTTCCTGGAATATTCAATCTTGGTATCTGAACACTTTGAAAAGAAGCCCCCTTCCTAAATCACCAAAGACTCCTAGATATCTGGTCAAGGAGGCAGATTTATAAGAGAAGGAATTTTGGATCCATGTAATCTAATTTCCTTCTAACCACAAAGATGTGAGAGACCCATTCAGCACACAGAAATGCCTAGCTAATCTGAAGAATCCAAAACATATCAAATAAAATGGTAGTCACTTTTTACCACTGTATACTTTTTTCTTTATTGTGCAGCCACAAAATTCAGAAATAATACAAACACTATTTACAAAACATGGCAGGCAATATGAACATTAAAAAAAAACAAAATTGGTCATCTTCCTCTATCTCACAAACTTAAGTACTTCAATTTTTATTATATGTTATTGTATTCACCAGTTCTTCAAAGTTATCACCATTGAAATGTGAACATGAGTGTTTTACAACTAGGATAATCTATAGTAAAAAAACAAAAAAGACATACCTGTGCATCTATGTACTTAAGATTTTTACAATTCGTCAGGCTGTGCAGAGAAGTTAATCCACAATGCCGAAGAGAAAGAAATTGAAGATTTATACACTCTGCCAAAGTGGACAGACTACAGCCTGGCAAATCTTGAAACACAACTGTTGTAACCTACAACATTTAAGGAAATTGTGATGGGCATGATTATTTAGTAACAGAAAAAACTGCATCAGCCTCTCAAAATCACTTAGAAAATTCATGTAATACTAAACTCTGAGTGCCACATTAATTAATAATTCAATTTGAGTTTTTACTTGGAAAGACAATGCTGTCATCTATGATAGTTCAAGTTCAAAAGTAATACAAGAAGCTGGATGCCTGTGATTAATGCCTGTAAGCCTAGCTACTCAGGAGTTTGAGATCTGAGAGCTGGGGTTTAAAACCAGCCTGGACAGTAAAATCTAAAAGAATTTTATTTAAAATTAACCACTTAAAAGCTAGAAGTGACACTGTGGCTCAAATAGTAGAGCACCACACCTTGGATTCAAAAGCTCTGGGGCTACACACAAGCCCTGAGTTCAAGCCCTAGCACGAGCCCACAATTTTTATAAAAATGTAAAGTTGTATAATTGAAATCAACCTTTTATTAGCTTAGTCATTATTTTTTTAACAAAATTCAATTTTTTTGGTTGTTTGCTATTTCTTTGGTATTACATTTGGGATTATATTACATGCAGTTGTATGATCTGTGTTTAACAGGACCCAAGAGATTCCTACACAGTAATGAGAAGGATCATATGTTAATTGAAGGAAAAATAAATGATTTAATGTACACTTGCTTAATAATTTCTTTGTTGCATAGCAATTCTTTTGTACAATTACTTAAAGATAATTAAAAAAGAAAATAAAGGCAATAACTGACATTCCTAAACCTTCAAGTAAATATGAAATTTCATCATTGTTTTAGGAAGTTTCTCAATTATTCATTCTAAAACTACATTTGAAACAAACTATTTTTCATTACTTTTGAGAAAATAAATATGATTAGCCATTGATATAGCAGCAACTTAAAGGCAGTGCTCATTTAGTCTCAATAAACACAAATATAAATTCCATAATTGGAAAAGTGACTATAGTACAAAATGGAAATGGCATTTCAAATGATAATCAATGCTACTTAACATTATAAGTTATATTTTGTATGATTTAAAATTACATGCTGCTTTCAATCAACTTCATAAGCACATTTAAGTTCTACCTATTAAAGATGAGGAAATTGATCTAGTTCCACTTCATTACATTGCAGGAAAAACACATGCTCTTGTGACCTTGTTGGAAATATCTACTTTAAAATATAAGGAGCTCCCTAGTATTTCTTCCTTTTATATTGAACATTAAATTTCTTAGGATGGCTGAGCATTGTTGGCTCACATCTGTAGTCCTAGCTATTCGGAGGTTAAGATCTGAAGTGCACAGTTCAAAGCCAGCCCAAACATGCAAATCTAGAAGTGTCTTATTATCAATTAAACAACAAAAAGCCAGAAGGGAAGATGTGGCTTAAATGGTAAAGTGCCAGCACTGAACAAGATGATAAGCAAGAGTGTGAAGCCCTGAGTTCAATTCTCAGTATAGGCGCACACATAAACACAAAAATTCCTATGGTACAATAATGCATTCTCCGCCCTTCATTTGATTTTTCCAAACATATATCAAAATAAATGTTTACATTCTGCCAGGTGCTGGTGGCTCATGCCTGTATCCTAGCTACTCAGGAGGCTGAGATATGAGGACAATGGTTTGAAGCCAGCATGGTGGAGCTCTAGTCTTGAATGCAAAAAAGCTCAGGATCAGCACCCAGTCCCTGAGTTCCCAGTCCCAGGACTGGAAAAAGAAACTGACAGAAAAAACATCAACAACAAAAACTGAGAGTGTGAATGTGAGGACCTCCGTTCAATCTAGGTTATCAATACTCTCCTCAAAAATAGCGTTTAGTCCTAGAGCAGCTTTGAGTTATCTCAGCTATGAGCCTGAGTCTAAAAGCTCAGAGTGCCCTGGCCCTGAGTTCCAGCAACAACAAGCAACAGCAACAACAAAAAGTTTACATTCATTCATAACAATATTCACATGCCTAAAATTGCTTTGGAAGTCAAAAAGTAAGAGCAGGATAATTAGCAATAATAGGTGCTCATGATTGTATGCTCAACTTAAAAATTAATCATGGTGCACTTATCATAAATTGACATGTTGAATTAAAATTCCTCTGTTCAACAACTTAAAGATAATGAACACACACACACATCAAGAATTGGGGCATCATGAGTGTTGCCAAACTATATCTCACACAAATAAATGAATGAATATCAAACTATGAGTTTCTTACTCTAATTCAAACCATATACAGATCTTCCTACTTTTAGAGGCTTAGTAATGGAAACAGCGTTTGATCATAGGCTTTGATTTATACTGAAAAATATTAATCAAAGTGTTTTGTATTGCTTAGAGAGTCAATGTTCTGAATAGTATTAGTTGAAAATAATAATTTCAGTTGGAAAGTGAAGACTATATCTTCTCTTACGTGGGGCAATATTTTATTAATAACAATACTTGCAACAATGCTTGACATGAAATGTACTCATTACCTTGCTCATGTAATTGTAAGTCCTTTGTGTGGTGTTTTCACAATTAAAAAAATTTTTGAATTTTAAAAAGGTTTTGAACCTTTTTTTTTTCAAAAAATGTATAAAATCAGAAATACCTGCAGTAAAGTATCCCAAGGACCACACTGAAGAATTTCTAGAGTATTCAAAGGGGGCATCATATTGACAGGGCATTTTACAAGTCTCTTTCTCTTAATAACTTTCTTTTCTTGATTTTGCTTGAAAATATCAAACCAAGGCTTAAATGATTTTATCCAAGATAGTCTCTTTTCCTCAACTGCAGATAAAAACGTTGACACTGTTAGAGGGCAGGTAGTGGTCCTTTCACAATCAGCAGCCTTTTCGTGGCATTCTTCTGGAATTTCTTTGATTGGACAGTTAAGAGTGTTTACTTCCTCAGTAACCAAGAGGGCTGATGCATTATAGCCACTGAAATCTTCACAAGTAGCCTGTCTATCAAAAACATAATCTTGCTTGTTTATGTCACCTGCTGTGTCTACCTGGCCATCAGCGTTGTTAACTACTACAATGGCACTCTTCAGAGCATTGTATTTGACATTTTCTTCAGTTTTCTTGGAGCATAAATCAGTTCCTTTTACTTGTAGTCTCCCATTTTCCTCGACAGCTTCAGAAATCTCTGGTTTTAGTGATAGTTGGTTTTGTTTCATCAATAGAGTTGAAGTATTATTTCCATCATATGGTAAAGCATTGTGTTCTGGTACTTCTTCTTTCTCTAGTCCTTGTACCAACTCCTGTTGATTGTCTTTGATTATTTCCTGCACTTCATTGCTTTCCACTTCATTCTCTTTTAGTACCTCTTCTTTTTCTACTACTTGCACCATGTCCAGTTGATTATCTTTGATAGATTCCTGTGCTTTGTTGCTTTGTACCTCGTTCATTTCTTGGCTGTGTCCCAACACTTGTGTTTCTTGTCTGAGAGCCTCATTTATTGCATGTTTTCCACCCTCCTCTTGTTGTGTCTGAGACTTTAATTCTTGTGGTTGAAACTGTTCATTCACACTTACTTTCAGATCTGATTTGATTTTCTCTATATTTTCATATTTTATTTCTTTTCTGGACAATTTTCCTAAAGATTCATGTTTTATTTTTTTATTTTTTTCTTTCAGGTTTAACTTTTCAAAAGATGCTCGATTTGACTGTACTTGTATAGATTCTTTCCAAATAAGCTGACTGTCCACATTTTCTCTCTTGTTTGATTTCCTATTTAGACACAAGGGCGCATGTGCCTGATTCTCTGGCTGGGCCTCCACAGAATGTTTGACTAGATCACACTTATTCTTTGACATATCTGCAACTAGGAAATGCCTGGCTTCACATTCCCCAGTCTTCAATGCACTTCTTATTATCATCGGTTGGTCTGCACCTTCCTTGAATCTTAACGTTTCCTTACTGCTTAGTTCCTCCCTTTTTAGTCTGAGGGTATTCTTTTTATCTTCATATTCCTTTT
Source organism: Dipodomys ordii (assembly GCF_000151885.1). Taxonomy (NCBI): domain Eukaryota; kingdom Metazoa; phylum Chordata; class Mammalia; order Rodentia; family Heteromyidae; genus Dipodomys; species Dipodomys ordii. The sequence continues at coordinate 21,673,673 of NW_012267219.1, read as the reverse complement.
CTCTCCTTTTCCTTGCTTCTTCCTTCTGCTGTCTCATCGTTTTCTCTATCTTCTTTTCTTCTTCTAACCTTTTCCGTCTTTCTTCCTCCTTTTGTCGGATGTTTGCTTCCTTTTCCCTTAATTCTTGGGCTTTCCTCTTCTTATTTTCTATTTGTTCTTTTATGACTGGGTTGTATTTTTGGTAGGCTATGAATGCTTTATATGTAGCCTGGATTTTTACAGCTGCATCATGATGCAATTTTAACAAACGATTTTTTTCTTTTTCCTGGAAGTCATTAAATTTTATTCTTTCTTCTTCCATTTGTAAATTCAAGTTTCTTATAAATTCCTAAAATAAAGGAAGATAAATAGTAGTCAGCATAAACTAAATGTGAAAGGTTATTAGAATATCAACTACCCTAATAGTTTTAAAACAATGCTAAACCTAAAATTATAATAAAATTACTATAATATTCACTCAAAGGAACTAAAGTGATTTATTATAAAGAATATTTAAAATACATAAGACAGTGGACTGTATTGGAAATTAATAGCACACTACCATTATTAGCCACCTTTGTATAAAGAATTCTCTCATGGTAAGAAAGCACATGAAATCAATTGGGCATAGTGGACACTTCTGTAATCCTGACTCCTGGGAAGGCAGAGTTAAAACAATAGTTTGAGGCTAGCCTAGGGAAAAGCTAATGAGATACCATCTCAAAAACAGAGTAAAAGCCACAGAGCTACAGATGAGATTCAAGCGGGAAAGTCACAAGGTCCTGGGTTCAATCTCTAATAATCCCCCAACACACACACACACACACACACACACACACACACGTGAAATCAGCATGATATAAGCACAGCAATGAAAACCAAAGGTCAAATTCATGTAGAAGTCTTCATAATTTCTGAGATTAAACCTTTAATAAAGAAGGTCAGTTAGTCCATATGTATAAACAGTATTAAGAACCTACTAATTTGCATATATAACCTTTTCTCATCTCAAGTTGATAAGTAAATTTTGAGTTAGATGAAAAATACTCTCAGTAGAATCTGAAAACTAAAATAAACAGTACAATGTATTCAATAAAAATGAAGAATAGTCAGTTTCTGAGAAAAGAGAATGGGAAAACTGGATAACAATAAATATCTTCAGAGAATAGATTTTAAATAATAATAATCTCACATAAAAATAAACTAGCCAAGAAGAAGCATGACATTTACAGTTGATAAAATTAATAAATGCACACATTATCACAACTTTAAAACACATATAAGTAAATCTGAGTCTTATAATCAAATAGAGAAAATGTTTCATTTGGAAAGAAAAATATGAACATTTTCAGCTGTGGGAAGATTGAGAATGTGGTTGAAAATGTGGTTTACAACATTTTAAATAGATATTCTAGGAAATGTAAAACTAGTCCAAAAATCAGAGGAAGACTCAGGACCCAAAAAACTGTCTGAGCAAACAAGCTGTAAGCACTCAGCACCTTGCTCTATTTTCTCCTTCTTTACTCAGCTTTACTTGTGAAGTCAGAAAATAATTTACCCTTTCTTCTGGTTCTTTTCTAGGTTTCTTTTTCTTACAGGTTCTTCTTGAATTTTAGTAGGTGCACTATTAAATACTTGGCTATAATTTTGTTGCATCTATACTATTTGTGGATAATTTGTCATTTTTGAATGTCCAGCTTGAGTTTGTTGGGTTCTTTCTTTTTTCTTACAAATTGAATCTGTGTTGTTCATTTTTCCTTATCCACTACATCTGTTACAACCCTTTACTTTTCCCCTTACAAGATTACTGCCATATATATTTTATATTTTTCTTTGAATCTTTCCTGCCCTTCTTCTTTTTCCTATATGTGTATTAATTTAGGTATTTTCTATTGAATTCTCCTCTTTTTCAACTAATGTTCTAATTTTCTATGTCCAATATACTATCCAATTTATCAATACATTTTAATTTTCATTTATTATTTAAACTCTAAAGCATGCTTCATTATAGATTATAATCGTCTTTTTGTGCTATCAGTTTACTTATTTTGTCATTGATCATTATACATACATAATGGCTCCACATAATCTAACATTTGGATTCTATACCACTTAGATATAGTATTTAATTCAAACATAAAAATATATATCAAAAGAGAAATTCATAATGTATTGATTTGAAACAACCAACAGATACCTCATGCTGTTTAAATTTCTCTTTCCACATTTTCTCTTCTTTATGAAGTTCATCATCCATCTTTTCTTGTTCTTCCTGAACATATCAAAAGTAAAATTTTATTTTTATTTATTTCACTATTTCATAATAGTGAAACAAGCATTATGTTAATTATATATGACCCTCAGAACATATATTTATAAACAACACTAAAATTGTCTGAATTTGAACAATATAAAACCAAAGATAGGAGAACAATTACAAAATAGAGTACATATTTTAATTAGATACTAAGAAAACTGCAAGAAAGTACTAAGAGACTATAGGGGAGATATGGAAAATATGGGGGGGTAGGGGAGATGGGAAGAGATGGGAAGGGGAAACAAAGGAGGAGGCAACAATGCTTGATAAGAAAGTACTCATTACCTTGCTCATGTAATTGTAACCCCTCTGTCCAGTATTTTCACACACACAAAAATGTGATCTTATCATTTTGGTTCATTAGCACGGACTAATTATAAAAGCTTTGTTTATTAAAATTAATGCTAGAGAATGAGATACATGAACTTATGAGTTCTAGTAACAATTACAGAAGTTACACAGTCTATTTAAATTTGCTATAAATGTAGACTGGAGTCTGAATAACTACATACATGGATGAGACTATCAAGAGAAAAGTTTAAGAAATAATATATGAAAGAGGAAAGGATTATAATTTATGAGATAAAGATTTTCAAATTTCAAAATTTATATATAGGAAAAACTTTGGGAAGATAATCCAGACAATTTTATTCAATAGAAATCAATGAAAGGTAAATAGAGAAACATTTTTTTAAAGAAAACACTGGCATAAATTGCTACAAGTCAAAAATAAGAGTGGTCAGGAAACTTTATGATAAGAGTAAGAGATGAGAGGGAATAAATTGTTTTCTTTTGTCAAGAGCATCTAAAATAAGAGAAACAAAGTGATCTTGTATTTTTTAGGATGCAAGGAAATTGAACATATTGATTTAAAAAAGGGAAATTGATAAAGATGTTCAGGCATACATTAAAAAGCTGAGTATGTTGACAATAGCAGAATATAAAACAGAAAAGGGGAAAAAGAACATCGGAAGAAGGAAATTACTTTTCTTTTTGAGAAAAAGCAAAGCAAATATAGATTACGCCAGATAGATACGGACAACAAAAAAGAAGCTTGTGATTGATGCAAAAAATATACCATCACTTAATAATAAGGATCAGAGAGGTAGTGGTGAAATTCCTTCAATTTATGATAGGTTTTTTTTTATACTGGGAGAGAAAGTTAGCAAAGAACACAAAAATAGAATAGAAGTATATATAGACCACGTATATATAGAAGTATATATAGAATATATAGAAATAGAGAGAGAGACTATATAGAATATGTCATAAAACCATACAATAGCCCAATTAGAAAACTTTCAAGCACAAAAGCAAAGTACAGTGCACCAAAGAATTCATTAAATCTGGTATTGTCATATCTTCTTAAATTATAAGTCTGTGACTAATACAATTTGTAATTCTTTGATTTAAAAAAAGAATTATCTATGATTTTTGCCTTGTCTGTTATATGAACATTCCATGATCTTTACAGCTTGCAAAGAGCATCCTACAATCCATCATGTGAAAATTCTTATTATGATGACTAATCTCAGAAGCAAAAACAAACACAAACTCCTGACAGTCCGAGAAATTAGCTGAATTCAGTACCAGGAAACCAAATGTCACATAAATGACGGAATTACTTCAACTAGTTATGATTTATATAATGGGGTATTTGCAGCTCACATAGGGAAGATATTGAAAAATTAAATCTCTATCACGGTTCCTCATGATGAGACTGATGTAAAAAAGGCTACAGTCTATACGATAAATTTCAGACTGTGTAGGATGACCTTCAAAACTGCAAGATGTAAAACAGTAACAGCAATTTCAACAACTTCCACGAAAATGAGTCAAGCAACTTAATGCATAGACAACTTTGTTCATTATCTTAAGTTAAAAGCTGTCACATGACCCTCAACTCACATGATAACATCCAAATATCCAAATATCAACACTCTTCGGTAGCCAGACTAATTTTGAAAAATGGGGGGGGGGGAAACAAAACAAAAGTACCTTCTGAATATTCTCTAGTTTTTCCTTTTCAACCTCAAACTGTTTCAGCCAGCAATGTCTCTTTTCTTCTTCTTCTTCAAATTCTTTTTTTTCTCTATCCCTCTGATCTTGGAGAATTTCATTCTCTTTATCTTCTAGTTCTTTTTGCTTCTCTTGCCAAGCTTGGAACGACTGTCGACATCGTTCTTCCACTTCCAAGTATCCACAGCTTACGTCAGCATCATCTACATTCATAGAAATGAACAACAGTAGGGTCCCTACCACAAAGCTTGTCAAAATTGATCAAACTTCATGTGCAGGAGTAATGTAGAAATGAATGTCAGCACATTTTCAATGGAGGAGGGATAATATGGAAAATATACGTTGTTGGCTGTACACAGAACTTCTGATGTGGTCAATAAAACACTCAAATCACATGCCTTAAATGTTTTATAAATATCAATGTAAAAATGTGTGTGTTCATAGTTAAAGTAATTGTTAGGTGATGTAGTTAAGAGATATTTAAGCTCAAGATTAATTATAAAATTTCAGTCAGTGGTTTGAAGGCATAAAGAAATTACAAAAACATGTAATTAAGCAAAACAAATGCATAATGTCTTTCACAAATGTAAGTGTGTTTTTGCAAGTGTCACAAAGAAAACTGTGTAAATCTTTTTTCAAGTACCTTTGATCAGCCATATAAATATTATCAAAAATATGATTAAACAAGTTAGCTGACCTGGCAAAACTTGTTCATCCAAAGACAAATCACAAGGGTCAGGCTCACAAACAGAGTCTAAACTGGAACAACAGGTTGTACTTCGGAAAAATTCTTCCTTTTCTATTTGAGCTAGCATCTAAGAGATTAAAACAATAACAATAATTAAAGAAAACAAAAAAAAATTCCAGACATGGTGGTGCATCGGTAATCCCAAGATATAGAGAAAGGAGGATTGTGAGTTCTAGTCCAAATGAATCAAAATTAATGAAACGTTATCTCAAATACGAAATTTAAAAATTAAATAACATTGCTGGGAAATAGCTTAAATAGTAGAAATACTAAATTAGCAAATGCATTGTCCTAGGCTTATTCTACAACTGTTCCATAAGACTAATGTTTAGTTTTAATGATGTACTATACACGCAAACACACACATACTGAGAATTTTATATAAATGTATGTAAAATTTGCAGCATACTGGTAATTATTTTCCTTACAAATAAAAACATTTTCTCATCTAATCAGACTTTTGTCCTCTTAATATTTTGGCAAGCTATATTCATTCTTTAATATTAATATACAATATTCAGTTAGTCTGCCTGAAAATCATTTCAAAATATTTCTATTAATAATTGTCATCTTCCTAATTCACTTACATTGCTCTTACTTGCAATTACTGTTTATGTATAAAATTTAATATAGCCAATGTGATAAAATGAAAACTAAGTATTCTTTATTTCAATCTCAATTATGCATCTCAAAAATTCGATCAACACATTTCCATAATTTTGTTTCTGTGGTACTCTAGATAGGAAAATATAAAATATTTATTCCAAAGAAGTAGTAATATGATAATTTATAGGCACTATTTAAAAAAAACAAGCAAGAGACATACACAAAATTTTCAAGTTACACCAAATATCTCGGGGAGGAGGAACAGAGTTAAAGAAAAATAAATATTTAGACAAAAATGAATCCAAGAGGTGAATCTGGAAAAGTGACGTTTCTTTTAATATATTTATGGCACTTTATTCTGATAAAAATGCTAGTCTTTCCTTTGCTCTATTTTAAGAGATTTTTTTCTTTATCTTTTAAGCTAATATAAAATTTTCTGAATTTAAAGTTTTTGTACAATATTTAAAATCTCTGTACAATCCTTAGGAAGGTGATAATTACTATGAAGTATTCATTGTTTTCATTACTAACTTGAAGAAAATATTATGCAGTATAATTATACACTTTTACCTTCTGAACATTAAAATTCCCAAATACTAAGGGCTCATTTCCATTTTCAATATTTTAAAGAATGAAATTGATGTAATTTTGTATGCTATTTTAGAGAAATATTAAAATAATTAAACTTAGCATTGTAAATCAATGATCATAAACACATTGAAATCATATGAGAAAAGATAAGTTCTAACTATATTATTGAGTACTTTCAGTCAAGTATTGAACATATACCTTCATTAATTGCTCAGAATTTTCTTTTGATTCAGGTGACAATCCTAGCCTGAAATGCATAGGATTATTAGTTCCATAAATGCAGCCTAGAAAAATGGAAAATAATATTGTGATTCTAAATGTTAAAGTACATGTCAAAATTCCTTCTTTAATCTCAGTTTGTATCAGACTACTTTCTTGGTCACTAACAGTAGAACAGAAAAATAAAACAGAACAGAACTGAATGTTTTCTACAATATTTTTCTGTTTGAACAGAAAAACATTAAAGAACAAAGATTATAAGAAGTTTTCTACATTTCTTTTAACGAATGGGTTATTTCAGCTAATATTTCCCAGTAACAAATTACCTTGACAGTGAACCATTTTTTTAGCAATTTATATTAACATGGTCAGACATGGTTTGTTTTCTGTCACTACTTACTACCTTACAACCTTTCTCATTTGTATACCTGAGTTTTTCATTCTAGAGTAGGTCTCCTCAGTCCTATTAAGAATTATATTATTTATTATAGCAGCTAATCTGCAAAGAAGGCTATCCCAAAGAACAGTAACTCCTGGTGTATGCAACTTATTTAGCTACCTCCTGGCTAGAACCAAATCTGACTGTGCAAATATCAGGTTTTGGTAGATGTGTAGCCTGTGGTAATTTGTCTTGGGATGCACTTTAGAATTCAAGCACCATGCTTCCCACTGTTAGCTCTATGTGAACTTCTCAAAGCACACAAAACATAGAACTTTAAACTATTCAAATGAGTCTTCTTGGGAATTTCTGTTGAGTCAAGTGATCAGGTGATAGACATAATCAGCAAAACTGTTCACTTTGCCTAATCAACTCAGTGAGCCACATAGAAAATACAAGTTGTGCCAGGCGCTGGTGGCTTGTGTCTGTAATCCTAGCTATTCAAGAGGCTGAGATCTGAGGATTGCGGTTCAAAGCCAGCCTGAGGAGGAAAGTCTCTGAGACTCTTATCTCCAATTATCCACCAGAAAATTGGAAGTGTCACTGTGGCTCAAGTGGTAGAGCGCTTGCCTTGAACTGAAGAAATCAGGGACAGCGCCCAGGACTAGATTTCAAGACCCACAACCAACCAAAAAACAAAACAAAACAAAACAAAGAAAGAAAATATAAGTTGTTTTTTAAGCCATAAATTTGGTGGTGCGCATCTAGAATATTTACTTTATACACATAAAAACAAAACGAAGTGACACTGATTAAGATGCATTGTATTCATAAACTGTTTTGTTAAATACAAACTCCTTTGTTCAACTACTTAAAGGTAATAAAAATTTAAAAACGTAATACTTAAAGTAGCTGAATAGTTGTTTATTGAAATGGGAAATGTCAACCCATGTGTCTTTATTCATAAATAAAATTAGCCTTCAATTTCTTCTGTTTTGGTTTTACACAGTTTTGATTTAAAACGTGTAGTTTTAGTGAATGAGCTACTTAATGTGAAATTTTTGTTCTTGATTCATTGCATGAATCCAATTACAATTTTTTTTTCTATTTTAACAATTTTCTGGGAAAGATATTTTCTTCATTGATATCACCCAAACTATTTGGTTGGAACTCTCAGGATAAGTGGTGTCAGTGCAGTATACCTCCTTTTCTGTAACTAACTTCAATTTTCTTGAGTTCATCATTTTTTGGTTTAATCATAAATTTCTACATATTTTCATTATATAAGCCTCAGTGAAAATAAATCGTAAGAGTCACCTACAAGTCAACTATTGTCATTGCTCACTCCATAGTTCAACCACTACATGAGGTTTTCTTAGAGCTGTGTGTGATCCAAGCCCTATTTTTTTCCACAGATACAAAGAAAATGAATTACTTGTGGGTCTTCAAGCAAAGTCCACTCAGTGTGCTTGGCCTTTATAGTTCCCTGCTGAGGAACTCTGGGTTTCTAGCTACCTATATGCCTTATCTCTTCACTCATGGAGGTTGTTGTTCAAACACTACCTTCTTCTAGAGACCGCTGCAGGTTTACACCATTTAAAATAGCACTTGCTAACACTGTTCCCTTAACTTGAACTTTTTCTTTCATACCAGTTATCACTGTTGAAACATTACATATTTATCTGTTTATGTTCTGTCTCAAGTGGCAAGAGAGTGTGAGACTGCAAAGACTCTTGCCTATTATGTTCTCTGCTAGATTTTCAGTGGCTAGGAGAGATTCTGATGTACAAAAATATTGCATAAGTTAATACCTATGAAAATCCATCTTATAACATCTATTTGAATAACGTACACTGAATTTTAAAATGTTTTATCATAGTATATCATGAATAAATTTATGTGAATAAATACTTGCCTAAGATTTTTTAGTGGATCTATCATTGGACAAACTGAAGTACTGTTGCGTGTTCAGTTTGGTGTCATTTTTCATGATATATCCAGACATATTTAATGCCAGATAAATCTTTGATCACTTAGTATTAAAATAATTCTAAGAAGTAAAATACTCAGTGCAGGAAAATACTTTTAAAGTAATCTTTTAAACTAATTCAGGCTTTTAAAGTAAATACTTTAAAAGTAATCCCATAATTATTATATTTTCATTAAAAAACAATGTACTGTCTGGTAATAATTAAGTCTGCCTAAGTTTTGTTGGTTAGTATTTATTAGAAACAAAAGAAAAAGAAAGAATGAATAAACAAACCATATCCATTAGCCTAACATCTTGAAAATATATTTGAGATAAATGTATATGCATACAGGTTACAAGAAGTAAAATCTTTAAACAACTTAGTTTTCCAAATTATAATCTATTCACAATTGCAGAAACCATATCTGCCAATCAGTACAACAAAATGCTTACTTAAAGCACTGAAATCTTCTACATCCTGAAGAATGAGCTCTTCAGCAGTCTTACTCTTGTTCTTTATGACATTAATACAGTGAAGAACTGACTCTGGTAATTCATCTAAATCCTAAAATTTGAATAATAAATAAGCAATTTAAGAAATTACTATCAAAATTATATGTCTAATATTGCACATTTCATTTAACACCAAAATTTGGAACAAAATGTAGAGATAAAGTAAAAGCTCTACACAGACTAAAATTTGCTTTTGAATTTCAAGTGGTCATATGTTTCTGGAAAATTAAGAAAAGTAATTAAGAGTTATCTATGCACAACATATACACATACATATATGTGTAATATATGTATAGGTTTATCCTACTATTATATTAATTATAGGCTTTTTACATGGCTTTACTAGTTGTATATATTTTTAGATTACAACTTTCAATAAATATGACCAAACATTAATCTAAACTTCAGATTTATTCCAAAATATAACATGCAAATAATACTTTATGAAAATATATAATATACTATAAAACTTTAATTGTGATCATCATACATAAAGTTAGTAAAATTTATGAACTATTATGGAATATCTACCAATATAATAAATTTAAGTCAATTTGTATATTTTCCAAATATATACACATCATCATGAAAGACTTAAAAATTGTAGCTTTTTCCTCCACAATTACTATAAGTAGTTACAAAATATAATGCAAGCTGGACATAAGTGGTTCACATCTGTAATCTACCTATCCAGGAAGCTGACATGAAAGGACTGTGATTCGATGCTAGCCCAAGCAGAAAAATCCAAGAAACTCCATCTCTAAAATAGCCATGAAAAATAAGAATGGAGGCACAACTCAAATGATAGAGTACCAGCTGTGTGCAGGCAAAATAAGTGAGCTCAATGCCCCTGAGTTCAAGCTCCAGTAGCACAAAAAGAAAATAAGAAAAGAAAATACAAGAAATAATATCAATAATAATAAACACTTAAAGATATCTAGGAATAATTTTAACAACAACCTGAAAGCTACAATTTTCTATTTCTAGATGACTAAAATCTTCATTGAAGGACCTAAAACATTATGTGACTGAATCAACACAGATGTTCCTCAAGAAAAAAAAGTATATGTGTTTGATTTCATTAAAAAATACTTTATGCCATTACGGGTTTTGATGTGTTCCATTAGAGATCTTCAGCTAGTTTTTTTTCTCTATATACGAATGGGATTCAGCCCTTGACATTTTATATTCATTTTGTGATCAGCTAAACATTTTTTGCTGGAGCAATATTTATTCTAAATAGTAAATGATCATTTTGAAAGAGAACTGTAAATTTTAATTCTTCTGTATTTTTGAAGTTATGGTTGTATACACATTGCTATTAGCATCACAAACTATTCTTAAGAGTTCTAAAATTTTCTTATATTTTTTATTTTATGTAGTTTTAAATTATATCAAAATGCTCACAAGTAAAAAATTAAAATAGAAATACACACATATATAATAGTCCAATTTCACAAAATGCACATGTCTACATGTAGATATAATCTTCTAGGTTCAAATTATTTTACAAATTTTAATATCTAACAATGTATATTTATTTATAGCATTGATGGTAGGCTAATGAGTTAAATGTAAGTCACAGAAAGAAATTATTTTTTCCTGAAAATCTCAGTTGTGTTAAAAGGCATAAAAGTGAAACACTTAACACTCACAGCATTACTATCATCACTCGGGGTTTCTGATATTGAATCACTCTCAATTTCATAATTTTCTAAGGAGGAAATGCTGATTTTATCCAATTCAGCTTCTATTTCTTCATTAAGCTTTAAATCATCATCCTCTTCCATCATTGTTCATAACATAAGACAGAATCTCTTAAAGAAACACAAAGAGGGGAATATGTCTCTGAAAGTATTTTTTCATGTCAAGTCAATCCAATATATCCCAGGTAAACATGTAAACATACGTGTGTGTGTGTGTGTGTGTGTGTGTGTGTGTGTGTGTGTGTGTGTGTGTGCCCTCATCTCAGGGCTTGAACTCAGGGTCTGGGCACTATCTCTGAGCTTTGACACATAAAGCAACAATATCACTTCTCACTTTTGTTGGCTAACTAGAGATAGGAGTTTTATGGACTTTGCTATCCAAGCTGACTTTGATCCTCAGATTTCAACCTCTTGATTATCTAGGATTACAGGAATGAGCTACCAGTGTCCAGCTTACAGGTTTTAAGTTCACATACTTTGATCACACATTATTATGGTTGCATAAAATATTACTATACTTCTACAAGGAAAAAATACATAGAACAGATCAGTTTACTGCCAGAATCAGTACGTTTGAATGAAAAACTTCTATTCAAATGCAATTTTTTCACACAAGTCTTTGAACCACTTGAATAGTTAAATATTAAAATATACATAAGAAAAAACTTGATCAATGTCCCAAACCTGTAATAATGATTATTTGAGAGTTGGAGGTTGGGAGGATCATGGTTTGAGGTTAGCTCAGGAAAAATATTCACAAGACTCTTATCTCATCCAATACCTTTGGTGCAGTAGTATGCATTTGCCATGCCAGACAGCAGCTACACAGGAGGGTGAAATCAGAAGGATCATAGTTCCAAGTCACTTTGGGCAAAAAACGTTTGTGACCTCTATTTTAACAGACAAAGACCAGGAAATCTGTCATATAGGATTTTTGTCCAGATCATTTCAGGACACTAGCCCGTCTCTATCTCAAATTTAGGCATAACAAATAGATCAGAGGCATGACTCAAGTAGAACACTTGCATAGCTAATGGGAAGCCCTGATTTCAATCTCCAGTACTCCTACCCAAAAGAGAACAACCTAGATCTATATATGGGAGACATATATGTCTAGTTTGTATTTATGGATTCATTTTTAGTAATTCTCTTATAAATGGTCATATGCTTTTGGTTATGTAACACATTACATAATATATGGCATTTAATCTATGGGCTTATTGTGTTAAATGCTTAATATGTCTAGGGGTCCTAAGTAGTATATTATATATCTTCAAAACATCATTATGTTTTTCATGTCACTGCTACTGCCATCTGTAGTTCCCATGTACTGAATAACCATGACAAGCTAAGCATTAGAGCATAAAATTAGGTGATTGATGATCTTCAGAAAAATTTAACATATTTAACATACCATCATGTATGTATGTATGCCTGTGGTATGTATGTATGTATGTGGTTACTCAATGGTATTTATTCTACTTAATAAAAGGGACAGGATATTAACACAGAAGTGTGGAATCCAAGTTAATCCTCTTCCCTTTACACAGGTCTCCATATTCAATCTAGTTGTGTACTTCCCCAGCAATCCTGCTACACATCAGCTATTCCCAAAGTCTTCAAATCGTACATCCTGACATGTTAGCTGATCACAAAAATGTTAATGTTTCCTAATCAGCAAATTTTCATGATATAGGAAAGAATGGAAAATTAAGGTAGGATAAAGAAGTGTGTGTGTGTGTGTGTGTGTGTGTAGATGTGTATGAGTTTCCATGTAATATATCTTTGGTCTTGTGTGTCTTCTGCAGATCCTGTAAAAATATTAGTAAGCTACAATTTTCTAAGACATTCATCCAAGTATTCATTCTTTTATAATGTTTTTGGAATTTTAACTGTTGTCTCATTGTTCCTTTATTCCTTCCTTGTAATGACCTATTTCACTCATTTGACTCAAAACCAATTTTCTGAAATCCTGCCATATGCATCCTACATTTAGAGCAATGTTAGGTGCTGTATTCAATTTGATTAAATGAAACACTCACATTCTCTCAGAGTTTATATTCTAGTTAAATAAAGAAGACAAAACACCCTTGTTTGCCTATTTCTTTCATGAAAGCCCTTCTTACCCTACTAGTGAAGAAAAAGCCTCTTGGTACTAGTCCTAAGGTGCATCCTCTACCTAAACTCTGAGTCTGACAGCTTTTCATCTATTGAACTGTGGTCCACTCCTTATTCTTTATGCTCCTTCATGAATTTCACTCCTTTGGCCTCCACATAAGCATGACAAGTCACTCCCATGTTGAAAAACAAAGCCTGTGCTGGGATCTCCTCTAGCTGTAGACCTGACATACCTTTCTTTCACACATAAATCATTTAATCAGACATATTCCTATGTGTTTCTGAACTCCTGAGCAGCTATACAAGAGAAAACTAATATTTATGCTAAAACTTGTACATGAAAACATATAACAGCTTTATTCAGACAAATTCTAAACTGATAATAATCATAGTTTTCCTCAATAGGTGAACAATTACATAAACTCCAGTATAGCCACACTACAAACATTATGCCACCAATGCAAAGGATGAACTACCAGGCAAGGGATATAGTTGAGTGGTAGAATGTTGGCCTAAGGCTAACAGTTCTGCAAAAATGAGAGAGAAAGATACATGTACTGCAGTATGTGATAAATCTCCATAAATCACAGATAAATCTCCATAAATCTCTCTACAAAAACTGTATTATGTAAAAGTAACATCTTGTACCATTATATGTATATAACATTGAAATATCAAAATTTTATAACTGGATGACAAAGTAATGATCAGACAGTTTGGAATGTGGATATGGCAGGAAGCTGGAAGTTACATTTATGAAAAGGCAACAAAGAAGATTCTTGCACTGTGAAAACTAGTCAGCTAAAATGCTAATGCATAAACAACTATATTTTGGGCTATTAAAAATTTTACTGAACAAAATGAACTGTACAACTTGAGGGTAGGGACGGGAGGGAAAAACTGGGAGAGAGCAAGAGGAGTGACACTGTCCAAAAAGAAATGGACTCATTACTGGACTTACGTAACTGCAACCTCTCTGTACATCACCTTTATAATAGAAATACAAATTTTATTTAAAATACAAGTTAAAATTTTGCAGAATAAAAAATATAAATGAGTAAATGTAAACCTGAAGAAATCCAAGTAGGATTAGTTCATTTTATCAATTCAATATTCAGGTTATATCATACTATATATAGTACAATATACGATCACTGGGAGACAATAAATAAAGTGTATATGGATATGGATATGTAATATTCTTTCTTAAAAAGCAAGTTGAATACAGTCAAAATAGATTACTTGAAATTATGCAAATAAACAATGAAGCCTGTTGAGACTGCTTGGGGGAGGCCAAGGGGGAGCTGGGACAAAACTGTATGAAGAAACTGGGGCAGCAGGGTATGGTGAAGGTAAAGATCTTCTATGTGTTTTCCTCTGCTCATCTACTGACTCTTTAGACCAGCTCCATTCAATGTTTCTACATATGCACACTAACAGAAGCTTACCCTTTCTAGAAATAATATCTGAAAATAGAAAAAGCAAAATTATGTTGATATATTTATTTAACCCAAGATATCAAAACTATTTATGGTAACCGTTTATATATCTATCAATATTACTCACCTCTTTACAGTATGGAGGATCAAACTTAGGGTTCTACACCTACTAGACAGCCACTCACTCAACCTAATAAGCTACACCCAAGGCCCTAAAACTCATTCACTATTAAATTATGAATGCACAGATATTAGTTTTGCCTAACAATTCATGGCCATCGGAAGCATGCTTTGTACCTATTTCGCAACTTAACTCAATAGCAGTTGCAAGGCACCAGCAACGGCCACCTGCAGCTAGTGTTGTCAGTACAGGACAGCGCGGTCACAAATGGACTGCGAGTTCCCACTGAACCACTGCAAAAGCTGCCCGAGCCAGAAACGCTCAACCCCTGTAAAACTAAGAAAACCCTAAAGTAATAGTAGATCTCGTGTAGGGAGTGAGGGTTGCAGAAGCAAGACAAAAGAGAGGGTAGGATGAAGGGAGTCATCAATGTACTTGGAAAGAATGCTCAGGATAGATCTTTATGTTTCAGACAGAATTAAAGGGCTGGGGATTGGGGCGTACACACAACCACCTCAAAGTTTCCCGTTTTCCTGGCACAATTAGGACCAGTTGATCTGGTCCTACCACACAGGGGTCCGGCTGTCCCAGCCCCAGGGCTAACCTGCTCTCCAGCCCCACGTTCACCCACCTGCAGGAAATCCCGCCGGCTTCCCAGTAAAACAGCACCCAGAGACTCCAAACAAACCGTAACCACGGCAACAGCCAATCCCAAGGAAGACTGAGCAGTTCTCCCCTACAGGTGCCCCAGAAGGACAAATGATTTCGAGTGTAAATTGGAAAGAAGATTGAGCTCCCAAGATTTGGACGAAAATTTCTTTTTTTTCTCTCCACATACTTTGTAAATATTGAAATCAGAAAACAATATTCTTTTTAAAAAAATGTATTGGTGGTGTCAGTCATCAACCATTGCTGATCTAATCTATAACCCAAGGGAAGGGTGGAGGGACATATACGAAATAATTATTTTCTGGAATTTTTTTACTTAAAATATAAACAGAAGCCCGCTATTTCAGTACAAAATCTGAAGTTCCATCTTAAAATTGTACCAAATTTCCTTTTTATGATAGCTCATAAATTGTGAATCTTCATTTTAATAGTTTCTCATTAATCTTTCCTTCCTTCCTTCCTTAATTTCTTCCTTCCTTCATTTCTTCCTTCCTTCCTTCCTTCCTTTCTTACTTCCTTCTATCTTCCTTTTCTCTCTTTTTCTTTCCTTCTTTTCTTATTTCTTTTTTAACAGAATGAAAACAAGGTGTTTAATTCCATGAAGAAGTGGCTCAACAGCATTGTAAAAAGCGTCTGCTATTCAATACTCTCATAGCAAACATTACATTAAGCCCCTGAAAAAAAATAGGCTATATTTCCTGATAAGAATAAACATTAACATCAATTCAAGGACTAAAAAACATGGAGTGAGAAAGTTAATGTTAGAAACATATATTAGGGCTTCTTTAAAGAAAGGTACTTTTCTAAAATAAAAAAAATCAATAAAAGATACCGCATTTCAGATCTACTCAAAGTACTTTCATTAGGGTTCAGGTTCAGGCTCAAATGCCATTTTAGTGTTTAGTTTCATTATTGATTCATCAACTATTAAAAATTTCACTTACAAGTACTAAGCCATCATATTACATTGTGCATTTTCATGGAAAGTCTTTAGATTAATTATTATTATTATTTCTCAGACCAGGACTCAAATTCCCTGTTACTCATTGGCTGGTGCTCTACCTCCTCCATGCTTTAACTCCTAGGTTATTTTTTTAAATTTCCAAACCATTTACACTGTTAAAAAATATCGAATATTTTAGTAATAAACCTGATGACTAATTTAAATGTCTAATTTTAATAATAATGAAATAATTTGACAATGTCCAAGTTAATTGTATGGAATAGCTAAAATACACAATTTTTCCATAGATATTTTATTTTTCATTTATTATTAATTTTATTGTTAAAAACTGGCTACTGTATCATTAACCTAGCATATTGCTTATTAAAAGAACAAAACACAGAACTTACCTCTTTAAGATATTTAAAATTATAGCTTTTAAATTGTGTAGCATTTAGTAAAATTATAGTTAACTTCAATCTTTCTAGAAATAATAGCTTGATTCTGGTGTTAGTTTAGCCAAGGAAGGCATAATTTTCTTTTGAAGTAGTAACTGATTAAACTTTTGAAATAAAACATTTCCTTTAGAGGGTATATCATCGACATTTACTGAGATAATAAAAGCTTGGGAGAGAACTATATGTGCCCTTACTTGACAACCATATTTCTTTAAGCACGTTGTGCTCACAATAGCAGCATAACAGCTTTGTTTTCTTAAGATATGGTGCTTGTTGAGTAATAGTACTTTTTATTGTGAAAGTACTGTACAGAGGAGTTACAATTACATGGGCAAGATGAGTAATAGTACTTTTAACATAGTACTCAGAGTAATTGTAAATCTCTGCTTCTTTTTCCCCCATTAATAAACAATTCCAGCTGGGTTTAGCTGGTATCTCACTTCTGTAATCCTAGCTAATCAGGAGGCTAAGATTTGAGGATCTTGGTTGGAAGCCAGCCTGGACAGGAAAGTTTGTAAGACTCTTATCTCCAAATAACCACCAAAAACCCAGAAGTGGTGCTGTGGCTCAAAGTGGTAGAATGTCAGCCTTGAGCAAAGCGAGCTCAGGGATAGCTCTCAGGCCCTGAGTTCAAGCCCCAAAACCAAAATAAATAAATAAATAGATAGATAAATAAAAATAAAAATCCAAGCCTTCAGGATTCTTCTCATAGGAAACTAGAAGCCCATTCTCACCATTCCTATCCCCTTTCCCAAACACTAAACTAAGAGCTTTACCATATCGCTTGCATAATTTTTACAACATCCCTTTGAGATGTTCACTGTTCTAATCTGCTTTTAGAGAGGAAAATGAGGCTTGGAAAGTTTCCTAAGAAAGTGCATCTCAGCTTTCTTCCCATTATTGAGTGACCATATACAGGGTTTTTTATTTTATTTATTTTCCTTTTGTTGTTATTGTTATTGTTGTTTTTCATGTCCTGAAACCTCTATCCTCATTGGCAATACTGGGAATAATAGTGTAATAATGCCATCTTAGGAAAACTTTAACCATCAGTAGGATCAACAGTAATGCTATGCAGTAAGATATGAAATAATATTAGTGCTTAATTATAATGAGTTATGATCACTAATCTTGGGTCTAAGTTACATCTTTCACTCTTTTTACAAGCCCACTGATGGCAGTTTTATTTTTCTATTATTTCCATCATTTGCTGGCACCGCTCTCCACCCCACTGGCATCTTTAGTTTAGACCACATTCATCTTTTTATGAAGTACAACAAATGATGAATACATTGTCTCCCTGTCTTGGGTTTCTTTTCTAATGTAATTTCTACATGAGTGTCAGAAACATGGCTCTGATTGCCTTCAGGTATAAAAAGGAAAACAGAGTTTGAGATGTAGCTCAAGCAGGATAGCATCTGCCTAAGGAAGCATAAGTTTTGAGTTCAAACCCAGTATAAGCAGAAAGGAAAGAAAATGAAATGATTTACTGAAGTATGCATGGCTCACCACAAGCTTTCCTTATACTTCTCTAACCATGTTAGAGAAATATGTTCCACTGTAAAGTGCAAATAGTGCAGTTTAGATCGCTTGCTACCTCCATCAGTTTTGGTTGACCATGACCAATCACTTCTTAACGATCATCTCGAACCCCTTCTTTCCATGAAATTTTCTGTCCCTTTGTGTCTCTATTCCTCTTCCAAGAATTGCATCAGATTTGGCCACAACTTCAATATTTAACTCCCTGATGTGCTCTAATTTGTTCTATTCTTCCCTTATCTATAGTACCCAAAATGAATGGTGAAATAATAACAAAAGCAATTAAAGTTTCTAAAAAGAAACTTAGGTGAAAATAAACATAGGCAAAAACTAACCTCTATGAAGAAGTGAATTACTTTAAGTTACCCATCTTTCCGGTGTTTATATTGTTAAGATATTGTCATTGGACTATTAAATTAATTTGTCACAACAGAACAGAAATACCACACTCAGACCCTATTTGGTTGTGTTTAGAACAATTCATTTTTTAATTAATAAGTTTTTTATTGTGAAAATACCATACACAGGGGTTACAATTACATGAACAAGGTAATGAGTACATTTCTTTTTTGGGGGGGGGTCCGGTCGTGGGGCCTGAATTCTGGGCCTGGGTGCTGTCCCTCAGCAGTTCAGATCAAGGTTAGTGCTCTACCACTTGAGCCACAGTGCCACTTCTGGCTTTTTTCTTTTTGCTTATGTCGTGCTGAGGAATCGAACCCAGGGCCTCCTGAATGCAAAGCAAGCGGTCTACCACAGAGCCACCTTCCCAACCCTGTAGTTTGTTTTTCAACATACTGTCTTGTACATCTTATTGTTGCAATGGGTCCACTTGTATCCCTATTTAAACAGTTTGTTTTTTCCCTTCACATCCACAAATTATATCAACATCAAATACAGTGAAAACAGGGAGGGACATACAAAGCAACAAAGAAATCATCTTATAACTATGTTAGAAACAATAGCAAGAAAAAAAACATTTGAGTCCTTATCTTGGGGTTCATTTCACCTAACATCACCTTATCTGACCTTTTCTGCTTGACTCATACATATACTAGTTATTGCAAATAAGGGAAACCTTGGGACCTATGTTTCTTTGGGCCTGGCTTACTTCAATTCATATAATTTTTTCCAAGTCTTCCCATTTCCTAACAAATGGGGCAATGTCATTCTTTCTGATGGAGGCATAGAATTCCATTGTACATATATACCACATTATCTTGATCCATTCATCTACTGAGGGGCATCTGGGTTGGTTCCATATCTTAGCTATGGTAAATAATGCTGCAATAAACACAGTTGTGCTGGTAGCTTTAGTATGGTCTTGTTTGTGGTCATTTGGGCAAATGCCCAAAAGTGGGATTGCTGGGTCATAGGGAGCTCTGTGAAGTCTTTTGAGGAACCTCCATACTACTTTCCAAAGTGGTTGAACAAGTTTGCACTCCCACCAACAATGAAGTATGGTTCCCTTCTGTCCACATGCCCTCCAGCATCTATTGTTATTAGATTTCTTGATTATAGCCAGTGTAACTGGAGTGAGGTGGTATCTCAGTGTTGTTTTGATTTGCATTGGCTAGGGAGGTTGAGCTTTTTTCTTCACATGTCTGTTGGCCATCCTTCTTTCCTCTTCAGGGAAGTTTCTTGAGGATAATGGGTGTAGAGGAGCACTTCGAGACAGAAGTTAATGGTTAGGAAATTTATTTAACAGGATACTAGTAGAGAACTCCTCAAACATGCAAAAAGATAGGCCTATTCAGATACAAGAAGCTTTTAGAATCCCAAATAGACCAGACCAGAACAGAACATGCCACCGTCACATAATTATCTGCACCAGGATCAATTCAGACCAAGGAAAAGATCCTTAAAGCTGTCAAGGAGAAAAGATCAATCCCCTATAAAGAGAAATCAATTAGAATAACCTCAGATTTCTCAGAACAATTCTTTAGCATAAAAATAAATATACATCTTCCATTCCACAAATATTTAAATAAAGATAGCACAGACACATCTTCTTTTCTGTTAGAACATCCTTCTTTCCATTGACCTTGTTTCCTTAACACACATAAGATTTGTGGCAGAAACAGCAAACCCATGCTTCTCTTATTGTTCCACATAGTAAAATCTTCTCAGTTATTGCTTAGGTACCTAGTGTGTTGTGTTCTAACATTTTTACTTGGATTATTGGTTTGTAATTACCATATTACCTCTGCAATACCCACTGGCTGCTTTTGAAAGTACTGATTTCTCAAC
Organism: Dipodomys ordii; assembly: GCF_000151885.1. Lineage (NCBI taxonomy): Eukaryota > Metazoa > Chordata > Mammalia > Rodentia > Heteromyidae > Dipodomys > Dipodomys ordii. Next base: position 21,653,093 of record NW_012267219.1, on the reverse strand, counting down.
ACTTGTGACCTGGTATTATTGACACCATTCCCTAAAAGTCTTTGCTTATTTTCCATCCCAGTTACACTACTCTTTAGCATCAAACTCCTGCTCCTTTCCAGCTGTAGACCATTTCTAGACCCCTTTTTTTTTGACCCACTGCCATTACTTAGGCGCTGCAGTTGACTCCCAAGTCTGCAATGGCAAAAACTAGCAACCAACCTCCACTTCATTTCCAGTACTTGCAGGGTAGAACCACAAAGGTACCCTCTTCCATTTAGAAAGCAATGACTATATTTTAAATTCAGGATTTTTTTTCCTTCCAAACTCTTTCTCCATTTTCCTTTTCGCAGCGGTTAATTTTACTTTTCTTTTTTCACCCTATACACATTTCTCTCATGATATTTGGTTATTTTCAATTGGCCACATTACTGAAATTGTATCTCAGCTCTCTTTGTGTCCTTCTTGTAATATTTTCTGGTTGCCCTATCCTAACTGATGGGTTGAGGAGGGACTCTGCACCGTTTTTTCTTTGTCCCAGTGATAGGAGTGATCTCAATTGTAACCAAGTATGGCTTTGTGACCAATTCTAAGCTGGTGAAAAATGAGCAAATGGTATGTAACTTCCAACACACCAGTTTAAATAGCACATGCTTGAGTTTACTCAGCTATTATTTTTCCTTTAAGCTACATACCTGGGAGAAATTTGAGACGCACATGCTGCACAATCTGAGGTACACCCATGTTTCTGAGAAAGAGAACAAATTAACCACCTTGAGCTGAGAGAAAGATAAGAAAAAGAAAAAATAGAAAAAAACAACCCTTCAAATGTACTTCTACACTTGAGTCTTTCCAATAACGTATTTTAGCTTGACTGCAATATGCAAATCTTTACCACAACTGCCTTTGGCATTTCAGACCATAATAACTACTTTAAAAATCGCCTTCCATTTTTCTAATTTTCAGAAAGAGTTCAGGACTTTGAGCTAAAGATCATATTCAGAATGTAGGAAAGGACCATAACTTCCCCCTGGTTTTCCTAAATACATTTAAAAGAAATACAGATCTACAGCAGTGTGCAGCAAAATTGAAATAAAATGTAGCTAGTATGTTAAACTAGTGACTCATCAAAATATATCAGGCAATAGTGTAATCCAGAAATAAAACTCTATAGCACAGGGCTGGAAAAAGCAAATAAGAGTAGGAAAGTTCAAAGCAGAAGTAAATAAGAAAGGCTTGAGACAAGTGTTATAATGAAGTAAAATATCGGGAGGGTTCAGCAGGAATTAGGCTTTAGCTGAGGTAAAAAGGAAGATACATAGATTAGAAAGATTTCCTATTTCTCCACTTTCTAGTACATTGTTCAGTTCACTAAGCAGAAGTTTTCCCTATTCAAATAGCTTAAAATCATTCTTTACATCATGTAAATTATATGCTCATGTAAAAATATTACAATACTTTAAAACACTTTAAAATACTTTAAAAACATTATAATGCTTTTAAAACATAGTACTTACTAGAATTACAACTGTAAAGCAAAATGAAAACTTAGAAATATATCCAAGAAAATTTAAAAATGTCATGTTTAATTTAAAGAGGCACCAAAACACACTGCAAAAATGCTGATCTCCCCTTTTCACATAAATTTTTAAGGTTACTGGTAATGGTGGTGCATGCAAGGCATTTATTAAAGCTAAGCATTGACTGTCCTTTGAGGTTCCTGCTTCTTAGTTCATGGGACTTGTTGCATGCCTTTGATTCCATACAAACAATTTTTCAACAGCTTTGGATAAATATTTATTGATTTATTTTTAAATAATTATTTTTCTCTCAGTGCAACACATAAGACAGTCCATTATAAAGAATGAGTGACATGTATATTTTATGCAGCAGGTGGCAGTATTTCTCTTTAACATTCATTAAGCATGGTTTGGCAATTCCCTCAAGGTCTTTGTTAGTATAAGTTGTGTAAATATCGTCTTAATAAAGAGGATCTACATCCAAGACCATATCTGAGGGACAGTGGCAGGGTTAGGGAGCAAAAAATCATTGCAGGACAAGAAAAATTGATTGTTTTACTGTCCATATTTTTACAAAACTTGTGGATTTGAAAAAAAATAAGATTAAAGAAATTAAATCTGATCAGCTACTAGCCATCACAAGGTTGCAAGTAAAATATAATATTCTAGGTCCAACAATATGAATAAAATAATTCAATACCTTTAAATCTAAGAAAGATTAAAAAACTTTTTAGATCTTTACATTGCTTATATTTAGCCATTTTGTAATGTATGGTGGTCACTGTGGCCTAATATTTAAGAACAAATAAACTAAGGTTTATTTTCATATAAAAATCCTTGGTTAGATCGAAGAAGGTCATATTTTAAGTCCTGATTAGCCACTTTGTTGCTATGGGTATTGATCAGAGAGCACAGATGCAGACATCATTCATTCTATTGAATATCACTCCAATCAGGTTAAAAAAATAGCATAAGCATAATTTCCTAGTGGAAAAGGAAAAATATATGAGGAAGAAGAAAATATATATCATAGATGTGTATATATGTGCAAAGATATTATATGTGCATAGATATATATGTACTTCAAAATATTGAATAATGTCATAAAATCTTGCTGTACCAAATGTCTGGTGTTTTCACTCTGTATACTTTGCATATGAAAAAGTGCTTGTGATGTCTAGTAGTATTAATGGTTTGCCCACAGTAATGGCTGTGTGAAGATGTTATGACAAGTTCTTCATCCTTTCCTTCCTCAAAGTAATGATGATATAAGTTTTCACTTATTTAATGTTGACTATGAGCCAGAAATAGCAAACTTAATAATACTGCAATTAGGGTCTTCCCTTCCCTTAATTGTGGAGTTAGTAACTAATATTCACTAACCTTTGGTCTAGTTGCTTTTCAAAAACTTCTGAAAAGGCAGAACGTAACATGAAAGTTGTATATTTGAAAATGACATATTCAAAAATACTTAGTGAAATGTTGATGAAAATTTCAAGATCTGGAATTAAATTCTTCCAGTTTGAGCTGAGTACTGGTGGCTTACACCAATAATTTTAGCTCTTCTGGAGGCTGGGATATGAGGATTGTTGCTGAACGTGAACCTGAATAGGAAAGTCTGTAATACTACTATATTTGATTAACCACCAAAAACTGCAAGTAGAACTAAGGCTTCAATGGAAGAATGCTAGCTTTGAGCAAAACAAAACAAAATGAACAAAAAAAACTCAGGGACAGAAACAGCCCCTGAGTTAAAGCCTCAGGGCTGACTGACTAAAAATTTTACCCAGCTTGAGGTCCAAAATATTGGAGCCTCTCCTCTTTTTTATCTACAACTTGCAATTAATTTACTTATTTTATTTATTCAGTTCTTATATTTCTACTCAGAATAGCATCATGCCAAGTAAGGCCCCATTGTCAATTCTCCATCAGCTTTGAGATTTTTTTTCTCTCATCGCTGAAATTATTATTAGTAGTATTATTAGTATCACTAGTATTGTCTGTTGTGGGGCTTGAACTCTAAGCATGGGTGCTTTCCTTGAGCTCTTCTGCTCAAGGCTAGCACTCTACCAATTAAGCCACAGTGCTACTTCCCATCTTTGAAATTATTAGTTAAGTAGAAATTTAAACATGTGGCTGGGAAGTGGCTCAGTGCATGAGTGCTTGTATGAGGCCCTGGGTTCAATTGCCTGACACCACATAAATTGAAAAAGCCAGAAGTGACACTGTGGCTCAAGTGGTAGAGTGCTAGCCTTGAGCTGAAGAGCTCAAGTGCTCAGGCCCAGAGTTCAAGCTCCACGACTGACAAAAAATAAAATTAACCAGGTGATTTTTTTTTAAATTAAAACTCCTCTGTGACTCTTTCTGGCTTCTAGTTACCTATTTGCCTAAGAATTAGTAAGCATTTCCTTAGTAAGCATATAGTTAACATTTAGTAAGCATGTATCAGACACTGACCTATGTGCTGAGGATAACAGTAGTGAATCAAAAAGGTCTTCATAGAACTAATAAGTGAGGAAGTTGGAAACTCACGCACAAAATATTCAGGCTAAAGCATTCATCTTTTCTCCATGGCACACCTTCAATACCCACATTGCTGACACAGCAAAATTTAACCACAATGCTCTACTGTTGAATGTCTCAATATCATTTTGCTTTGCATATTTCTCAGTATTGCCTAAACCCTAAGTTTTAACCTTCTCCTTCAACTGGACTAGATGTCCCTGTACTCAGAAGTGTATCGATACATCTTTAGAAATTGGTTCTAGAAATTATGGCATCTGCTATGTCTGTGGTTTAAATATTCCCACAGTCTGATTTCAAGGTTTCAGTGTGAACAGAATTGGTTTGCAGAGCTCATGGATTTGATTTTGTGACGCAGAATTGTCCCATTACAGCACTGGCTCCACTGTTCTTCCATAAAGTATACAGCTTATTTAATGTGACTTGTCTGTTCAAAACCAAACATTTGTTGGACACTTACTGTTCCACAGATTGTGCTACAGCTCCAAGCATCCATTGTTCTGTTGGCAATACAAATGTATATACTGTCTAGCATTGAGGAGAGTTATATGGGGACAACAAAAATTTAATTTTACAAGGGTCACCTTATTAATAAATTCAAGGTGATATATAAGGGATACTCGGTCTACTCATAATTAATTACTAGCACTTGCTTAGTAAATAGTCGATGAGTATTGAATATATATATAGAATATATATAGAATATATTCTTCTATATATAAAGAAGAATAAATATATACTATCATTATATTTACATATGAGTATTTATCAGGTAGCCTAAATAAAGGACTTCCACTCAAGAAATTTTCAAGAAAGTAACTTTTTTCGCGAGTTTCCCATGGATCTAATCTGTATCTTCCCAGTTCAAAGAAAACTGGTAAAAAAAACAAAAACAAAACAAGACTTTCATTATAGAACTACTTATGTTAAAAAAAAGTACCAACATTTGAGATTGGGAATATTCTTGACCTTGAATGCCCTTAGAGTTTAGTTTGCTGCATTATCTCAATAATGAAACAATCTGCCTTTAATAGGTTGAATATATGTGGTATATATAGCTATTATATATCACATATATACATCCATACAAATTTCCTCATTCTTTTTTGTGTACGCTGTTTACGAAGGCATTTGATTTTAATTGGCAGTTGTTTTGTCGGTATAAATACTTTCTGACCTATATAATTTCTTTGGGATAGCTTCCTCAGCTGGGGAGGAAGTGTTACCATGGCAACATATCAGCTGTTGTGTTCTCTTAATGGCTTCAATTGTCTATTCAACTAAAATGTTCAAAGCAACTTTCCATGAAGTTCAGTGGCAAAGAATCAAGTGATCTGAGCATATTCTGTCTCCTGGAACTATTTGTAGAGTCTTTTGGTTTTCTTTTAAGTTACATTAATCCTCAAATGGAAAAGGAGCATATTTTAAATGCCACAAAAGGCCTCTCTCTCATTGATGAACTTCTCTTGCAAGAAAGAAAAAATTTGCTGAAACAGTTTTGTCAATCTTTCCCAAATAGTTTGATGTACTACTCTCTAAAATAATTTGTGGTAAAATAGCATCAAAGTGTGTTTTGTTTTAATCCCTTGGCTTTCAGAGTAATTTACCAGTAACCTTATGACTTATTCTTGATTCTTGATAATTTGTTTTACAGAAAATTATAGATTGATAAGTTTATATGAGTTAAAACATACCTAATATGTAAGAGTTACATTTGAATCCGATGGCTGGCTTTTCTCATAAGTTAAATGACTCATTCCACGTACATATTTGTATTTCTAATCTCCATGTCTTTGAGTTTTCTTTTATATAATTACTAATTTCATAATATTTTATGATTGTTTCTTCCTAGTCTTTGGGACAGTTTTTCAACCTGACTGCAAACTTTAGACTACTTTCTTCCTAAGCTATAAACAACTAATTTTTATACTGTGAATCTCACTTTGATTACCAGCTGTACTTGTCTATCTGTGCTCATTTCCTTGGACAGATCTAATCAATGTCTTCTCTTTCACTTAAGAAATGATAAGTAGTTGAATACACATAGCTCACATCTATAAACAGGAGGCTGAGATCATGAGAATCACAGCAAAAAGACTTGGAGGTGTGACTCAAGTGGTAGAGTGCCAGCCAAGCAAAGTAAGCTGAGCAAGCCTAACGAATATACTTGAGACAAAAAGATAAAATAACACAAAATATGCTCCCCACATTACAAATGGAAATATGCAGTATGATGAATGAAAATGCAATGTTTGATCAGGTTATATAGTGCCAAGAATAAAACTCCAAAATGCAAAACTGAGATTGATTACTCTCTTAGGAAGAAGCTTAGAAAGATACTACACGAAGAAAAAGATTTTTTTTTAATACAATGACAACAGTTCTCTACAAAAAATCTCATTCACTGATTATAACCCCTAATAATTCTGGTTACATATATTGTTTTTCTGCACATATTCCCTTAATTCCTTAACTCTTTTATAACTATGCTTTACTTTCTTTTTGTTTTTCTTGGTATGCTACTTGGCATCACACACACACACACACACACACACACACACACACACACACTCATCCAGAGGAAAATGTGTAAAAACTACTACAGTGGAAACGGAAAAGATGAAAACATAGTTTCTGAAGAAGTATTAGAACAGACAAATCCGGTTTGCAATGAAATCTCAGTAAAATAAACTGCAAAATGCTTCACTGAAAGTCATCATTTATTATTGTTCCATACATGATTCTACAGCTCCGAAAATGTGTGACAGAGGCTGGCAAATATGTGAAGGCTGTCACCGCCTTATCTTAGAAACTGTAGCTTGAGATGAACTACTTTACCATACTAAAACAGAAACCAGCATTTGTGCATCTAATTCCTTTCCTCCCTTTCAACTTAGGTCCACCCAGCTAAACAAAAAATCACACAAACACACACCCTTTTCTGGGCCTAGGTGCTGTCCCTGAGATCTGTGCTCTACCACTTCTGCTTTTCTGGTGGTTTACTGGCGATAAGAGTCTCACGGACTAGACTTTCCTGCCCTGGCAGGCTTTGAACCCAGATCCTTAGATCTCAACCTCCAGAGAACTGGGATTACAGGAATTAGCCAACTCCCCCACACACACACCCTCCTCCACCCCGCCCCCGCAAATTCATACCCCCTTTTTTGAGGGGGTTCCAGTTGTGGGGCTTGAACCCTGGGCCTGGACGCTGTCCCTCAGCTCTTCAGCTCAAGGCTAGCGCTCTACCACTTGAGCCACAGCACCGCTTCCGGCTTTTTTCTTTTTGCTTATGTGGTGCTGAGGAATTGAACCCAGGGCCTCAGGCATGCAAGCCAAGCGCTCTACCACTGAGCCACCTTCCCAGCCCCTTCACACCCCTTTTGAGGCTAAGGTAGTGACATGATTTTGAATGGAAATTTTTTTTCAACAATTAGTCATGCCCTTAGAAATAGAAAGTCTAAAGACTTAAAGAGAAACTTCTCTGAAGAGGAGAGAAGGATGGCCAATAGACATATGAAGAAATGCTCAACCTCTCTAGCCATAAAAGAAATGCACATCAAAACAACATTGAGATACCACCTCACCTCAGTTAGAATGGCTATAATCAAGAACTCTAATAACAACAGATGCTGGAGGGAATGTGGACAGAAGGGAACCTTACTGCATTGTTGGTGGGAGTGTAACCTTGTTCAACCACTTTGGAAAGCAGTATGGAGGTTCCTCAAAAGACTCCACATAGAACTCCCCTATGACCCAGCAATCCCACTTCTGGGCATTTACCCAGATGATCACAAACAAGACCATACTAAAGCTACCAGCACACCTATGTTTATTGCAGCATTATTTACCATAGCTAAGACATGGAACCAACCCAGATGCCCCTCAGTAGATGAATGGATCAAGAAAATGTGGTATATATACACAATGGAATTCTATGCCTCCATCAGAAAGAATGACATTTCCTCATTTGTTAGGAAATGGAAAGACTTGGAAAAAATTATATTAAGTGAAGTAAGCCAAGCCCAAAGAAACATAGGTCCCATGCTTTCCCTTATTTGCAATAACTAGTATATGTCTGAGTCAAGCAGAAAAGGTCAGATAAGTTGATGTTAATGAACCCTAAGATATGTATTCAAATGTTTTTTTCTTTCATGCGATTGTTTCTAACACATTTATAAGATTATTTCTTTGTTGCTTTGTATGTCCCTCTCCCATGGTATAACCCCTGCTTTCACTGTATTTGATGTTGTTATAATTTATGCGGGGGGGGGGAAGGGAAAAAACAAATCATTTAAATAGGGATGCAGGTGGACCCATTGCAACAATGAGATGTACAAGTCCTATGTCGAAAACAAACTTTACAATTTTCATGGTGGGGGGGAGGAGGGTTGGGTGGGGGATGAGAGGAGGATGTGAAGGGAAGGGGAAACAAAGGAGGAGGCTACAATGCTTGATAAGAAATGTACTCATTATCTTGCCCATGTAATTGTAACCCCTCTCTACAGTATTTTCACAATAAAAACAATTATAAAAAGAAAGTTATCCCCTTCTTATCTCCCTTTCACTTTCCATATTTCAGAGCAACAGAGCAACAAGATAGAATGTATCTGACTCTGTTACATAGTGGAAATGACATGTCAGTTCGAACACTGGCCCACACTACTGATTCAAAGAGAAAGCGTCACTTTATTTTGAGACCCTGATTCCCCAGCCTAACTTTTTGTCCTATCGCGTATAATCACATCAGAAATCGATGTGTTAAAGTTTGTTTTGAGGCAACAAAGTAAATAAGCTTCCCATGTAAACACTGTCCATTTCACAATTTAGGATAACAATAAGTAACATGAATGGATATAGTGGGCAGGACACTAAACTTCCATTTTATTCACACTATATGTATATGTGTGTCTCTATGTAGTTACATTAATAAATAAACAAATGCATATCTAAAGGGAAGAGGAGGTTGAAAGTGTTCTCAATATTTCTACCTTAAAATTTTAAGCTATCTTAAGATGAGTATCAGTTTCCCTTTCCAAGATTTTAGTAGTATTTTTCACATTTCAAAGATGTTCTTAACAGTGTTTCTTAATTAGAAACAATTTAATTTCTCTGTCAAATGAATGAGTTAATACTTGTCAAGAAAAAAAATAAAAAACATAAATCTGGGTTAAATGATGATTAACCAAGTGTAACTGAGGTGAAAAAGTCTAGGATATATTTTACAACTTCTATCGTGGATATTCCTCAACTATAAGGATGTAAAATATCTTATTTAACCTTCATGAAACCATTTTCTACAGAGTTAAATGTACTACTGAGTTCATGCATTTTTGTAAGTCCTTATGATCTTGAATTTGTGTGCACACACTTAATTCTCTCTAGGTCAACTGGAGGGAAGCAAGAATGTGAGATAAGACTCAAGTATTGATCAATAGCCTTGGGGAATTTACTTAATGCAATAAAGCTTCGACCATATCCTGTGCAAAATGGGATAATAGCAAGTACTTCCACTTTTGCAGAGAGGATGTGCAGAGGACCTACATTATCATGAATGTTCCATATTTGTTGATTCCTTAGTCAACTGATGATTTGGGAAGTCTAAAGTTAATATCTTTCTTCTACATGGTATAGTAATAGATGATCCTAAAGTTTTTAAGATTTGTTTTCTTCACCACAATTCTCTTCACAAGATGCTTGTTGCGAAGATATTATTAAATATATTCCAGCACACATCCAAGGATGGAATGGCATAGAAGAACATCAATTGTCTGCAGGACTCGCATCTGGCAATGAACTTGATCTTGTCACATCTATGTTTATTCATTAAAGTTGGAGATGTATAATTATAGTTCCTTAAATACAATTTTCAATTTTTCTTATTATTGTACTATACAGAATTGTAATTAAACTAAATAAAGATATATTTAAACTATAGTTTTACTAAGCATGATTAATATTGTTTTAAGAAGTACTGAAAAAGATTTCCTTCTCAAAATGTATTTCTATCAGGGCTGCGAAGTTGGGTCATTGGTAGAGTGCTTGCGTGGCATGGATGAAGCCCTGGGTTCGATTCTTCAGCACCACCTAAGCAGAAAAATCCAGAAGTGGTGCTGTGGCTCAAAGTGGTAGAGCGCTAGCCTTGAGCTGAAGAGCTGAGGGACAGCACCCAGGCCCAGAGTTCAGGCCCCACGACTGACCAAAAAAAAAAATTTTTTTTAAAGTATTTCTATCCATCCCCAGCCATTCCTTATGTCTTCCTTGGCTGAAATTGAACCCAGAACCTCGTTCATTCTATGGAACCATTCTACCACTAAGCTACGTTATGAGCCCTTTGGCCAACCTTTTGTTTTTTATGATCACAGCAATCAGTAGAATCTTCATTCTTTCATTGTAGTAACAAAATAAGGAAGTACTTATGATAATAAAACTTTTTTGTACAGTGGTATTTACTCTACTCATTAAATACAAATAAAAAATAAGGGAAGAAAAGAAATATGTTCCTATCGGGTCTACATAAACATAATTTAAATCCAACTTTTCAGTAATCTGGAAAAGATATCACTTTATGTTACTATGGTCTCTCATTCAATATGTTTTCCTCAACTAATTTTTTTGTTCTTTCTCTGTTTGCTTAGAGAGCTGCACTACTGCTTGAAAACCCTAGTTATTTAAATCAATAATTCTGTCTATTGAATGGGTTTTCAATGAACCTGAAAATTCCAATTATTTAGATCAATAATTCTGTCTGTTTCCTTTTGCTTAGATCCTTCTTCACAGTTTTGCAGCCCATCAGAGCCACATAAGCACTGTCACATGCTTTTTTGTTACTAAGGGCAACACGACAGATGGCAAAAACTGGTTATTGTACATCACATGCTACACATGGAAACACAAGATGCTTTAAACTGTATAAGGACAGGTTGCATTTAAGTATTATGATATGCCATGAGATCATGTAGCTTTTAGAGTATTGTTGATTGTAGTATAAAAATATTTCCTCTCGGGGCTGGGAATGTGGCTCAGTGGTAGAGTGCTTGCCTTGCATGCTCGAGGCCCTGGGTTCAATTCCTCAGCACCACATAAGAAAAAAGAAAGAAGCCAGAAGTGGTGCTGTGGATCAAGTGGTAGAGCTCTAGCCTTGAGCTGAAGAGCTGAGAGACAGCCCCCAGGCCCAGAGTTCAGGCCCCATGACCAGACCCAAAAAAAAAAATACTTCCTCTCTCTGTTATTGTAAAATCAACTCATCACCTTTCTGACAATTAGGATAATGAAGAACCCAAAAGAAATTTATAGCAAATGAATCCTTTTGCCTAAATAATGAGTATAAGCTGACCTGAAGTCATCTGTTGCTACTTCTATTGATCTTAGTTAACAACATAAACTTAGCCTCACAGTAAAGACAATAAGAATTTTGTAAAATATAAGGTCTCATGTAAAAAGGTATATAGTCAGCTGGGTGTCAGTGGCTCATGCCTGTAATCGTATCCACTGAGGAGGCTGAGATCTGAGGATAGCGGTTCAAAGCTACCCTGGGAACAAATTCTGTGAGACTCATCTCTAATTAACTACCAGAAAACCGGAAGTGGCGCTGAGGTTCAAGTGGTAAAGTGTTTGCCTTGAGTTGAAGAGTTCAGGGACAGTGCCCAGGGCTATAGTTCAAGCCTCACAACTGAAAAAAAAAGAGGTCTATAGTCAATTTTATACTACATTTTAATTCTAATGTTTTTATTTCTGCATACTATGTTGTGCATACTGCTTTTCCTGAGATTGTTACTTCTACTTTCAGGTTTGGGATCTTATAAATCTTTTGAAAATAATTACTATTAAGGTTGTGGAATAGTTTATAAAATATAAATATATGTAAACAGATGGTATTTATTATACAAATATCCATATATTAAAATTGTAGAATATTATTGAAATTTAAATCTAGCTTTGTCTTAATTTTTCTCCCACAGTAAAAGAAAATTCTGTTCTATTCATGGATCACTGATTCTTAGAGCACAGCTTTATCTGGATTTTGTTCATTCTGTGCACTTGTCAATCATTTGGGTGAACAAAATTGAACAGATTATCTTGGAAAAACTGAATGTGATTTTCATGCAATGAAAGTCAAAGAGAATTGAAAGTCTGAAGCAATTATTTAGCTAATTAAAGTGAGAGAGATGAAGCACATTCCCTTATTTTATCAAGACATTTCATAATTTTTGTATGATACACAGCACATATATACTATCATATGGCTATTCAGAGAATCAAATCATCTGAAATGTCTGCATATTTGGCATATGGAAAACAAATTTGGTTTTTAGTTGCTATTTATCTCCATCTACATGTATCTAAGTTTACTATTTTTTTTTCCCTTCTAGTTGCAAGAAGACAGATTTAAGGCATAAGTCAGAATTTGTATTCTACTCTCCTAGTAGCTGACAATGTGATGTCAGACATGGCTTCCCCTCTCTGAGCCTCAGTGTTTCCATATGTAAAGAAGAAAAATACATGAAGTTAGAATACTTACACATAAATACATTTCTACATGTTATAATTGTATATAAATGTGTTATATTATTACTTATTACTGATGCATTCTTTTAGGACCTTGCCAGAATTTGGAAATGGAATTCTAGCTATAAATACAACAAGATGAATGTTGCCAATGCCTAGTTAGGAAAATGTGAAGGTACTAGATTTGGCCTATATTTTAAGTGGGTTTAAGTTCTACTAAAACAGTCTGGTTTAAATATAGACACATATGTGTATATGTACATATAATTTAAAATTTGACTTGGATTTTCCTTGACCACTGCCCAAAGCCTTTTTATCTGTTTGAACTGGTCATTGCAAACATAATGATGAGAAAAAATAAGTGAAACAGTTCACAATGCTTGTTTTGTGTAAGGGAAAAATGTCATTAAAAAATAAATTCAACTTCTTGTTAGAATTTCATCTAAGTAAATTGCTTGTTATGCATTGATGGATTTATTTATGTCTTTCCAGAAGAACAGAAAAGACAAAAAGTAACTAGAAAATCAAGAACATACTTCATATTCATTATTTGATTGCTAATCAGCCACCAGCAGTGTTGTTTTTATCTTTTCTGTTGGGATTTCTATTGAGGTCCAAATTTTGTTTGCTTTTCTGTCATTGAGTTTATATCAAAAGGACAAAGCTTTGACTCTTCACCTTCATATTATTTCAAATGCTATGTATTTATGTCTATCTTGAAATAAATATATGTTTTCTTAAAAATTACTATAGGAATTTAGGAGAAGTATAAGACTCTGAAGAAGTACAAGCCTCTGATTTAAAAAGAGGAAATAAGCTAGGGAAAATGAAACATTAAACAGAGAATGGTTTAGAGAAGAGTAAGTAAAAAAACTGTATCCAGAGGACAAATTAGGCTTGCACGTTTTTTCAAGCCATGAGATGTTTATCAAGTCTCTAGTTTGTTGACAGGAACACACTGCTGAAATGTGTGGAATGTCTTTGCCTTCATGGGATGGCAAATATTGCGAGCCAGCTGCAAGGACAGAGAGTGATTAAAATCATCCCAAGCTTTGCAGAGAAAATGTGTCAGATAATACAAGCCTCAATAATATAGGAAATTATCCTAATCCTACTCAAAAAAAATTTACATTGACACCCACATTGAAAGAAAAATAGGATGTGAAGGTACAAAGAGAAAGAAGCCATAGAGAGGAAGAAGGATGTTGGGTAGGGACAATTATAAAGAGGTTTAGGACATCACAGAAAAAAGAGTCGGAGAAATAGAGATGGTAATGAAGAGCAGCCAGATTTGGTAGGATATTGTGGAACAACAGAGTTTTCATTCTAAGTGCAATAAAAATTTATTGGCAGGACTTTAAGCAAGGGAGTAAGCACTGTGATCAAATATACCCTTTATAAATGTCACTAAGGCTAAAGTGTAAAATCATGTCAACTATGGGTGGTGAAGGTTAACACAGGATTAAGACCTAGTCTGGGAAATGGGCCATCTAAATATAGAAAAATAAAGGAATTAAAATGGTAACATAAATTGAATAAGAAATATTTGGTTATGGATGGAAAATGTGAGGTGCAGAGAGGAAAATCACCAGCAAAGATTCCCTCATTTAGGCTGGAGCACATAGGTGGAACGATGGAAGAATGAACTTGTATATTCTAGTAGGGAATATTCATGTGAGCTGTTGTAACTGGGAAAGTTTTTGTACTATGTAATTCAGAAGTCAGAATGATAGGCAGAACAAGGAGATGGAGCTATTAAGTAAATATATTTCTTTTTTAAATATATATATGTTTCATGGTAAAGATACTGTACAGCGGGGTTACAGTTACATGAGCAAGACAATGAGTCCATTTCCTATTAAACATTGTTACCCCCTCCCTTGTTTCCCTGCCCTATCTTGTATATATGTTTTTCTAATTTGGAGAGGGGAAGGGAAATAGCAAAATGCCGAAATCTGGATAAAGGTTGACCCATTGTAACAATGAGATATACATGACACTATGTTGAAAACGAGCTTTACAATTTTCCCTTGGTGGGGGAAGGAGGAGTTGGGGAGGTTGGGAAGAAAGATACGTTGATGTTAGGTGAAATGAACCCCAAGATAAGGACTCAAATGGTTTTTCTTTCTCGCTATTGTTTCTAACATATTTATAAGATGATTTCTTTGTTGCTTGGTACCTCCCTCCCCCACGGTACAACCCCTGTTTTCACTGTATTTGATGTTGGTATAATTTGGGGAGCAGAAGGGAAAAAGCAAATTGATTAAATAGGGATACAGGTGGACCCATTGCAACAATGAGATGTACAAGACATTATGTCGATAAACGAACTTTACAACTTTGGTGGGGAGGGGGATGGGAAGAGAAGGGATGGTAAGGGCAAACAAAGGAGGAGGTAACAATGCTTGATAAGAAATGTACTCATTACCCTGCTCATGTAATTGTAACCCTTTGTACAGTATTTTCACAATAAAAATAAAAAATGGAAAAAAGGAAGGGATGGTAGGGGAAAAGAAAGGATATTTCTGCACTTGGTAAAGATATACTATATGATAATGCTATGTATTGTTAGACTGAGATAGAGAAATTATAATTTTTAAACATTCAGGTTCTTCTGTAGGGAAAAGAGGAAATGTCTAGTTTGGAAAAGCAAATGAGACATTAGCAATATATCTTTTAAAATAAAACACAGGATGGAATTGGAGAGAAACATTGGCTATAAAACTAAAGCACATATGTAAACAAGATTCAAAGCTCATGATAAGGATTAACACACATTGGTGATGTATAAAAGCAACATAAGTGGTCAGGAAACTCATCAATAAATGATTAGTTTTTTCAGTATTTCAGTGAGTCTGTAAACTATATAAATACCAAGAAGTACTTGCAGGAAGGAGAGTAAAGCCAAGGGGAGAGGAGTAGACAAATGAAGGGGAAGGGAGGGAGAAATTATTCAAGAATTCACTGAAGGCTAGAAATGTGGCTTATCGGTAGATAGCATGCTTAGCAAGCATAAGACCCTGGATTCAACTCCTTGGTACCACATAAACAAAAATAAATAAATACTGTAAAAAAAGAATTCATTGTAGTCTTTAGCCTACTTATTAATAGGACAGTTATTTCTTTCAGGATTTGTTGTTGGGGGATTTGTTTCTCTGAGTTCTGAATATATTTTAGATATGAGGCCCTTCTCTGTTTTATGGCTAGTGAAGATCTTCTCCCAATCTGTGGGCTTTCTATTGATCTTGCTAGCTATGTCCTTTGCCATGCAGAAGCTCTGCAGTTTCATACAATCCCATTTGTCCAACTTTCCTTTGATTTTTTTTGTGTTTGTGTTTCTGGGTCTTTAGTAAGAAAAATTTTGGCCCTTGAGTTTCTATTATTCCTTCTTGTAATGTTTTAAGGGTGTCTGCTTTTACTTCGAGGTCTTTGATCCATTTGTAGGTGATTCTGGTGCAGGGTGATATGTAGGATCTAACTTTAGTTTTCTACAGACTTCTCTGAAGAAGAAGAAATAAGAATGGCCTATAGACACATGAAGAAATGCTCAACTTTTGTAGCCATAAAAGAAATACAAATCAAAACAACATTGAGATACCACCTCACCCCAGTTAGAATGGCTATAATCAAGAACTCTAACAACAACAGATGCTGGAAGGGATGTGGCCCAAAGGAAACCCTTACTGCATTGTTGGTGGGAGTGTAAACTTGTTCAACCACTTTGGAAAATAGTATAGAGGATCATCAAGAGACTCCACACAGAGCTCTCCTATGAACCAGCAATCCTAGTTTTGAGCATTTACCCAAAAGATCACAAACAAGGCCATACTAAACCTACCAGCACATTATAGCATTATTCACCATAGCTAAGATATGGAACCAACCCAGATGTCCCTCAGTAGATGAATATATATATATATATATATATATAGAAAGAGAGAGAGAGAGAGGAATTCTAATGCCTCCATCAGAAAGAACAAAGTCACCCCATTTATTAGGAAATAAAAAGACTTGGAAAAAATCATATTGAGTGAAATAAGCCAGACCTAAAGGAACATAGGTCCCATGGTTTCCCTTATTTGCAATAACTAGTGTACATTTAGGATAATCTTACCAGACAAGCATAATAGGTCAAAAACTATGAACATATGACCATATAAGATGATGCTAAGCGAAATGAACCCCAAGATAGGGACATAAGAGGTTTTTCTGTTTTGTTTTTAATTTTCTGTTGTTTTTAATGTACTATGTGATTTTTCAATTTCTTTTCTATGTTCTTCCACCTATGGTATAACCCCTGTTGTCACTGTATTTGATTCCAGTGCCCTGCATCTTGTATATACAATTTTCTAATTTGGGGAGGGGATGGGAAATAACAAAATGCTGAAACAAGGATATTGACTCATAACAATGAGATGAACAAGACACTATGTTGAAAGTGAACTTTACAACTTGGGTGTGGAAGAGGGAGGGAGAAGCTGTGGAGGTGGGAGGGAAAGGATGATCGGGAAAAACAAAGGAGGGGGTAACAATGCTAGATGGGAAAGGTACTCGTTACCTTACTCATGTGGCTGTAACACCTCTGTACAGTATCTTTACAATTAAAAAAAAGAATTCATTATATATACACCACAAAATTAAGAAAAAAAATACGGGAAGTCAGGCATCGGTGGCTATTTAAGATGCTAAGAGCTGAGGATGAGGTTCAAAGTCATCCCAGGAAAGAAAGTCACAGAAAAAGAAAAAAGTGTCATTTTGGCTCAAGTGGTAGAACTCTAGCCTTGAAGGAAAAGAAGCCCAGGGACAGTGCGCAGGCCCAGAGTTTGAGCCCCAGCCTTATCAACCCCCCCAAAAAAGATAAATAAAAATTTAAAATCCCAAAAGACAAAAAAGTGATAATGCTGATGTTTTCAAAGGTGATAACACATAACCTTACATTACTGGTGCTAGTACTAAATGAAATATATTTTTTTAGTATTTCATACTATTTAAATCTATTTTTTGTCTTCCATCATTTTAAAGAAATGATCAGTTTGCAAAAATGTATGTATACATCTGTGTGTGATATATTTTATCAGTGATAGTTATTATGAGAAATTAATAAATAATTACCATTGTAAACTTACTGGTTAAATATATACAGCTTTGGGAACTTGTGAGAAAGTAACGCACATACTTAAAATCATGTTTTCTAAGAAAAGTGAGAGTGGAGCTGTAGCCCAAGTGGTAGAACATCAACTTGGTCAGATAAAGTAAATGGATAGCAATAGGTATGAATTCAATCTCAAGTACAAGCACAAAGTAAGAAGCAACTGCATATATACATACAATACAATGAATATTATTGCTCAGTTCTTAAAGCCCCCAAACACATGATTTAAACCTTTATATTTTAAGTTTTATATATATATATATTAATTTTCTAGACTGTAAATGGTAATATCAGGGCATTAGAAAGTAACATGTCCATTTATGTGCTCATTTCTTCTTGATCAGTCACTTTTTCCATCATTCTTCTCTAATCACATCTGCCTCTCTTCCACACACACATTTCCACACTCATGTTTTATCACATATTTTCACATATATTAATTTAATTAAAAATAAAAATAATGCTTTAAAAATGATTGCAACGGTTTAATAGGAAATCATTAAATCAGATGGGTGGCAATATTAGGAATAAAAAAGGAGAAAAAATAATGAGTACTTATTTCAAGGAGGGAAAAGAATAAAAGTTAGTGACTTACTATATAGATTAGCAGTAGAATGGACCAGATTTTACTTTTTTAAGATATTAAAAAAAAATTAAGCCGGGTATCAGTGGCTCACGCCTGTAATCCTAGCTACTGAGGAGGCTGAGATCTGAGGATCAGGGTTCAAAGCCAGCCCGGGCAGGAAACTCCATGAGACTCTTATCTCCAAAAAAAAAAACCCACTAGAAAACTGGAAGCTCAAGTGGTAGAGCACTCACTTTAAGCTGAAGAGAGCAGGGAAAGCACCCAGGCCCAGAGTTCAAGCCCCACAACCATTTATTGTAAAGGTGATGTACAGAAGGGTTAAAATTTCATAAGTCAGGTAATGATCAGTGTCAACCTCTTCCTCATTCTCTCCCAGTTTTTTCCCCTCCTAACTTCTCTCCCCATCAAGTTGTGTAGTTCATTTCCAGCATAGTATCTAGTGAGTTTGACTGCTGAACTGGTTCACCCTTTGTCCCACCGTTTCTGTGCTTCTTCTTCCCCTCCAAAAATCAGATAAACTTTTATAGAAGACAAAATGTAAAGGAATAAAATACAGCAGCAGAAGGGAATAAACCAAAGGAAAAAAGGAAAAAAGAAAAAGAAGGGCAAAAAAACCCCACTGCAACAGTACGATAAAAATCTCTTGCTTCCTCGAGTTTCAGGTTATACTCTTGGGTGGTGAGAAAATATGAATGCTATGCTTGAAGAATGAAAGTTGCATGATTTCTTAGAGGAAAAACAAAAAGTTTTCTGTTAGAAATGTTAAAACAAAAATTAACTTAATAAAAGTTTAACTTTTTTTAGAAGTAAGATGGGGCTTAGGGAAAGAGTCAGGTGGGTGAATTCTCAGATGAAAAGAACTGAGAATGGATCGAAGATGACTTCAGATCAAAAGTTTGCTTTGATTAAAAAAAGTTTGCTTTGAGGATTTCAGTGACAGAGATAATAGGATTTGTATTTAAAGGCAGTAACTAGAGGACTAATTTTTTTTGACAGATGCATATACACTTACTGGATA
This sequence comes from Dipodomys ordii, assembly GCF_000151885.1. Lineage (NCBI taxonomy): Eukaryota > Metazoa > Chordata > Mammalia > Rodentia > Heteromyidae > Dipodomys > Dipodomys ordii. Next base: position 21,633,810 of record NW_012267219.1, on the reverse strand, counting down.
AGATTATAAATTAACTTGCTTAAAGCCTTTTATTTTAGTTATGTCTGGACACTGTGGCTTTACTAACAAGACATGCCAGACAGAATTTACATTATGTAGGTATTAAGGATACATCTTGTGATCCTACTGGCTAAGATTCAGAAAAATAAGAATTCTCTCTAATTTAAAAATTTTGGATTATACATCTTGATGATTATTCCACTGGCTTTTTTTTATTAGTTTTATAAAGTGTCTTATGATTATATTGGAATGACATAAAGAATATTAATTCTGCATGACTTGTCAGCTATTAGACTATTGGTTTGACAGGAAGTAGTACAAAATCTATTTCAGAACTCATTTTCATTACAGGTTATTATTCTTTATGATAAATGTTTCATATGTAACACAATATTTAAGTAATATTAGATATTTTAGAAGAAAATTATTAATTTTCAAATAAGTTTAAATGTGTCAGCTTTAGTTGAAGAATAATTCTAAAACAATTATTTGTTTTCCTCTATTAGAATATAAGTACTCAAACTGTTTATTTAAGTTTTGTATATTTAGGCTTAATGGCAATTGACACTGGGCTGTTTAATAAATAAAATTGAGTGAATAAAAACATTTATCAATAAAACTATGAGATATTGATATTGTCTTATAATTTTAGAACAATATGTAAACATTGACAGACCTGTATATAAAGTAGTATCTCACTTTTCATTTCCAAGAATTATAAAATATCTTACTAGCTCAAAACAGATTTTGACTCAAAAATTTATTTTGAAAATTAACAACTCTACAGATTTGTATAGTAAATGAACTTGTATCTATTGACTAAACTTCATTATTAAACTTTTGTTTTGATTTTTTTGTCGGTTGTGGAGCCTGAACTCTGGGCCTGGGCCATGTCCCTCAACCCTTTAGCTCAAGGCTAGCACTCTACCCCTTAAGCCATAGCACCACTTCCGGCTTTTTCTGCTTATGTGGTGCTGAGGAATCAAACCCAGGGCCTCATGCATGCAAAGCAAGCACTCTACCACTGAGCCAACTTCCCAGCCCTATTATTCAACTTTTGTACTTGTTTGATTGCATAATTACCAATTACACTATCCATTTTTCAGTCCTTTTTATTTCATATATGTTTACAAGTAAAATTGCATATATCAAGGTGTTTCCCAAGTATTTGTATCAATGAGTTTCCCAAATATTTAAGGGAATTATTAGAGTGGATCTTTCTGCAAAATCATTATTTTTTCTTTCTGAGAAAATAAAGTCAATGAATAAATTATGAAGTCTTTAAACATCTTGTGTGTTTTAGAAACCATGTACAGGAAATGTTCGTGTGTAACCCAAATTCCTATCAATACATATAAACACACAAATACATATATATATATATATACATATATATATATACACATACATATACATATATATACACACACATATACATATACATACATACATACACACATCACTGTAACCTCAGGAGGATTTTTCCTGTATTATACTATACTGTTCATCCTTGTGTATACTGTCCACACATAACCAATATTCTTCAGTTTTTCCCTCCATGGATCATATTTTCCTAGGATACTACTAAAACATAAGTTGTGACCAAAATATCTGGATGTTCCAATTAAGTCCACATAGGACTGACTTCAATTTTCTCATTGACTAACAAAAGAGGAAGTCCCAGAAATCTGCACACCTGTCGCTAATGCCTTTTTTTCCTTTCCTACATCCGTAGCGTGGAAGAACATTTGGCCACAGCAGGACACAGAAGCATAAATACTTGGAAGAGAATACTATTACAGATACATTCCAAAAGACTTGAAATCTAGAAAATTAGTTAAATTTATAGAAATTTACAATCCACCAACACTAAATTACAAAAGAAGTTACAAATTTTAACAAATTAATGCAGAGTAGGGGAAAATCCCTGAACCAGGTGGTTTCTTGTCTGAATTCTATCATTTTTTTAAAAAAGTTCTTCTCAAACTATCTTAGAAAACTTGGAAAATTGAAGATGGATTTTTTTTCCAAGCTCATTTTACAAAGACAGCCATGGCCTTACACCAAAGCCAATGACACCTCAAGAAATTCCAGACAATTATTACTGGTGAAAATGCATGCAAAATCCTTCTATAAAATACTAGAAATTCATATTTAGTAGTTCATTGAAAGTATCGTTAGTCATGACTGAGTAAGCTTTATCTATAATCATTAGTCATGACTAAGTTTTATCCCTATAGTAGAAAATTGGCTCAATATATGCAAATCAGTATATGTGAGTCACCATTTTAAATGAATGATAAAAATTATTTGAAAAATCTTATCTTCCTTTATGATTAAAATTCTCAACAAGTTAAGCATGGAAGAAACACTTCACAACAGTATCAAGATCATATGCGACCAGCTGGTGGTTAATGTCACAGTCAATAGTCAAAAGAAAAAAAGCTTTTCTTCAAAGACCAGGGCCAAGTCATGTGACTATCATCATGTTTTTGTTTAACATAATGCTGTAATATTAATCCAGAGCAATTAATCACAAGTAAGACCTACGACATTAAAATAGGAAAGGAAAAAGCATAATTGTATCTATTTGCTGATAACACGATCTTATTTGCCTAAAGTCCTAAAGCATTAAGGAAAACATTAGAACTGATAAACCAATTCAATAAGGTTACAGGGTATAAAAATCAAGATATGAAAAATTAGCAATGGTTTCACAGCTTAATAATGAATTATCTAAGAAAGAAATTAAGAAGCTCACAATAGTATAAGAAAACTTTAACATGAAAACTTTGAGAGTGAACTTAAACCAAACAAATGCAAAGTCTGTACACGAAGCCTATGCACATGGATGTTGAGAGAAATGAATACCCATACTCAGTGTGTTTCAGTGTTGTTTTATTTATGTAATACCAGGGTTTGAACTTAAAGTCTCATGGTGGCTAGGTGACACTCTACTACTGGGTCATGCCTCTAACACTTTTTTTTGTGCTGGTAATTTTTGATGCAGAAAGTGTGTACTTGGACCACAATCTGCATGTTTAGGCTTCAAGTCATTGTTTGGAGAAAAACCAAAGAGACGCCAGCCAGTGCAATGAAGTTAAGATGTCACATTGTAAACACCAGTCGTGTGAAACAATTCTATGGAAGGGGCATGTGAAATCAGCAAGGCTAAGAGTGTTGGGGAATGAACATGGAAAAAAATCTGTGCCAGAATCTGGGCATTGAAGTGACTATCCTGTTTTTCAGATTCCAGAGTAACATAGATTGTGCCGAAGGATTCCGAAAGGGATATAACTAAAACCCAGTAAAATGCAAATGGAGTTTTAGCATAAAGCAGTTAAATCTACTAGGGTGTCCCAAGGTTAAACAAGGAGTTTTAAGAGCGGAGCATTGACTTGGATTGAGGACATTGGGCAGGAGTGCAGGAGCTTCTGTGAAATGTGGGAGCACAACGAATAGGAACGTTGTCAGATTTAAACACTGCCATGTCCATAAATATAAAGTCATGGGGCTGGGAAAGTGGCTCAGTGGTAGAGCGCTTGCCTTACATGCCTGAGGCCCTGGGTTCGATTCCTTAGCACCACATAAGCAAAAAGAAAAAACCCAGAAGTGGCGCTGTGGCTCAAGTGGTAGAGTGCTAGCCTTGAGCTGAAGAGCTGAGGGACAGCACCCAGGCCCAGAGTTCAGGCCCCACAACCGAAAAAAAAAAATAAAGTCAGTCTATGAGAGTACTGTTAAGAACTCACCCATCACAAATCATGACTGCTCTGGTATTCTGGTACATACATACCACATATACCATATACCATATATATGGTATATACTTTGTATATATCCATATATTATATATATATATATATATAATTCTGCATTTAACATTCCTTTAATCTTTTAATTCCCTGGGATAGGTATTTGAGCATTTATTTTGTATCATATTATTTTCATATCTATGAGGCATGTCAGCTCAGTGAGAAAATTTCCTGAACTCACAGGAACCTACCAGTGTGAGATAATGACACTTGCAATATTCGGAGAATTGAAAGGTGGGTGGAAACAGAATTCCAGGATTTTTTTCTCTGTCTTCTCTATTAAACCAGTGAATATTCTTCCTTTGGGTAAAAGTACATAGACAATATTGAATGACGTTGGCATGTACATATAGTTAAACCATGTAACACAAAGAGTTTCCTAGCCTGTTTTAAATTCAGATTAAATTTAAATACATTCAGAAAGCATTCAACGACTACCTTAAATGACTATCATCAGGAACCTTGATATAGAAATATTTATAAGAATGAGAAATATGGTGGGCAACTTCTAAAGGTAGCTCCAAACAGGTCTACCATGCCTCAGATGCTGCCCTTTCCTATAAGAAGAGGAGTTTGTGTGCCCTCCCATTAAAAATGGGTGTTTAATGTTTGCAAGGTAAAGAAAGAATATTATTGTGAACCTAGAGCTAGAAAATGTCTGCTATTATAACTTACTCTTATCACACTCATCTGTATATGGATAAAGCTGAAGCAAATTTGCTGCAGGAAAGTGGGTGATTGCCTGAGGAGCAGTAAGGAGCCAGACATCAATTTGGGTGTTATCAATGTTAACTAACACAATGACAAGATTCTAACCCAACCAGCAGAGAAAGTAGCAGTGTGGGACCCCAGGAACCGCAGAAATTTGAGATGCTATGAAATATTTGATGTCATATACCATATTTGGGGATGTGTATGTCGTATTGCAATCGGTAACTGAAACAGTATGATTTCCCTATCACTTTCTCTACAGTGTACTGATTTTCAGTTTTCCTATATTTTCAGCCAAAGAAATTAATTTATCTGCTAAAGGCATTGAATATTAAACCTATGATTGGAATTGACTCCTTTTACCTTACACCTATAATATCTCATCTATTGGAAGCAAATCACGTGGAAAATTTCATGTCCTGTGCATTAACCATATCCACTTGGGTGCAAATAACTAAATTAACAACAATTTACTCCAGCTAAAAATGTTATTATGAAGCAATGCCATGTAAAAAACTAAGAAAGTAACACAAGATGGATATGTTTGCCTTACCTTGTTTGTTCAAAACTTCAGTGCCAGAATTAAAATGTAATATTGTATAGTTATATTTTGTGAAGCTATACAACATTCAAATTGAAGCTGGTCTGAAATAGCCACTAATATTACTTTATAAATCTCAGGAATATATTAAAGAACTCTAAAAATAGCATCATTTCAGAGGATACTTGCTACATTAGAAATAGTTATTTCCACAGTATGTTTCTTTTTTAAATTTTATTTTATTGAAAAGATGCCATACAGAAGGGTTACAGTTACAGGAGTAAGGTAATGAGTACATTTCTTGTCAAACATTGTTTTTCTCCCACTGTCCCTTCCTTCCCTCATTCCTCCCCCCTTCCACAGTATGTTTCTACATTAGCAGATAAGCCAAAAGATCTACTATCTTCAGAATCAATAATTTGGGAACTGTGGATTGTTTCAGTTACATAAATGTGAAAAGCAAAATGTTTGAATAAATGTCTCTCAACACTTTATGTTGCCTGCTGTAGTGAGGTTTGAGGATAACCAAATAGTAATGACCATAAATTTTTTTGAAGATTTAAGAAACTATGACTCTAAACAAGAATCTACCACTAGTCAAATGAATCCAATGTCTTATTTTGTCTTCTCTGTAAGTACTTCAAAGATGATATTCCTTTACTCTAAACCCATTATTTACTCATTCATTCAATATGAACATTATTGGAGTGTCTATCGTGAGATAGGCCCTCTGCAATGAGAATTAAAACAAGAATACTTCATGATTATTGGTGCTATAGTGCTGATGACACTTTGGAGAAACAGAGATGTATGTAATAGATCAGCTACAGAAGATTTTTTAATTCTATAGTAGTAATTCTGATCCATGTGGATATTCTATCACAAAACTGTAGAAAAGGCAGGCTACGTAAAAATTTTATTTATGATATCGCTTTGACTGACAGATAAAGGCATGTTCAAATCAGATGGATTATTTTGATTCATGATAGCATTCTGGTATAGGTTTGACAAACATAATGAAATGGCCTCTGATCTATAATCAAAACAGTAAGATATATTTCTCTCATAATACTCAGCTGATTTATAGAGTAGCCCCTCAAGATAAATGTTTTAAAACCAAACAGATGAATTGGAACACTGTTATAATATAAAAAATCCCCCTGCTTCATTTCTGGGAGCCAGAATCTGAAAGAAATATTGTGCAATCTGAAAGAAATATTGACTTGGGGATTTACAAGAAGTAAAAGGAACCTTAGCAAGAATGTTATGTTTTTTTGTTTTTTGTTTTTTTTGGGGGGGTCCGGTCATGGGGCCTGAACTCTGGACCTGGGCACTGTCCCTCAGCTCTTCAGCTCAAGGCTAGTGCTCTACCACTTGAGCCAGAGCGCCACTTGCGGCTTTTTTCTTTTTGCTTATGTGGTGCTGAGGAATTGAACCCAGGGCCTCATGCATGCAAGGCAAGCGCTCTACCACTGAGCCACCTTCCCAGCCCAAGAATGTTATGTTTTATCAGTGTTTTACAGTAGAATTTAAAGACTACCTCATTCAAAATCTCCAGGGGTTTCTTAAAGAAAGAAATTAGATATACAGGTTTATCCCAATTGTTTTAAATATTATTTTGTAAAGCTGACCTCAAACTTCTGCATTTGAAAAAGTTTGCCACATTGATCTTATATATTCCTATAGTTTATAGATGATATATGCTAATCATCTCATTTTATTTTGCAAATTGAAAATAAAATAAATATCCTGAATCATTGAGAAGTTAAATGACTTGTTAAGTAGCCTAATAAACTCATTTCTAATCCAACGGAAATGTTGAAAATGTTTGAAACTAGAAAAGGAGAAAATGAAAAAAAGAATTGTGAATACTCCAAAGGAAAATTTCCATGTTTGAATCTAAAAACTTATTTATTCCTTTTCATCTGTCTGGGAAACTTCCATCTACTGTTCACTCTTCTGGTGGAATTTTAAATGTTTCCCACCTTAAGTTGCCTACAAATCATTTGACAAGTAAGACAAATAAAGTCACAATAAGACTTTTCTTTCATCATATATTATCTTAGATTGAATGCAAAATCAAAACGATAAAATAAAAGAAATCATTTTATACAAAAACCTGAATATATGTAAAAATCACCTGACTCATGGTTAAGAACCCTAATCAGAATCTATAATAATTAAAAAGAGTTGGGTTTTAATTTAGTCTGAACTACCTTTAGTATGAATTTCTAAGGAAGTTATATATATATATATATACACACACATATATATGCACATATATACACATAAATGTACACATGCACACACACATATGTGTGTTGTATGTGCGTGTGACACAAAACTGAAAGTAGTATTAAGTGATGAAACCTATTTTGTCCAAGCATGTTTTAATAGTTACTGAACTTGTATAAATGAAGCATATTGTTATTACTGTTAATCTATTGATTGTTAATTCAAACCTTTAATTCATGAAGTGATAGACTATTTTGTTGCTACATGTGTAGATGTTTTACTCTCATGTGACTACTTACTTTCTAGGAAGATAGAATTTTGGAAGTGTTGCTTTTTGGAAAACCTGTTTCTTTAGAATGGGATGTCACTTGTTTATAATATTTCCTTCAAAGGAAATAGAGAAAATGGAAATGCATTTTAAAATTAGCTTCGGGGTTAGTATGACTTGAAAATAAGAATATAGATATCAGTAATATCATCCTGTCTGTAATGGGATTTCAGGAAATATTGTTTCTAGAGTTTAGTTTTTATTTGACATTGAATTCATGGTGAAATTTTAACTTGTCAAGAATTGTTTGCTTATAAACATGTGTATATGATGAAATTTTATTCAATTAAACCTCATAATGCTCTAGGTATTTTATTATTTTGAGAAGGAGTTCTTTTGAACATGTTGTTTCCTGTACCCACAGGCTAATCCTCAAAGTGCACATTCATAACAGAACATTAGCCTACAATATTGTAATAAATCCTGTGGTTTTCCTTAGTTAAACATATATTATTTCCTGTATAATGAAGCTTCTTTATTAACTCATGTTTTAAATACAAAAAGGAATTAGGATCTTCCTATATCCTATTTTTAACTTAAAAACATTATATGATGATTTTAAAAAGATTATAGAATATCAGTGGAAATAAACTTGCTTTGAATCTTTCATCATCCCCCATAAAATAAAAATGTATTATTATAAGTAAGCAATAATGCATTAGGTAATTTTTCTGTCTTAGTGGTAGATTGCTCTCCTGGTATGCATGAAGCCCTGGGTTCGATTCCTCAGTTCCGCAGAAACAAAAAGTTTGCCTTGAGCAAAAATATGAACTTTAGGGACAGTGCCCTGGCCCTAAATTCAAGTTCCAGGACTGGCAAAAAATAAAAAAAAATAAAAAATGAACCCTTAAATCATACATATGCTATTGGAAATATTGAACTATATGACTTAATTAAATATGACTGAAAATTTGGCACTGATATTGCAAAACAATAATGATTATTATAATCTTTACATGAAGTATTATTATTATTTATATGTATTGAAAAGCTGTTATATTTCAGGCACTGTGCTAAGTATCCTATACATGTTTGTCTGACTTAACCTCACAGTAGTTGTGCAAGCTAACTATGCCACAGAAGAAAGGGGCAAAGCTGATGTAAGACAAATCTAAAGTTTGAATCTGGGCCTGATTCCAAATTTCATGGAAGACAAAGCTTTAAAATATAGGCATTAACTTTTATGACAATTTGAAATAAAAGCTCCAATTCTTTATATTTGTTGTTGTTCTTCCCTGGAAAAGACTTTATTATACCACTGGAAACTGTTAATGATAGAAGTAAGTTGTAATTTTAAGCAGACTATATAGTAGGGCAGCAGCAGAACCTAGTTACTGTCTGCAATGCCAGATTAGACTATGCATTGTGGAGTCTGACACGCTAAATTAAAAATCGCACCCTCACAATTACAACCTGCATGACCTTGCACACATTACACATTCTATCAGTGCTTTGATTTTTAGTGAGACATTCTAAAAAAATCTCATCTTTACATTATTAGGTTTTTGGAGAATTAAGTGCATTAATGCATGCAAAGTTCATAACCCTGAATACCAAGTAGAGAAAAAAAAATAGAGTAAAGAAAGAAAAAAAGTATATGCTAAAAAGTATAGGCTAAAGAATGAAAAAAAAGACTAATATAGTCAGTGAGTTTATTATGATATTCATAGTTAGTCTAATATAAATCTAATTCATCCAATAACTAAAGGATGAATTTGCATGTCAGGCATTATGCTAATTATAAGAAAGAAGATACTCTGTCTAGCTTTTAAAATGCAAACTCGTATCCAGGCTCCAGTTGCCCATACCTGTGATATTTCTACTCAAGTGGCTGAGATCTGAGAATCAAGGTTCAAAACCAGCATGGGCAGGAAAGCTCCTGAGACTCTTATCTCCCATTAATAGCCAAAAAGCAGAAATAGAGCTTTGGTTCAAGTGATAGAACACTAGCCTTGAGCAAAAAACTCAGGGGCAGCACCCAGGCCCTGAATTCAAGCCGCAGGACCAGAACACACATATTAAAAAAGTAAACTACAGACTTATATTAGGAACAATGTTCAGCTCATATCAAAACTGATTTCTTTTTTAAAAATTTTATTGTCAAGGTGAGGGGTTACAGTTACATGAGTAAGGTAGTGAGTACATTTCTTGTGGAACTTGTTATCTCCTCCCCCATTTTTCTCCCTCTTTCCCTTCCCCCATCCCTCAAGACTCATTTCTTAATGTAGCAATGGAATGGGGGAAGGCGGGGGGGGGGGGGTAAGTAGGGTCTTTATCATCTGTCTGGTATAGGAGTCAATGTCTATTGAAGTTATTTACTCTGTAATATCTTATTTAAAAAAGCATCTTGCTAATTAATTCTCAGTTAAGCTCAATGGCATGAATCTACCTGGATATAAATCCCTTCATAGAAATAGGATATTAAAGAAAGGTAATACATATGTTCACAGACATGGATTTAGCCATATAGAAATTAACATGATTAAATGTCAAAGTATTATCAGGTATACTCTGGAATACCTATAATGTCACTTCTCTTCCAATTTTTATAACTAATTTCAATAATTACCTACAACATAAACTTGAGTATATAATTATGAACATTTCAATGATTTATAAAGAAAATATTTACCAGGTACCAGTGGCTCATGTGCACAATCCTAGCTACTCAGGAGGTTGAGGTCTGTGGATTAAAGTATGAAGCAAGCTGGGGCAAGATAGTCTGTAAGATTCTTATCCTTTATCAACCACGACAAAGCTGAAAGTGGAGCTGTGGCTCACAGGTTAGAGTCTTACTCTTGGTCACAATAGCTCAGGCACAATGTCCGGAGTTCAAGCCTTGAGACAGGCAAAACAACTAAACAAACAACCTTCACAAAACAAAACAAAACAGAAACAGTATTCAAGCTATATTAAATGGATCTTTAAAAAGTTATAATAATTACCAACTAAGAAAGAAAGCCTATGAATCCTGTTTTGATGTAAACCAACACACTGGAAAAATAATTTTCCCTAGATTTCTAAGTAGTCTTTGACAGCTTAATCAAGGTAGAATTTTATCAAAACAACTGTTTAAATGTTTGTATCAGTTTGGACTATGCATTCACTTTTCATAGAAAATCTGACTTTAAACCATCCAAATTATATACATTTATATGTATATTTATATTTATAGTTATATGGCCATCATTTACAAAATAAACACACCGGGCTGGGAAGATGGTTCAGTGGTAAAGTGCTTGCCTTGCATGCATGAAGCCCTGAGTTAGATTCCTCAGCACCACATAAGCAGAAAAATCCTGAAGTGGTAGTGTAGCTCAAGTGGTAGGGAGCTAGCCTGGAGCTGAAGAGCTGAAAGTGTCCAGGCCCAAAGTTCAGGCCCCACGACTGACCAAAAACAAACAAACAAACAAAATAAACACATCACTTGCATTTTCATGAACATTATAGAATGAATGAAAAGCTATTTGAGTGTCTTCAGTGAAATTCTAATTTTGTGGAATGATTTGACCTGTAAGTTACTCAAATATGCTTTTATGTATATATTGAATATTTGGCACTTGAAATTCACTATTAGTTTTCCAGCACAGTGAGACTTCATTATGTTTATTGGCTTAACATGCATTGCCTAAAGAGATGCCGTGTTATTTAAAAGGGATTATAATAACTGTAGGGAAAAATGAGTACAATAAGTTTTCATAATTCTACTTAATATTAACTACTACTTTACCAACCGTTACTATGAAATCATAAAATCACATGCTGTGCCCTAAGAATCTCATCATTTTAATGAACTTAAAATTCAGCTTGAAAGAAAGAAAATACTTAAAGAAAATTGATATAATTAGTTGATAAACTTTGGTAGAATGTAGAAGAGTGGGGGAAAGAATCTTAATTCATTCTAAAAGACCAGTATTATTCTGGTACTAAAGTCAAGCAGAAACATCATGGAATCATCCTCAAGTAAATATTTCCAAACCAAATATAACAACATATAAGAAAGGTTCCACATCACAGTGAAGTAAAAATAAAGATATCTCAGGATATATAGATAAAACATCTGATAAAACCCCCAAAACTTTCATAAATAAAACGCTCATTAAAAGCCAGGTGCAGGTGGCTCTGCCTGTAAGCTTAGCTACTCAGGAGACTGAGATCTGAGGATCTCGGTTTGAAGCCACCTCCGGCAGGAAAGGTCACAAGGCTTGCCACTCAGAAAACCGCAAGTGGCACTGTGGCTCAAGTGGTAGAGCACTATCCTTGAACTGAAGAACTCAGGGACAGCACCCAGGCCCAGAGTTAAAGCCCCACAACCGCCACCACCAACAAAAACACTCATTGATGAATAAAAGCAAATGTCTCTAACTTGATGCATCTCAAATCAATCTCAAACTTGATAAATGGGGTCTGTGACAATCCCATATTTAAAATCATATGCAATGTTGAATACCAAATGAAAGACTTTTCTTATATCTTTTTTAAAATATAAAGATTTTCACTCTCATGTTTTTATTGAACACTGTCTCAGCATGGAGGGTCTTTAGGGAGGAAAAGAAATGAAAAGTAGGCTTACTGAAAAGAAAGGAAGAAACTGGTTGCATATGAAATAATCTTTTATGTAGAAAATTCTCAGTAATTCTGAAAATGCCATTTAAACTTGTAAATGAGTTCAACAAAGTGAGAAGACACAGGATCAACATATAAAACCGCTTCTCTTCATATAGACTAAAATGAAAAATCTGAAATGGAAATGGTGAAACTATTCCATTTATTATTAAATCTAATACTACCTAATATATTGGACAGAAAAGGAAACAACTGTCAGAATGAAAAAAAAGATATACCTCTGGAAATGGGATGGGATTTAGAGGATACAGAAATACTTTGTTTTCCTTAGACATAGTAAATCAAATCTCAAAAAGAAGGTCAATGCTTGAGATAGACATCTGCACAATGTTGACATAAATTGATAGAATAGGATGAAGTGGATGAACTGTTTAAAGAGAACATATTAAGAATGAAGTAGTGTTTAAGAGTTAATGGACATAGATGAGACAAAGTAGCATATAATGGGACAAAATGAAAAGTGGAGAGTGTGCCAGGGCCTATTTCCTTCATTTGAGCATAGAATTGTAAGGCTTCGAAGGTATATTTTTCGGGTGTATCAGAAATTATAATAAAATAAAATACAGAAATGTCATTGACCCTGAAGAAAAATCATCAGGAATAAAAGGTGCTTAATTGACATCGAGTACCCACAATGTGACAGTACAGTCACATGCCTTTGTGGCAAGGAAACAAATTGATGATGGATGGTGATAATGTCAATTATCAGGTATCAGATGCTGGCTGAGAAAATTGAGAATGAGGAGGAATGAGCATTGAACTACTACCCCTTTTCTTAAGCCTTATTGTATTGAGGAAAACTGTAGGATATCTAGTTGCAGGTGATTGGTATGACTGAAACTAAGAGCAACATCAAAGCCTCTAAACTATGTACATGTTTAAAATTAACTAGTTCAAATGACTCATATACTATACTACATTATAGTAGAAAAATAAAGAAGTTGAAGTATAACAAAGTGCACTTAGGATCATGGTCTCAATTATGAATGAGATATTAAAAGTGCTTACAAAAACCAAGTAAATATATACAGTATATAAGACCTAGAATGAAGTTCTCAATGTATTAGATTTATGTCTCATTCTATACAACCATTCGAGAGAGCTAAAGCACTTCTGGGTTTCTTGTTCTGAGAAGAGTAACTTTGCAATGTTATAATACACAGAATAAATAGTAAAATAAGAGAGAAAGGCAAATGGCTAGGAGGAAGTATTTTTATGAAGTGTTGACTACTTCACAGTGCTCTAATTACATGCAATTTCCAGGCCGTATTTGTATATAACTTATTCATTTAAGAGCATGTGATAATCATAATCATTATTTCTCATGACTATGCTATTACTAAATCTTGAACATTTTGATGACATAAGTATTAAGCTGTACTTTTTCATATTTCTCCTTATGAGTTAATATGGATTAACTTGTACGAAATACCTCAAGAATCACTTTTTTAAAATTAATAAAAATGTTTGAGATTCCCAATTGGACTAGTTGTCATTACACTTGGTGTTTTCACAGCCTGTTATCTCTAGTGTCATAACCTAAGCTGAATGTGAAAAAGTAGACAGGAAATGTAATGAAAGGAATAGTAGAATCTTCTAAAACAACCCCACCAATTCCATGTGTAAAATCCAAAGTGTGCTCCATAACAAATCTAATGACACAACATGAAGTCAACTGAAGGGAAACTACTTATTTTCTTAATAATATCTTATTTAAATGTATGTATATGTATGTGCACACATATAGCTATATGTCATTATATCTGACAGTCCCTGTAGCCACCCAGCCATCCACGAGTCTTTGCTGTGAATATATTTATGCAGTCTATCCTAAGCTATGCTAACAATGTTACTTCAGAACATTAAATACATATACTATTTCTAAAAATATCTCTAAAACTATGAAAATAATTATGAGATACTTATTGTTCCAAGAATTTGGATAAGCGATTATGGGCCTAATATGAGAGAGGATGTATGCTGTCTCTGCTTACAGCTGCTGCTCTACCACCTGCATAATTTCCCCTCATGTTTTATTGGACTAAATAATCACACATGCGATAGAACTTCATAGAGGTATGGGGTGGAGACATAAAAAAGAAACACTGATCCATTCATCTTCTGAGGGGCATCTGGGTTGGTTCCATGTATTAGCTATGGTAAATAATGCTGCAATAAACATAGTTGTGCTGGTAGCTTTAGTGTGGTCTTGTTTGTAAACATTTGGGTAAATGCCCAAAAGTGGGATTGCTGGGTCATAGGGGAGCTCTATACTGCTTTCCAAAGTGGTTGAACAAGTTTACACTCCCACCAACTATGAAGTAAGGTTCCCTTCTGTCTACATCCCCTCCAGCATCTGTTGTTAGAGTTCTTGATTTTTGCCTTTCTAACTGGGGTGAGGTGGTATCTTAATGTTGTTTTGATTTGCATTTCTTTTATGGCTTGGGAGGTTGTGGTATATATACACAATGGAATTCTATGCCTCCATCAGAAAGAATGACATTGCCCCATTTGTTAGGAAATGGAATGACTTGGAAAAAATTATATTAAGTGAAGTAAGCCAAGCCCAAAGAAACATAGGTCCCATGGTTTCCCTTATTTGCAATATCTAGTATATGTATGAGTCAAGCAGAAAAGGTCAGATAATGTGATGTTAGGAAAATGAACCCTAAGATATGTATTTTAATGTTTTTTTTCTTTCATGCATTTGTTTCTAACGCATTTATAAGATTATTTCTTTGTTGCTTTGTATGTCCCTCCCCCACAATATAACCCCTGCTTTCACTATATTTGATGTGGGTATAATTTGTGGAGGAGATGGGGAAAAACAAGTCGTTTAAGGATACAGGTGGACCTGTTTCAACAATGAGAAGTACAAGTTGTCATGTCGAAAACGAACTTTACAACGTTGTTGGGGGAGGGGAGGATTGGGTGGAGGGGGGAGGCTGGGAAGGGATGTGAAAGGTAAACAAAGGAGGAGGCTGCAATGCTTGATAAGAAATGTACTCATTATCTTGCCCATGTAATTGTAACCCCTCTGTACAGTATGTTCACAAAAAATAAAAATTAAAATAAAAAAAGAAACACTGACCAATGCCACAGATGTTATAATGGTGTGTTGTAATAAAAAATTCAAGCAATCTAATTTCAAGAAGTTTACTGAAAGACATGATCTACAATATCTAAGAGTATGGCTTCTAGCTTTATTTTAGCCAGATTGCTGGCAAGAAAATTCCGTACATTCTTTTAGGTCGTATCAAATTTTGAAGATGGACTTTGGATGACAGAACTCCTATTTTGGTTATCTTGATCATATATTCACTTCTCTAGTGAAATATATAGAACTCAGTAATAGCAACTGTATCATTAACAAGGCCCCACTATGCACAGATACACACAGTATAAGCAAGGGGCATTTCTCTAAAAAGAATGGAAGTTGGACCCACAGTTACTCTCTAAATTTCATTCCCTGAAAACAATTCAATGAGGACATAAAAAAGTCAACAAATAAATATTAGCTGAAGACATCAATGGATGCTTTTTTACTATAAATTATTCATTAGTAGCAAGCATATACTTAAATGAGAAGGAAAGCATGTTTTAGGAGAAAGTAAACCATATGATAAGAAAATTCAAACATTTCAATCCGTTCAAAAATCTTAATTTTGTTTCACATAAGTGCCTTATAATAGGATATGAGTATTAAGCTTCTTTTACTCAACTAGAGCTTTCTTAATCCTTTCTGACACTTGATTGAAGCTTTTGAACTTGTGAAAATTTGCCTGGGAGAATGCTTTGTGCTTTAAAGAAAATGCATACCAGATTTGCTGGATTGGGCTTTTTTAATTAACATTAAAAAAGAAATTTACAAAATGAAAAAATGTATAAGCCCAATCTGGAAAACTCAGTATTGCTTCCTATTAACTTTGCATTAAATTTGTTGAACTGGCATTCTTACTTGTTCATTCAGGTCAATTATTTCACATACTATTATCCAGTATGAGTAGCATAAGCTTCCTTGTAAAACTACTGAAATTACTGGATGGATATATTTGTGGTATGTAGCTTCACATGCATTTTATGTGATCAGAGCACATTTTTATGATGATGCATTGCATTCTATCAGCACTATTATCCTTAACAATAAGCTTTCAAATTATTCAAATTATGATCAAGTAGCCTAATTTGCAAAATAAACATTAAAATTATAGGTTTTTTTTATCATTTGAGATTGTATAAGGCAAGTTACACTTTGTTTGTCCAAAGCTTCAGCCTGCCTTTAGCACTTAATGATAGATACCATGCATTGATTGCTGAAGAAGTAAATTATAACCTCAGAGCTCATGGACAGGCATGAAAGTATGCATGGAGATAGTTGCTGTAGAGATTTTGATTGTTACTTACTTTAGTAACATATTTGAATCAATCCCCTTTTGCTTTTAGCAATTACTTTAGTAACATATTTGAATCAATCCCCTTTTGCTTTTAGCAATTACTTTAGTACATATTTGAATCAATCCCCTTTTGCTTTTAGCTATATTTCAATAAATAATTTGTTTTCACCAAATATCCCATGGAATTTTGTTTCTAGGGGACACTGCATTTGCCTACCCAAGTGTAATTAGTAATATGCCACTATGAACACAAAATACTTTCATGTATATGAGAAGAACTGTATGTGCTCTGATACTAACTCTAGGACTAATTAAGTATTACTATCAATGTAATTCCTAGATAAATACCATCTCATCTCTAGCTAGCCTTTTTTTCTTTTCCTTCCTTCCTTCCTTCCTTCCTTCCTTCCTTCCTTCCTTCCTTCCTTCCTTCCTTCCTTCCTTTCTTTTTCTTTCTTTCTTTTTTTTTTTTTTTTTTTTTTTTTTTTTTTTTTTTTTTTTTTCTTTTTTTCCTCTCTTCCTCTCTTTCTCTCTTTCTCTCTCTCTTTTTCTTTTTTTGCCTGGTTCTGGGGCTTTAACTGTCTGGGTGCTGCTATTGAGCTTCATTTTGTTCCACCACTTGAACCATAGTGCCACTTCCAGTTTTTTCTGAGTAGTTCACTGGAGATAAGAGTCTCACTGGCATGGTTTTGAACCATGATGCTCAGCTCTCAGCCTCCTGATGAGCTAGGATTACAAGTGTGGGACACCAGTGCCTGACAGCAAGCCTTCCCTTTTAATTCTATCTATAAACATCTTTATATAAAATTATACTTATGTCCAGTTTGTGGCAATACCTGTATTATAAATTGGATTGTAAAATTCCTCCAGCATTGGGTTTAAGACATAAAGTTAGAGACCGCAGATATTTCTCTTCAAATTGAATCGTGAGCTATGAGAATTTCAAATATAAATGCCAGGGACATTAGAGAGCACAAAATTAATGCAATTAAAAAACAAAAAAAATCACTCCATACTATCTTGTTAATCGATAATAGAACTTTTAATTCATTTTTTTCTGTATTCATTTCTTGCCACATCTCCACAATCAAAACATGTGTTTGCTCTCAATTCCAAAAACCCAAGTAACAATATTTGTGTTGGATCTAGGGCTTGATCTCATGATATGGGCACTGTTTTTGACTCTCTTTTTTCTTTTTTTGCTTGTGTTGTACTATTTGAGCCACAGCTCTACTTCTGGATTTTTGGTGGTTAATTAGAGATAAGAGTCTCAAAGACATTCTTGCCTAGGCTGGCTTTGCACCATGATTCTCAAATTTCTCTTGAGTAGCAAGCATTGCAAACATGAGCCACTGATACCTGCCAAGGTGACTATCTTTAAAAATAAAAAGATGTGTTAATATCCTTTGTTCTTTATCATAGATCCATATATATTCTTTAGGTAATTAAAACTATGTTGCAGTATATTCTATGAATTTCTAGCTTCTCCAGAGCTTCCCCTCAATCCCCATCTATTGAGATGATCATGTGGTTCTTTCTGTCCTTTTGTCTGTTGATGTGTTGTATTACATTTATTAATTTGCATATATTGAACCAGATTTGTATCCCTGACATAAATCACATTTAATCATACTGTATGATTTTCTTTATTAGTTGTTGGATTCAGTTGGCCAGTATTTTTCTGAGACGTCTTTTATCAGTGCTCATTAAAGAGATACATCTAAAGTTCTCTTTTCTTCATGTGTCCTTATTAGGTTTTCGGATAAGTGTAATTCTGGCTTCATAGAATGAGTTTGGTAATGCTCCCTCCCTTTCTATTTCACTGAGAAGTTTGAGGAATAGTGGTGTATGTTAAAGATCTTACAGGATTTGGCTATGAAGCTATCACTTCCTAGACATTCTGGGACGGTGGTCTATAATAAAAAAGCAAAAGCTAATTCAGTTTCATTATTTGTGATGAATCTGTTTAGTTGGTTTATGTCCTCCTGTCTCAGTTTTGGTATATTTATATTCTCTAGGAATTTATACATATGTATATATATATATATATATATATATATATAGGCTATATTCTTCATCTTATTGCCATAGAAGCTTTTTAACTATTTCTTTATAATATTCTAAATCTGTTGTGATGTTTTCTTCTTCACCTCTGATTTATTTATTTGGGTACTTTCTCCTTTTTTTCTTAGTCAAGTTTGCTATCCTGTCAAAATTGCTATTTTTTCAAATGACCAATTTTTTGTATTTTTTAGTAAATAATTCATTTATTTCTGCTCTAGTTTTCATTATTTCTTTCCCTCTACTATTTGGGATTTGGCTTCTTCTTGTTGTCCTAAGAGCTTGAGGAGCATCATTAGAATATTGGTTTGAAATTTTTCTAATTTGTTGCCATAAGAAAACTCTATTAAAAGCCATAGTAATGAAAATGACACAAAAGGACACAAAAAGAGGAACAATGGAATAGGAGACACAGAAATGACCCCACAGGCTTATATCCATCTAATATTTGATAAGGGAGCCCAAAGCATAGGCTGGGAGATAGCCTCTTCAACAAATGTTGCTGCCAAAACTGGATATCCACATAGAGGAAACTGAAACTAGATGTTCATACATCACATTGTACAAGCATCAATTCAGAATGGATCAATAACCTAATGTAAGGGGAAAAAACATGAAACTTTTACAGGTAGGGGTAAGAGAAATACTAGGAATCCTGGGCACATGTCAAAATTTCCTAAGCAAATATCCAGAAAGACAACAAATCAAAGAAAAATAATAATAAATGAGGTTACATCAAACATAACTTTCTGCATGGCAAAAGGCCCAGCTAACAAGCTAAATAGAAAGATCACTGAATGGAATATTTTATTTTTAACAGCTTTGCATCAGATGAGAGCCCAGTATGCAGAATTATTTACAGCTCAAAAAACTTAAATAATCAAAAATTAAACTCTCAAAGAAACATAAATCCAATTAATAAATGGATTAATGATTTAAAGAAAGACTTCTCAGACAAAGAAGTAAAATCACCTAGTAGGCACATAAAAATGGCCAACATCTCTGGCCATAAAGAAATGCAAAGCAAGACAACATTGAGATTTTATCTTATTCCAATTAGAATGGCCATCATCAAAAAAATAAATAATAACAAATATGTAGCCAAAGGGGAACTCTAATACACTGTTGGTAGGAATGTAAGCTTGTTTATCCACTCTGGAAAGCACTATGGAGGTTCCTCAAAAACCAAAACATGACCAGAAAACCACTATGAACCAGAAATCCCACTCCTGGGCATTTTTATAATAGAATACAAATAAGATTATAGTAAAGCTATCAGCACAACCATGTTCATTGCAGCATTATTCACCATAGCCAAGATATGAAATTAGCCCAGGTGCCCCTCAGTGGATTCACAGAAAAGAAAATATGGTATACTGTATATACACAATGGAATTCTGCAAATCTATTAGAAAGAATGATGTCTCATTTGTAAGGAGATGGAAGGAAGCCAGACATTAAACAGCAAAGGTTGAATGACCACCCTTATTTGTGGTAGCTAGAATGTTCCTATAATCTATGAGTAAATACACTGGGTGGTATGCAGGTAGTTACAAATGAAATAACTAAAATGTGATAGACTCTAGAGAGCCTGAATAGCATAATCTTTCAGAAAGACTAGGTCAAAGCTCAACAAAGTCAACATCATAAATGGGTACATCCAAAAAGGGTAGGTAGGATCAAGAGGAGAGGTTTAGACAAGTGAAAAGGGAAGGAGCAAAAAGTATAGTCAAGAATTTGTTGTATCATAAAACTAAGAAAAGTAAGGGAAGGGCTGGGTTAAGGGGGTGAGAATGTTGAAGGGGTGACACTGATCAAGATGTATTCTTTCATAAACTGTTTTGTTATATGGTATCTCCTTTATAAACTACCTATTGATAGATAGATAGATAGATAGATAGATAGATAGATAGATAGATAGATAGATAGATAGATAGATAGATAGATAGATACATTTAAAAATGTTTTGGGGAATGGAAATGTGGCTTCATGGTAGAGTGCTTGCCTAGCATGCATGATACCCTGAGTTTGATTCCTCAGTGCCACATAAATTGAAAAAGCTGGAAGTGACACTGTGGCTCAAGTGGTAAAGTGCTACCCTTGAACAAAAGAAGCTTATGGACACTGCCTAGGCCCTGAGTTCAAGCCCCAGGACTGGCAAAAAATTGCTGGAAGTCATAACTCCCAGAAATCTTATCAAAACAGTTTGTAAATTAAAACCAATATATAGTAAATCTACTCTAAAAATTTATTCTAGTGGGGCTGAGAAGTTGGCTCAGTGGTAGAGCGCTTGCCTTGCATGCATGAGGCCCTAGGTTTGATTCCTCAGCACCACATAAGCAAAAAGAAAAAAGCTGGAAGTGACGCTGTGGCTCAAGTGGTAGAGCACTAGCCTTGAGCTGAAGAGCTGAGGGACAGCGCCCAGGCCCAGAGTTCAGGATCCCCCCCCAAAAAAAGAATTTATTCCAGAACTAACACCTGTGCCTTACTGGTTGACATTATTATCCAGCTATAGAGTTTGTATGCTGCTTACTTTGTACTTCAAGTTAATTTATTGCATATATCACAATTAATATAACTTAGAAAATTCAGATTTTCCTCCTAACTTTAAAATATGGGAGCACTAACATTTTTTAAACTTAATGACCCCATTCTGTAAGACAAATCATTACAATAACTAGAAGAACATTCTGACCTAGAAATAAACACCTTAATTTAATTATTTTTGATATGATGTAATGGATAATAAAATATTTCTCCACCACAGTTCAATTATCTTGATTTTAAGAAATCTTTCAAATATTTCCAGACAGCTAATACAATACCACTTCTCAAGATGTCTGGTACACTAGTACTAGCTCTGAGTTAACAGATGTCACATTGAACTAAGGCAATCAACAGATCCTAGACGGGGCTAGGACCAGCTTTTACTCCAATATGGCTGTATTGTTTGTATTTTCTTTCCTACCTGATATAATATGAATCTATGTAATTCAAGTAGTTATTTATACTAAATGAAGTGTTAATCTGTATCTCTTATGACTAACAGAATTTCTCAGCCAGATGAGCAATCCTTCATTTGGAAGATGTATTTTCTTTGGATGTGTTAGGTAGTATTTCACCTAGAAACTTAGTTTAGAGTTATGAATTAAAGTTAAACAAATATATATTACATGAAAAAAATCCAAGTGAATATAAAATGAACAAAAATCAGCTGCTTATGACTTATAATAAGCAAGTTGTAGCTTGAAAGACATGGTAGCAAAACTGAGATTATATCTTTCCAAGTATATATTTTAAAATGTAATGATGTAAGCTGGACACTGGTGGCTCACACCTGTATTCCTACCTACTCAGGAAGTGAGATCTGAAGATAATGGCTTGAAGACATCCTGGGCAGAGAAGTCCAGAAGACTATCTCCAATTAACCACCAAAGAGTGAGAAGTAGAGCTGTGGCTCCAATGATAGAACACTAGCCTTAAGCAGACAAAATTCAGGGTCAGTATCCAGCCCCTAAATTCAATCTCTAGGACCATTATGTTAATATAGTTAATATTAGCTATAGGTTAATATAATTTTTCTGTTAGACTAACATAAAATCATAAAGTTATTTAAGAGAACCAAGAAAAGTGGCTAGTAAGAAGCAAACAGTGAATGAAGATACTCATTAGTACAAAAACAAGCCAAGGAAACCTAAATATATTAAAAATATTAAAATTAATATAATAGACAATTAATTTTAAAATTAATGATCACTTGCTGTTTAACAATATTATGGGAAATAATGGAAATATCCTAATGTTTTACTTGTTATTTTTAGAGTGTTCCAGCCACCCAGAATTAGAGGGAAATCAGCAAACATTTAAATGTGATCTATTCACAATAAAACAAACACATTTAAATGAATTCTAGGACCTTACAGAACTTGGGGTTGATAGAGTTTTAAAGGCTAAGAAGAAAGTTATTTGAGGGAACGTTGCAGTGGTATTTAAGGCCTGGAAAATACCATGAACAGATTCACAAAATGAATACTCAAATGTTTAAGCCTGATTTGTTTGGGGGAAGCTGTGCATGATTCTACAGTGGTAACTCAAACATGTTCAGAGTATTAGAAAAGTGGAGAGTTTGTTTCAGCAAAGTAAAACGTGAACCTCAAAGGGTCATTTGTTGAAAGCTTCATCTTACATACAATAGTACTTAAAGATGATGGACACTTTTAGTGAAATGGAGTGGAAGGCAGCTAGGTCATTAAGGGCACTAACATTAGAAAGGACTAATGCTGATCTCATGAAGTGAGTGAGTTATTTCTTGCAAGAGAGGACTTTTTTCAAGAGCAAGACTGGCTTTCTGCAAGACTGGCTTCTTAGCTTCTCAACTGAAGTTGTGCTTTTTTCCTTTCCTATTTTTCTGTGCCACATTGTGAAATAGCTAAGGAAACTCTTACTAGAGGCCAAACCTGTAGGAAACTAATCTTCAAAACCCCAGGCTAAACAAATGTCTTTGTTGTTTTTTATAACATATCCAATCTCAAGTAATTTGTTACACCAACAGAGAATGTACTAATTCAGAGGGTGCTGGAGTCCTGGAACTGTATCCCAGTGATTCCATTTTTACACCAATGTAGGTGATTTAGTGTATATGTGAATGTTTTTACAGAATATGTAGACAAAGAAATAATCACAAAATCAAGTAGTATGAAGTAATACACATCTGTAATTCCAGTACTCAGGAAGTTGGGGCATGAGGACTGAACATTCAACAGAGGCCTAGAGTAGACACTGAGAGGCTTTGAAAAAGAAAGTTAATAAAATCCCCAATGTATGAATGTTTTAGAGCTAAATTTTATTGAATATTAGCTACAGGGGATAAATTTTCATCTTATTTCTTCTGAGGAATCATTGGTTCCATTTGGCTACACATGGAATTTTACATTTGGAATTTGAATTTCACTTGTATAATTCTGTCTTCTACTCGTCTGTGACTTATTTTGGAAAGGTAAAGACCATGGTTTACATTTTTACACACTGTAAAGTACTGCTTTATAATTCTGTGACACGAAGTTCAATGGCTGTAGAACAAATGAATGACTCAATGCACAGCAGAATTTATAGTAAGTACCTAGTTGGTAGAATTTGTTTTTTCTTATTTATTTATATTTTTAATTGTTAAAATACTGTACAGAGGGGTTCCAATTACATGAGCAAGGTAATGAGTACACTTCTTATCAAGCATTGTTGACTCCTCCTTTGTTTCCCCTTCCCATCCCTTCCCATCTCCCCCTTCCTGACCCCCCCTCCCTTTACCACAGTTGTAAAGTTCGTTTTTCCAACATAACATCTTGTACATCACATTTGCAATGGGTCCACCTGTATCCCTATTTAAACAACTTGGTTTTTCCCTTCCTCTACCCAAATTATACCAACATAAATACAGGGAAAACAGGGGTTATACTATGGGAGAGGGACATACAAAGCAACAAATAAATCATCTTATAAATGTGTTAGAAACAATATCAAGCAAGAAAAAAAAACATTTGAGTCCTTATCTTGGGGTTCATTTTGCCTAACATCAACTTATCTGACCATTTCTGCTTGATTCATACATATGATATGTTATTGCAAATAAGGGATACCATGGGAAATATGTTTCTTTGGGCCTGACTTACTTCACTTAATGTAATTGTTTCCAAGTCTTTCCATTTCCTAACAAATGGGGCAATGTCATTCTTTCTGATGGAGGCATAGAACTCCATAGTGTATATATAC